>NC_135780.1:5163562-5215310 GCF_028453695.1 Augochlora pura
CTCTTTTTGTTAATAATGTATCGACCGATAAATCGCCTTTTTTGGAACTATATCCGTAAAATAAAATTATAAAATCTGTGGAGAGTCGAAGCCCGGTGGCATACTTTTATTCTTATAAAATCTGACGTAGTTCGCGTCGTATTTGCTAAACGTACCATCTTGTTAAAATCATTGATAAA
Organism: Augochlora pura; assembly: GCF_028453695.1. NCBI lineage: Eukaryota > Metazoa > Arthropoda > Insecta > Hymenoptera > Halictidae > Augochlora > Augochlora pura. The sequence continues at coordinate 5,163,742 of NC_135780.1, forward strand.
TAAATAAATAAATAAATACTTAAGTATGTAATTTTCTTAAAAAAACGACATTACATTAATCGCCTTTGGTCAAGAGTTCGTCGATTATTCGACAAACGATCGGACACTTTTTTTCAACGATTCCCGTACAACGAAATTCGATGTTGCTCTCTCTCTCTCTCTCTCTCTCTCTCTGGTCGGTGATTAATGCCTCCGAATTTTGTTGGAACAGACATCGGAATTTCGGTCGATTTGCATACGGTTTGTCGAAGACGTACGATCCGGGCTGAAACGAAATCTCGTGCAACGGATTCGAGTCGCGTCTCAATTACGATGCAAAACGTCGGGTTTTCTGCCGCGTGGTCTTGTCCTCCAGGAACGGCAACTGACGCAGATCATGACTAACGAACCGTCATCGTTGTCCGCGATATATTCCGTAATCGTCTCCTCGTCAATTAACACCGTGCGCCGAAGCGTTGTTCATTACGCCACCATTAAATTATGCACGCGCTTACAGAGTCGGAAACGCCTTGGCGAACGACACGAGTAATTCTTTTTCTGGAAATCACGCATGTGTACAGGTTATGTTGTGTCGTCCGTAACATCGCGTTCACGACCTCGCTCCAGAATTTAGCGGGCCGGTCAAAAACTCTGCTTCGCTCGATTATTTTAGAAATCGTCATCTTCTTCTCCCCCCTCCCTTTTTCCCCCTCGTCTTTTATTCAGGAACAATGACGCGCGCGCGCGCGCTCGCGCGAATTTCTCGTCGCCGATGAAGCAATTCACGCTGGGAAATCCGTCGCGGAATATTTAATTACCGCGATAAATAGCCGGTGATCGGTCGGTCGATGAATATTCGAAGAAGTCGTTACTTCGCGCGACAACCTAACTGCCCGGCCGTACGGCCCGGGATTTACCGGAATTTTAATCCACCTGTTGTAATCGACGGTGGCGAATTAATGGAAAGGCCTCTGGTGGTGCCGGGAGGTGAGGAGGGGACACCCGTTTCGGGCCGATACGATTCGCGCGTCCGTGAAAACCGCACGGTGTCCACCACCGCCGTCGCCGTGTTCGTTCGTTCGTTCGAAGGATGATTCATTCATGAAAAATCTTCCCGGCTCTCGCTCTAGGCCACGGCGCATACGAATCGCCGATAAACGTGTTATTAAATTCACACCACGCGGAATACTAAATTAAAGACCGAAGAAATAAGTTAAGCGTTTCACATTTTAAGGCTTTTGAAAACATCGATGTTTCAATGATTTATACGCGGTATCGCCGTTAATAACATAATGGAGTTGGGAGAGAGAGGGAGAGAGAGAGAGAGAGAAAGACTGAGCGATGAAGAAGCTTATAAATATTTAGTCGGATGCAAACGAACGGGAGGTGGAAATTGAAATTTAACTGGCACTGCGAGGAGAATCCGTCTAATGATTTCTTCGTCTTTTCTTAATTGTACGCGATACCATAAGCGAGTCACTCGGATGCTTATCTCGATCGAGCGTGGTGAACGCGTGTTTTTTGTGGCAATCGATTTCTGCACAGGTGCTTATTATTTTTCGCGCAATTAAGACGTCGCTTTTGTCGATTTTATTCTCGCTGCCTTTTCAATTATTTTCCGACGAGCGAGGATGAATTTGAAAATAGGTTTTTGCGATTTCTTTAGGATTCTTTAGGATCTTTATTGTTTATGGAGATAAGTATAATTATACCACTCTTTTTGTAAGCGTATATTTTTAATCAAATTGTTGTCGATCGTACGATTCGTTGGTATCAAAGAATTTTTAATTAAATTAAAATCCTTTCTGTTTTGCATAACTATCGATGTAATTAATGATGTATATAGTGGAAAAATAATGTATATTAAGAAAAATGGTAATTTAGTTACGAAAGACTTTATTTGCACAAAATCCAGCCCTGCGAAAGACGTTAAGGGATAAAAATTCCTTTTATAAAATTATTTATAAAAGGAATTTAAAATTATTTAAAATATTGACTTTCGTCGATACATTGATAATACATTGATGGTTCTCGTTGAAAACATTTCTTCTTATTAAACAAAAATTCTTATATATACAAATTCTGAAGACTTCGACAGTAAACAGTATTTCAAATCTCTCTTCTTTCCAGAACGTCTCCCATCCTCGCTAGAAAGTTTGAAATTTGCATAAACACCCGCAGTCGTTGATCCAAAAATAGTTCGTCAATCGTCAGCGATCCTGTAATAAAAAGAGCAGCGTTAAAAGCAACGTACGAAACGCGGTACAAGCTAAGGTTTCATACGCGGATCGAAATAAGGAAGAGTCTCGCCGTAATCGACATCGGCCGGGAGATCGGATAAGCACACCTGCCTGCAGCCAGTATTTTAACGCTAACAGTGCGCTCGCGCGCGCGCGCGTAGTCGAAGCTTTTTCGTAACTGGAAGCGTTTCAATTATTCTCACAATAATTGGCTGGCAGCATTGACTTTCGTATGGTAATTATCCCGGCACTAAAATAGGATACACGCGGACTTTTAACTCGTTCGCCGTCCAGGCCTTGTCTTCTTCTTCTCGCGCGAGGAAGGTGGTAGAAGGGGAGGGGGATCGATCTGCGGGTACGAGAGGGATCGTGGGCGAGGATTTTACGAGCAATGTCGTCGGTACCTTTAATTTACCGTCTCGTCCAGTCAGCTGACATCATCCGGCGCGGACTCGGTGAAATAAATTTCATGTTACCCGGGGACTATGAACAGCCTTCGATGCTGATCATCTCGCGTATCACCTTAAAGCAATAATATACAACGGCCACGGCGCATCGCGATCTTTCGGAAATCTCCTTGATCGCTCCCCTTGCGTTATTGTACGCTGCGCGTGATATTTTCATGTCCTCGTCGGGGGATATGGAATTTAATATTCCATCTACCGAGACGCGAGCATAATCGATGTAGATTATTTTGTGACAGTGGTAAAGCTTGATTTGTACAAACTGTGTAAGATTCCGATTAATTTTTCTGTCTTTTCTATGTATTTTGTAATTTTTCTATCTATAGTTAGATTGCGAATTTCATGTAATATAAAACCATAGAGACGTCATAACCATAAAAATATTTTTATAATATACCACACCATAATATACCATTTATAATATAATAATAGTAATAATGTTACTCGGAGAATATTTTGCAAAAATCACGATTTTGCTCTACAAAGTTGAATTGATATGAAAATCATTACTTCGCTATGAAATTTTATGTACTTTCTATATGGTTATCTGGTAGTATGGAAAAAGTAATAATTAAAAAGAAACGTCACTTTGACATGAATGTATAGTGTCGTATCCTCGATATCAAAGCGCGAAAGATTAATAGTGTTGCTTTCGACTTATTGCATTCATTAGAAGAGAAAGTACATTTTCATTTGATATCTGTCTCTTACGAGTGACTTGGACAATTTTTATTTCACTTATAGATTAACACAGTAACTATATAATAGTTGTATTAATACAGTAACTATAACAGAAGAATTTATTTTTTCCAAAAATTCTGGTATTAAAGTAATTAGTATCCTCTAAAAAGGTCCATTTTCTACTTTGTTGTAATTGAAAAAATTATCTTAAATATGCCAGTTATAAAACACAGTATTTTTTAAATATCTCTAGGTGATATTACTTACCTTATTTAATGTCTGATTTCACAACACAACTAATACTATCGAATCATCGATTCCATACTATTTTAATCTCAAAAACAGTTTGACGTTTGTTGACACAAGATTGTTATTTTCTTTTAAAAAAAAAGGCAAAATCGATGGGAGATCCAGAATTTCCATTTCATCGGTCCCTTTTTATTCGCGGAACAGAAACATGGTGTCATCGTCCGGCAACTCGTTTTAAGAATGACACGCTGGAATTCGTTTCGAGCACTCGAGAATACGGCGTTTCGTCTTTTTCTACATAACTTTGCAATCGCTAAAACGCGCGGACACACACACACACATATATATGTATACACACGCTGCCGACCGTGGACTGCGAGCGAGACGCGGAAGCGTTAAGGAAGTCGTGATTGCAGAGGCACGCTTCCGACAGATGCATTCTCAGGTGTAGCATTTAATACCACAAGATAGCTATTGACACGAATACCCTGGCAATGATCGAATGGCAACTATTAAATCTGTATCGTTAAACTTCAGTACGCGGCCCGTCGCCTGAACGAGAAAGCAGAGAATTTGTCGAATGCTTTCGATAAACGCTTGCAGAGAAGACAAGAAATTTAAGGAGACAAATTGTTATTGTAAAATCACGTTATCTCGCATACTATTACTAGGAACGTTAAACAAACGATAGACTAGTTAAACTACTGGATACAAAAAAGTGAAGGGAGGGAGAGCGAGAAAACAAAAGAAATGGAATTATTGAAATCTACGAATGAGTTCAATAATATATCTAATAAAAAATATAATATAATAATATATATAAATAGGAAGTGATATATAAATAAATACCAAGCGTGGAACAATCATTAACCAATCCCAATCAAATTAACAAAGCGAAGAGGTGGTAAATTTCGAACGCTTCGCGTGAACTTGATTGTTCGCTTTTGCAATTAATAAGTTTGTTAAACTTGTGAAATATATGGGATATGAAATTGAAGTGTTCCCATTTCCGAAACAAATAAACATAAAGACAGCATCCTGTACCAGCGAGGACGTGTTCGAAAAAAATATGTGTACAGTCCCCGTTTGAAATTATAGAACCTGTTAAAAAGTTGCGCAACGGTCCCGCGTAAACGGTGTCGGGGAAAAGAAGCGAAATGCCTGGCTCGTATCGTCGCCGGATGAAAATTTTTTTTTCTCGTTCACCGACGACCGAGAACGCAGGCGGCGCAAAAGGAGGCTGTCACGTACGTATGTAGAAACGTGTACGGGTCGCCCTTCGTCGAGCGAACGTGGCTAATTACCGAGCCGCGCATAATTGCCGCAAATTAAGGAATTTAAGCCCCGGGGACGGTCCGAGGCGAAGCCGGGCCGCGCTCATTAATTGGCCCGCTTGATTGCCACTTGCCTCGTCGCTAAGCGCTAGATTGTAAACACTCCGGTCCGTTAATTGTCCGGCGAGTGTCGCGCGAGTTGTCGGTTGCCGCGGCCCCGAGCCGATAATTAAGCCTCCCTCGGCCGCCGCGCCGAGCCGAGCCGGACACGTATATAACGAAATGCCGCGAGCGGTATTTTCGATCTCGCGAGTAGATCTCGTGGCAACGCGCGAGCGCGCGCACACGGCGTGCAGCACCGGCTTCTCTTCTCGGTCCCCCGGCTCTCGTGTGTGCAAGCCACGGCCCCGGCTACAATCTTAACTCGTTGCTACCTCCTTGGCGATACGGTGTGTTGTGTGCGCGCCTTCTCGTTCGGTGGAGAGCGACCGCGCGCTGATTTCGCGCCGCGGCCGCGCGTCGCGACGAGCCGAGAGAGCCACGCCGCGCCGCGCCGTGCCGAGCATCGGCATCGTGTGTACAGTTGTCCTCAAAAGTATCCGTGCAAGGACCGTCGTTTTTGCGATCCGATTTTTCGAGCGCGGATCGATAACAGATCTCGACGTGTTTTACGCGACGTTATTTGAAATTTCCTTTCAAATAACCTGTTACTTCACTTCGCAACGACTGCGATCACTTTTCAGATAACATTATTCGAATGATTGGTCGAGTGATTATTTTATAATTATTTTCATGTTTGTGTTCGCTTTGGAAATAACATTGTTCGGAGTCAAATGACGTGATATTTTATTTTGGAATTGCTTCCGCGCGTACGATCACTTTTTTGAGATTATTCAAGATAAAATCGAGGTAGTTGGGAATTTTTCAAATTAGATAACAATGCCACTAATGTTAACAATTTCTATCGCAAGGTAACGTACGAATAAACTTATCTTGGAAGAGAACAAAAAGAAAATTGTTTTTTTTAGAAAAAGTAATGCCATCTGAACAATTTTTTATAGTCATTCCGTTGTCAATTCAAGTATTGTATATTTAGATAATAAAGTATATATAGACAATGGTTTCGTTAAATAAAGAACAACGAAAGCGGCGCGCAGAGTCTGGTTTTGCCCGTATAAATATAAAAACACGATCATTCTGCGGAGGATATCCGTCTGAAACAACTTAACAGTCGTGGATGTGAGAAAGCGAGAAGGCGTGCGCGATAAGAAGAAAGAAAGTAAGAAATAAAGAAAGGAAAGAAAGAAAGTAAGAAATAAAGAAAAGAAGAAAGGGAGAAATAAAGAAAGGTTTGAGGGAACGAAGTGTCGCAACGGGCGACCAGATGCGCGCTCCTGGTCCCGGCAATTAATAATTAAGAGTCCCTGGCGTTGGACAAAGAAGGGGGGGAGGCCCAAGTCCGTTAATTAATCGAAGCTGCGCGACCGCACGAGCGCTAATTACAATTTATAATTAAGCAGCTTAAGCGCGCGCGCGCGCGGTCCTTCGCATGGCCGGTTTCGGTCCCGGGCTCTGTGCAATTAATATGATTAATCGTTCCGCGAATTGTTGGCCCGGCCCGAAAGTAACGGCCCCCAGGGTCCGAATTTAAAATCGACCGGGCCACGATTTACCGGGCATAAGTATTTCAGATGGTTGCCGATACCAGCCTCGAGTTTGATTGGATTTCTCGCGGTGTTCCGGCTCGTAACGAACCATCGCGGCCGCCTCTTCGTTGTCAAGATTACCGCCATTTTACGTCTTATTCCCCTTAATTTTTCCTCTCATTGACGCCGCGCCGGCAAACAATTTCTCTTGCTTAATTGAACGCGCTTCGGTCTTTATCGATGACACTAAAAATGATGAAGCAGCCGTCCGCCGACTACGCCAAGCCGAAGGGTTTCGAGGATTACCGTATCGCTCGGCCTGTGATTGATCGATTAACTCGAAAACGTTGTGTTCCCTTTTAACCTTGCGGGTCGTTTCTTATCCAATCAAAATTTACCTGTAATTTACTTTGGATCGGTTTCACTCCGAACGGTGTTATCGCGGAGGCGAGAATAAAACGAAACAGAGGTTATGTTCGACGTGATCGTGCGCGCCGCTTTTAAATATAATTTTCTATTCTATCGATGAATATCACTGTATAAATGAATGTAACGGGCGAGATTTAAGTTATTAACGTTCACTGAAGTAAACTTTAGCATCTCAAAAATTCAGATAAACTGATAAATTATGTAATTTTCTAATTATAATATATTTCTCAATTTACAAAGAAAGAATAACTCGAGTAGTTTCGGCAAAACAGAATCATTTACATTAATAAAAACATTATTTCTAATGGATATAAATAATGTGTCGTTCATATATAAAACTATCATTTTTACAGATTTTGTTAACCTTTCAATATAAAATTCGCGTTCGAAATATTTTGTAAAATTTACCAAAAAGATATGTAGATATATATTTATATCCGATAGATTTATAAAAATTCATTTCTTCTACCTCGTGCATGCAATTCAATGTATACAATTATTAATGTATACTTTGCTACCTACGCGTATGCAATCCTTTAAGTTAACGACGCATTTCTAATACGTTGACGAATTCCGCGTCGCGATACACGTTGCCCTAGACCAGCTTAATGGAGACAGACAGGGGAATCCAATGCAGATGGATGAGGGCGGGAGGCGGCGGGCCGGGGGGGCTGTCCATAAACTTGGTAGTTTACGATGGACCGCGACGATCATCACAATCAGAGCATAGGGAACGATAACTATATAACTACTTGAGAGCTTACAATTTATGTATCAATGGCAGCTTTTTATTAATGAGGATTATAGGGCCCCGCGCTAGAACGCAAACTCTTCGTTACGATTTCCTTTCCGAACGCGGCCACTGCAATACTCATTCTTAGGAACAGATGCATTCGAGTTTCAGTACATTCCTTGACACCTTACTTTTCTATTCTGATTTAATAAAGCATTTTTCTTCCATTATAGTTACCGTTTTATTCGTTTAAGAATATTCATAGTTTGCAAAGTGAAGGTTGGGTTCGAAATTAGAAGGTTATGTTAGATATTCGAAATTAGAAGGTTATGTTAGATATTCAAAATTATCTAAAGAAAGAGTTATATATTAGAATCAACGCGAGAATGACGGACCTTTGTCGAATATGTTTAGGTTATATTGTTACTACTTTATTTATTAATGTAGTCAAGGTTTGTTTTTAAAATACTCGTTTGAGACACGTTAGCTTTTGTATGAACATTAACTGGACGTATGAAAATGTAAATCAATCGTCAGAATCGAAATATTCGAATAACGATATTTATCCTGTGGGTCCAATTAGACCCGAGCTCCGCTGTGCAAGTGTTCCATTATTACAGCTTATTCGAGTCATTAGAGAAACACTGGGTATAAAGAACTGAATTATGCAACTGTGGATTTTTATGGAAAATAAAAATTGCCTGCATCGACTGTACGATGCGGAAGTAACGTAAACATTTATTTAGTGAACTAAACTGTGATCGAACAATATTTCTTGCTACTAATTATTTCAATTAAAACCGGTACATAAAACCGAAGGGAAACGAAAAGGCAACAACGTCCAGGAATTGTTTGAATTTTCCACCGTGCATTTACATCGTAGAAAACAATGTTTCGTGCGCTCGGCCGGTTTCGAAACGTCAGAAATTGCGTGCAAGAAGCGCGATGAAAATCCGCCATAATCTACAGTTTCATCGATAATGCAACCCGCCGCACAACAATTATTTCTCAGTTTAGAAAGTTCCCCTAATAGCGAATCACATTTATCACAAAACGCTAAATAGCTGTTCCACGCAATATTCCCACCGTTCGTGGCGATAATCGTTAAATGAAAGGTTAAATGCCGGCGCAACACGTAAAATATTATTCAACGAAATTAATCAGTCGCGGCGGACCGCCGAACGCTAACAATGCCCTCGCGGCTAATAAATATTAGGTTTGAGAGAAAGAAATCCAATATTTTTACGTGAAATTCGAGACTTTATTTAACATGTTTCCGATTATTGGATTTAGGTCAAATATGCGCTGTTTCGTTCTATAATTTGTTGCCATTTTAAAGGTACCTTCACAATAGTGGAAGTCTCTCGTGGAAGTCTTGACCCCTATTGGCGAAAATATTTTGTAATCGCATTTCGCAATCTTCTCTCGATGCCAATTTTTTATCAATAAGGAAGTTTTGCAATGCGAGATAATCATGGTAATCGCTTGGTGCTAGGTCCGGACTATATAGTCTCGCTATAGTCACGTGTGTCCTGGCTTTGTCTCGATGGCACACGACACCTCTCCTGTTGGCCAATTCTGGCCGTTCTGGTCAATCGCTAGCTTCAAACGGTCCAATTGTTGACAATAGAGATCCGAATTTAGTGTTTGACCATATGGAAGCAACTCGAAAAAAAATAAATTAGTTTTTCCCCAACCTAATACAATATTTGCTCGGATTTGACATATCCGCGTTGAACCCCGCGTCTTTTCGACGCCGGTTGCGTAATCGCGCGTTCACGAAAGTCCGAACCGCGGAAAACCATGGATGCCCGAGGGGCCGATCGTCGCCGGGTAATGCCTTACTCGCGTTCGAGACGGTCGAAACATTAATTACGGCGACATGATGCATGGAAATGCTCTATCCGGCCAACACGTAATTAATCGCGGCAGGTGGAAGATGATATTGATTTCGCTACGGCGCGGTGCTCGCCCGCGATTCGCCGTTCGCCGCGCGAAACCGCGCCGCCGATGGCGGCGGTGGGAACAACGGATAAAGAAAACGGAAAGAAAAAGACAGGGGGGAGGGGATGGAAGGGGGGCGAGCGAAACTGGCGAGAAAGAAGTATCAACGCGTGACCGATCACGACTGTTACGTTAATTAACGATGTAGATCGTGTTTCCGGGTCGATCCGGGCCACCATAAATCTGCGAGCTGGTTTCGCGTTAATTTATCAAAACTGAAAACGATCGTCGCGCGGGACGAGCCGCGCGCGGCGGCGGCGGTCGTTACGCGGTGCCGGCGGAATTATTTCGCGGAAAATAACTGTTATAAATTCCTGAGCTATTCCGCGGGCGAAAAGTGCTGATACGAGCAACGGTTTCCGAATAGAATGATAAATCTATTTGTGCGGCCGGCTAAGTAAGACGGAACATTAGTGCATAAACGAGGAGAGGGGGGGAGGAGGGTCGAGTCGAGAGCGGGATCCGCGGGCGAAAACCGACGACCGTGCATCCGATATTATTAATGAAGGCTCCGGGTTTAACGCTTTAACGCTTCGATTATCTTGTCTTTGAATATTTGGTAAAAGTTTCGCGAACGATATGGTTTCAAACATTTTTTTTTGAGAAAAGGTTGATACACGGATTTTCGAAAGCGGCGATGTTGGTGGGAAAGAAAATCAAGTCGCCATTCTAGAGTTAATTGCTTGTTTGATTCACTCTTAACTTCTTCATATTCCGTCTATTTTCAAAGCGACCTAAATCCATTTATATTAAAATTGAGATATTCAAGATTTTGTTAAAAGTCAAAGAAAGATTTATTAAAAATGATAGTGATTGAAAAGCAGCAAATGAAAAATCATTTTTTCACCATTTTTGGTTAAAATTATATTTGTTTGATTAAAATTAGAATTTAATCTATCTAGAATTAAGAGAAAAAGATTCAATTATTTTCTGTAATATAAAAATGACGAATTTTCGTCGTGCAGGCGAATATGTGTTAATATTCGCTCGGTAGACGCCCCACGCCTTTATGCAGGGGCTCCCTGCGCATGCGTCGCCTCGTGTAATTAATTTTTTTTTCACTGCGTTCGTTACTTTTTTTATCATTTTTTTACTACTACATTATCACCAGAGACGAATAAACAATTAGTAACGATCTCACAAACCGGCAATAGCAGTTACGAGTGACTCTTGTGCGACGAAACTATAGCACCTTTACGGTCACAGCTGCGCATATTTTAATGGCAAATAAAGAAAGAAAAGAAAATAATTTTGGTAAAAAAAAATCAGAATTGGTTCGCATTGTTACTGATTTGAGACATCGATTATAAAAATCGATTTACAAAGATCGCACGTTCCGATGAATATGATAATGTGGATTTATTAAAATAGAACAGATAGAAAGAAAAACAAATCTGCTGGATACATTTTAAATGCAAATTGCTTTAAAGATAGAAGCTTGGGAAATCTAAATGGGCAACTATTTTACATAGCGAATATATTCTCCATCTTGAATCGCGCACGTAACAGTGGAAATAAAATACTCTACTTGTTATAGTGAACTTAAAAACGATATTTAAAAGTGTTATTTTATACGCGATAACGTTAAAAAAAAGGGAAGCGTTTTAATCCGAAACATTTTAGTATAGTATATTTATAAACTCTACTTATTTTATTAAATAACATTGCCAATTAATTCTACTTTCACGGTAAAAAAAATGCTTTGAGTATTTAGTCATTGAAAGCACTCATTGAAATGGAAAGAAATCGTAAATTGCAATCTCCCAACAGAAATTAAATTTAAATTTGAATAATATTCGCCATTGTCGAACGAATTAATTACGATTCAAGTTGAGAGTCGTGATTCTCGTAACGGGTTTGAATTATTTAATATAATAGGAACTAGAAGATAGAACTGTCACAGAAAAAAGACTAATATTAAGCATGGTAATGGGTCGCATAATCGATTACACTGAAAAAACTTGTGCAATGCGCGTTCGACGCTGTAAGAAACTTGGGCTTTCCAGTTCTTTTCAAAGACTTTGCATTACTCGGTAATGAAATTATGCATATGCAAATAAAAAAAATTGAACGTTTCTTCCGCAGATTTTTTTACAACATTATACATTAGAATTTTGTTTATCTCTTAGCATCGAATGTACCGAGGAAGATTCAAATGAACCTTAGATAACACAAATGATATTTTAACCAATTTTATCCTATTTGTTTTTATTATAATACAATGATTTATTTTTAAAATAATGATAATGGTTTATGTTTTAAATTAATGGCTCGCAGAATCAAATAGACAGCGGGGTACGCGTCAGCGATCCGCGGCTGCATAAATGCATGAACATTGCTCGGCACCGTGCAAACATACGGCGAGAGCCCGTCGAGATCATGACAATATTTTTCGTCTGTGCCGATCCATTCATCCCGCCCCGCGTGATTAGAGTGCAAACGCACATTAGCGCGGGTTGTACATATCTGGAGTTCTCGTCACGCTTTATTCGCGGCGATGGAGCGCGAACGTTTCTTCGGTATGTAATTCATGAAAAGAATATTCAATGGAAATGCTCTCTCGGCCATCGGCAATGAATATGCTCGACGTGCACCACATTGCAATTTACAACGATCTAATCGCGGCTAAAGTTCAGGGCCGTACGAAATAACACACCCCTGTGCACACACGCGTTTCTTACCCGTTCGTCGGAACTGTTTCGGAAAAAAAGTGTGAGAAAAAGATTTAAACGCGTCTTTGTTCCAGTGCTGAAACGCCTGTCGAAACTCTGCGATCGCTTCAGTCGACTCCGTGATAGAGTTAGAGCTAGAGCAACAACAAATTAATCAAATTCTTCGATCATTGGAAGAAAAGTGGCGCAACTTGAGATGAATTCAGTCTTGTTATTCTTCTAAAGCATCAAACGTCGGTCACCTTTAGCGCTCGGCTGGTTCAGCGTTAATGAATTCACCCGGAATGAACTTTTCTAATTTACATTCAAATAAGACGCGTTTTCAGCGCGTGCTCGTAAAACGTTCGCGTTACACCTGTGCACAAGACGGTGGCGAACGTCGCGTCGCTCGCCGTGGAACATAGATCGGCCATCGTGGGAAATAGAAAAGAGAATTTTTATAACGTACCGTGGCGAAAAAAAAGAATATGTTGCGCGTTTGGTAGCCGGCGTATCCTAGACGTTATAAACTTGCCAGTTGAATTATTAGCGGCGGTATAATGGAATTTCCTCGGATTATTACCCTTGGCCGGTGCATCGACCGTGGAAGCCGACCTACCCCCCTCCGTCGCCGCGTGCGAGTAGGAAGGTCGGTGCTAGGCGTTCGTGAACCTCGTCTGCTCTCGATGAGGGACACCGTGCACCTTGGCCAGGTGGGTGTGAGTTAATTAGAGGCCATACTGTACGGAGAGCACCCTCTTACAGTCTCCCTTAGCGGCTTTCCAGTCCCAGCCGTCATCAGGATAGAAGAACACCGTCGGGATAGGTGTTGCCGAGGGGGTTGCGACGCCTCGACTGTCGCCGGTAATATCCAGTAGAAGCTGTAGGTCGACCGCTTATTAAAAACATCTAGCCATGGTCAGCAATCTCTTTTCCACCCTGAAAGAGCAAACGGTGTCGCGGGTAAATGTAAGTGTGTTGGCCTCCCTTGCACGCGTGTGCGTGCGCGCAACGTAAATGCTGCCGGTTATATGCGCGTCCGGGGAGGAGGGGTGGGGTTAAATTCGTGGCTTATTACGCCACCCAACCCCCACCTAAATGCCTCTATGGGAATTATTAAATTTTCCGCGTTTACGGGCCGACCTCGGATATCATTGTCTACCCGTTCTTCATTAGCTCTTACCTTTCTTTCATAATATTTGATCTTCCGTGCCGCGAGCATGTTTATACTCGTCGCGGCGTGTTTTATAAACTCGGAACGATGGGAGACCGAAGGAAAACGGTCGACACTTTGAGTGCCATGACAATGGCTTATCAACCTTCGTGAAATTAAAGTACCTTAATTAACCGAAATAAAAGTGGGATGATTAATTCTACGACGTTGATTGCAGTTTGAATATATTCTCAAGTTTTACGGAGAATACGTTTACGTTTTAGAATTACGAAATTGTTATATATTAGAATATGGTACTCAACAGTGGAATTAACGAGCTCTAAACACAACTAATGTACATTGCTTTTATAACACTGACAATATTACATTTATTCAAACTTTCTACGATTTCTATAATTACATGTGCGATTAAAAAAGTCTCTATGTTTTTACAATAACCAGTTATTTGCCAATTATTCCAGTCATTCGTTAATACTAGTCATTAATATCACTTTTTTAAACTGTAATGGCTATTATAACTAAAATAAGCAGACGAGGCAAACCTCTGAAATATTTCGGTGACATCTTAACTAGATAAAATGCACGAATTGTTTTCCTCGTATCAAAATTGAATGTTAAATAGTGTCACGCACGATAAGTCAAGCGATAAGTCATATATTTAAATCGTACATTACAATAATTTATTCCCATTAAAAGTACAATTAACTAGGATAGAATCTACGCGACATAACCTAACATTTTTGAGAATGTTGACTTATGTTCTAAAATGTAACACACGCGTGCTAACACGTTAAAAAGACAATTTAAATAAGTCATACATCTACAGTTAGATAACTGAATCCTGAATCGCCCGAAGAGATAATTTGTTATTGTTACAGAAACGCTACATAACAACCCACTCCTTGTTTCTCACAATGAGAAAAACATGAGTTTCACCGTCACGGCTCCAACCCGCTCGCTTACACGGAAAGAAATATTTAATAATCATCTGTAAAAGACCCGTAGAAGTTCATAAACTTATGATAATGTTACCTTACGCGAGCCGCGTGCTTTTAAAATTGCACACACGACAAATTACCAGCAGCGCCATTGATACACTGAATATAAAAAAAAATTGCATACCGCGAGGAGATCTGATAAAACACCGTGAAAAGCGTTGTTAAGCGGCAAAACGGCCGATTAAATTTTCAAATAACCAATTGCCGTTTCCGTTCGACTAAGTAGGGGTCGCGCGCGATGTTTTTTCCCAGTTCCACAATGTAATTCCGTGTGGAACGGCCGCTGCGTCTCTCGCGGCGCAAAAAGGCCTGCTTTGCGGTGGCTACCGATGACGGTTTCGTCATTAAGGCGTAACCCGTGAAATATTTAAACAGGCGCTGCTCAACAGGGAATCAAGACGAGGCGTCTCGAGGCGGGCCCACCTCTCCGATGAATTTCTAACGGAGGAATCGACAACGGCGGCGGCGGCGGCGCGCGGTTCTCATTCTAGTTACACACCACCACCACCACCACCACCACCCCACCCAACCCACCCAACCCGTTTCCGCTAAACATCCGTACTGCAGGAAATTGTTGCAGGGTAGCATGACACGGTTCTAGGTGCCATTATCGCTATCTGCATTCGTAATCGTGCTACCGCCGCGGCGCAACGACGCTTTTCATAGAACAATAGAAACGGAACAGAGTTGTTTATCACGCATCTTACGGCAAATTTCTGCCTATCCGGATCAATTTGTTCGGCGAAACCCGACCGTGTGCCCGGCCGTCCATTTCGCTGATTACTTTCGCCCCGCTGCCCTTTCA
Source organism: Augochlora pura (assembly GCF_028453695.1). NCBI lineage: Eukaryota > Metazoa > Arthropoda > Insecta > Hymenoptera > Halictidae > Augochlora > Augochlora pura. Next base: position 5,179,069 of record NC_135780.1, read on the forward strand.
TCGGCGCAATTATTCAAAGTTGAAACAATTTCGACGTGTAATTTAGTCGCGTATGTTCAACGTAATTGCGCGCCCCCCCTGCGAATGCGCTAAATTTCCACGGATACCCGTCTCGCGCTCGTTGCGAACTTCCACCGTGTATCGCTCTAGTTCGAAAGATATACGTTTTCCCTTCGTTTCGGTGGGAAAGATATTCTTTTTTCACAAATCTTTATTCTTAGCGACGATTCCACGTGTTACACTTCTTCGGTCAACCAAATATGGGTGACACTAATTTTTCACCAGTCTTGAAAATTCATTTTTATTGTAATATATTTGCACTAATTGAATTTGACTAGAATGCATCGAATGCGAAGGAATTCTAATAACATCCCCTATGATAAATATTAAATTTTTAGTTTCGATTTAATTAATTAAATTATTTTAACTATCTGGGTATTTTAGTGGCCGATTATTGGCACTCAATGTGTTAAAAATAACTAGAGGAAACAATGGTCTGAAGTCTAGTCTTTAAAATCCAAAATTGGTGCTTTGACCAGCTATAGTATAGTACTTAGTATAATTTAAACTCGTAAAACAGAAAGGTCAACTTTTTAACAGAACCTTTTTAACAGAAAGGTCTTTAATAATGTCAACATTAGAAAATCCTCAAGATAAAACAATGAAAATGAATCTGATAAAAGAGAATTTTAAGAACCGCTAGAAAAATACACAATGAATTTTTACAAATTGTAGAAAGTCTGTAACGTCGAAATAAGATCGATAACGCGAGCGAAACGCTTTAACCCCTTGCGCTATAATATATGCATAGCTCTGCTAGATATGAACGTTATTAATTTCTTCCACATCGAAGTAAAAATGAATTTTTCTATTATCAAGATATAGAAACGAATAAAGGCAACACAGAGAACAAGAATAGTCTGGTCCTATTAGGAAAATTATTAAATACGAATAAGCGGTAATTGTCACAGAATGAAAGCGTTTCTAAATTAGCGGATCCGCAATAATGCCCTCGATGGTAGAAGAGAGCGGTGCCGGCAGCGCGAGGGGAGCGTTCTAAATAATATATTTTTCAATTTCGAACCGTTGAGCGGAGTTTCCATCACGACAGAGAAAGAGAGAGAGAGAGAGAGAGAGGGAGGGAGGGAGAGAGAGAGCGGCGTGGCTTCCGGCGTGATGGCGCGGTGGTAATGCAGCGACCCTCCGGGGGGTTGGCGGAGTTAACGAGACGTCATAAGGGCGCTGCTATAATTGCGTCAAAGGCGTATAACGGGAGTAATCGTACGTAGCATGGTCGGAGCTGCAACAACGTACCGCTGGAACACGAACGCAGAGAGACCGCGTTGTATATATATATATGTGTGGATGAACGGGAGACGGGACAGGGAATGAAACGAAATTAAGGAAAGAAATAATGCGATAGGAGAAAGCAGTCGGTGGGGTGGGGGATGGTTCGGGGATGCTCGCGGGACGAGAGCCGCAGGGACGATCGTGCATAGAGAAGCACACGGACTCGTTCGAGGAAGAGCTTAGGTACACGTGTTGATGGCCAAGACTAGTCCCTAATTGTGCTTAATGACACCGTGTCCTCGGGGGTGAAACCGCAGAACGCTCTCCACCCCTGCGCGCTTTCCTTCCTCTATCGCACGACGCCACCACCGCCACCCCCCCTCCGAAGAGCGGTTGTCGGCAAACCCTCGGCCACACACGGACGAGGAGGGAAAAGCCTGGACGGTCGGGACATGTGTCGTGTTCAAGCATCCGGAAAAGCACACCGGGTTATCTAGGATCCGGACCAAAATACACGGCACACGTTCGAGGGTCGTTCTTTCTTCCTTCGATGCGCGATACTCTCTTACGAGGGCGACGATCCTGTCACGTTTACCTGGATAAGGGCCAGGGGCCTTTATTGGTCTTTTTTAGCCGGAGGCTGTGTGTATCCGCTTGTTAGGACGCCGGTTTGCATACGCGGACCAGGCTCGATTGCACGCACGCGACTAAATATTGCTTACGGTTGAGTCGCGCTCGGTTCGCTGACAGCCGCGGAACAACAGTTTACACAATTTATCATCGGTGGAAGCGCTGAAGCGCTGTCGTCAATCGAAACGGTTCATTTATAGCGTATTCTTAACACCTGACCACTGTCGGAAAGGTTTCAAAGCTGCCGGCAAAGTGTAGTACTTTTGCAGTCGTACTTCTGAAATTGAGATTTATTGTTCTATCGAGAATAAATGAATTTCTTACTTTCCTTGATTCTCGATAGCAGCGGTGTGTCGATTGCAATGAATTTTTACTAGAAATTTGAATTACAATAGACATTTAATGATAGGTCAGGTTTTAATTGATTCTTAATATGAATTTAGAAATTCCTAATTCTGAAAGATTTTTAATAGAAATTTCGATTGCTGGATGGTGATTTTTAATTTATACACATATTACAGTAAATGTATTCCGGACAATTTATAAAGAATAATGATAATAATAATAATAATAGCTTTATAAATAAGGATATAACTTTTAATATAACTTTATAATAAGGAACGTGTGTATGCCTGCAACGATGTAAAAAACATTATATATACGGGATACAATAAACTAAGATCTCGTCGACATCAGACAGCAGTACTGGCAAAACAACGTACCCGTGCTAAACTTTCGGCGAAAAAGCTCGGCCAGGCTGACTAACAGAACAAATCGCACGGTTCGCTCTACGGCACTTTCGTTATTGTCTGAAAGTCGTTATCGCCGTGGTCGGATCGTGGCTGAAGTAGCCATTAGCGTACAAATCAATTATCCGATTGATTTCGGGCATGCGAAGTTTTACAACAGGTGCGCCAAGTCCGGTACGATCGGCGTTCCAATCTCCAGCGGGCGAAATTACGGGGCCGGAGTTTCCCGGAATCGAATATTGCCTAGAGCCTTTCACCGGGCGCCAGTCGTTCTTAGAATCCAGCAATTAATCGACCGTCAGCCGGGAATGCCGCACGACAGCGAATCGGGGAATGGGTTCTCGCCGGACAGAGGGATGAACGCGCAGGAGAGGGTAGAGAACCGTCGAGCAGCTACGTTATGAATACATTATATCTCCGGTTCCAAGGGATGCTGGCACATGCGCCGACAGGGTAGCTCCACCCTGTACTCCACCGGGACTCTGTGTTTCTCTCCTCCTCTTCCGACTCCTCTCACTCCCTCTCTCTCTCGCTCTCTATCTCTACCTCTCTCTCGCTCTCTTTGCCATCCCCCTCTGGCCACCCCTCACACCCGCCTCGCCGCTCGCGCTAATTATACATGCGCTAACCAATCCACCTCCAATGAGGCTGCTGGGCTGTCGCCCTCTCTGCAGAGAGAGGGTTCAACCACTCTTGTCCTCACTCATTGAAGCCTGGGTGGAGCATGGACCTTCCTCCGTGCATACCACGCACTTGCTTTGCTTAATTACGCGGAGGCGTTAACTAGCTCCCAGCCAACCCTTGATTCGCAACCCTTTACGCCGCCGGGAAGGGAACGGCGGCGCCGTTGATTGGCTTTCCGCAGTCTCGTCAGCTCGCTTCCGGATCGGGAAACTCCTACCCCCGAAACCGAGCAGAAGATTTTTTCTTCACCCGCGACGATTCTTCGACGGCCCCGCGTGGATTTTCGACTCTGTTCCAGCACGATGATTTCACTTCCGCCGCCTCGAAGCTTCGCGAGAACGAGAATCGCATCGAGCACGCTATCGAAGCGTCGTTCGACCGGTTTCGATTTACGATATCCCGAACCTGCTCCATCGGCTAAAACGATTGTAATTTTCGAAACGATTCCGTAGAAATTTCAGATCAATTTTCGATCTCAAAAATCAACTTTTACCCAGCGAGAAAGCGATTTTGCGCGGTCGCGCGCGGTCTGCAAAACAGCGTTTTTCACCGACGAAGGTGTCGTGGCGAGCGCGGCGTTCGGTTTCCAGCGATAATTAAATTGCGAACGAAGCACAAAGACCCGTCCTATTTTATATTCATTGCTTTCTATCCCATTAGGAGCTATCACCGATTCAATATTCTTCCACCGCGAAAGAGAAAGAGAGAGAGAGGGAGAGAGAGAGAGAGTCCCTTGGACTCAATCTCATATTCGCAAGACAAACACTCACCCTCTGGGCGATCTTAACAGATGCTCCACAGGAAGTAACGACCTCACAATCTCCAATTTACGAGCCCGGCACTCTCCGCGAGCCGGGATCCTTGAGGTCAAAGATTTCCTCGGCTCGATCTTCGTTTCCATAGTGGAAATGACCGAGACGAGCTTGTGCCGGCGCAACGAGATAAATAAGAAGCTCGAGGAGCAGGCCAGAACGGTTCGCGACGGAGGAGGACGGAAACAGGAGAGCCAGCCCGGGCAGAACGAAACAGAGGGATCGGAAAAAAAGCTGGGGAGGGAGCGACAGGGACTAAGATAGCGAAAGAGAGTAAGCGAGAGCGAGAGCGAGAGAGACAGAGAGAGAGAGGGAGGGAGTAAGCGAGAGGGAAAGACAGATGACGGAGAAAGAGGGAGGAAGATGGAGCGAGAGGGAAAAGATGAAGACGGACGGAGACGGAGCGAGAGAGGGTCCCTCGCGTCTCTCGAGGGTGAAGGACGAATGCAGCCTCTCTTTCCGTTCCGTGGTAGTCTAGAGTGCCGCGAAACGCGGATTCGACAAATCGAAGTCTGGCCCCCACGCGAAACGAGGCTGGGGGGATAGAAGAAGAGGGACTCCTCGAGGAGATGGAGCGTCGTCGCTGCAGGTCGGAATAAGAGGGTGGGTGGCGGTGTGTGCCGCCTTCGGCGCGCAGGCCCTATGCAAAATAGCAAGGCTGGTGGGGTGACGGAGCCGTTCTAGACCCCCCAACGGGGCAAACAACCCCTTAGTTCTGCCGTAGCGGCCGCAGACGCCCCCACCACGTGTGTGTCTCGCGCGAGAGACGCCTCTCGTCGTCGTCGCCGCCGCCGTCGCCGCCGACCGCCGCCGTCGCCGTCGCCGTCGTCGTACGTCGTCGTCGCCGACGGCAGCGCCATCCCGGTCGTTCTTCTCTCGCTCATCCGATTTTTTCGCCGATCACCGATTCCCGAACGCCTACTATTTCGTCGTCTCTCTCGATGCCGGTTCTTTTTTCCGCGTGAAACCGAGAGCGAATTGAACGCGCGAAAGCGCGCGCGCGAGAACACCGTGTCCGGATTAATCCTTCTCGGACGCTTCGCAGTGAACGTGACCGATCCGCGGGAAGATCTCGAAACAACGCTCCTCGTCTGCCTTTGGAACGCCGCCGAGAGAAGAGCACACGATTCGGATGTACCCTCGATCAAGAGTAAGACCTCCCGCTTGCCCCTAAATAGACGACGTTCCGCTTCTGCGAAGAGGCCACGCGCGCATGTTCTCTCGACGTTCGGTGACTCTGTCCTGCCAACGAGCGCACGATTTTCGCCAACGTCGACCGTGTTCGAGTTTCGAGAGAAGTGTTTAACGAACGGAAATTGGAGGGGACGAGAGATACTCGTTAATAATGCGAACGATTAGCATCGGGCGACGCGATAAGATCGTCGGCCTTCGTGTTTCCGTCGAGGATCGCACGGTCGACCGCGAAATCCTTTCCGATCCGCTGAATTATTAATCCCGTGTGTTTCCGGTTTTTTTTTCAAACCGCAGGACTCGATCGTCGCCAACGATCGAGAAGTGGCCCGACGGTTCAGCGCGGCGTGAAATCAGCCACGGAATTACCGTGGCAACCTTGAACTAATAAGTCTCTCATCAGCTGCAGCGACATCGCGGCGCTACGAGCTGCGTTTAATAAGAAAACATTCTACTGCGCGCGGCGTATAGGCGAGACGCCGTCTCCACGCGCAATGTGGATCCAGACCGTAGAAGTCGTAAAGACACGCCCGTGATTTTCGGCCACGAATTTTTTTTGAAGAAACGTCCCGGGCTCCCCGTAAATCAATGGTGGACTCCCGCGGATAGAAATTAGCAACGTGATTAGCGCTGTTTATGCGATCCGACCGGCCGTAAATCTTCCACACGTATGTCGCAATCGGTGCGGCGGGAGGGTCGTTACGATTAATTGTTTCCTAATTTATATCGGTTTTAATTGATTGGATGTTGCGCGCGACGACGCGACGACGCCGCCTCGTTTTACGTTTCGGCGCGGTTCCATTGTGCCGATCGAAATCAAACATTTCACTTTTCAAGGACGTTCCACTTGTTAAACAGCCCGTTATACGAACGCGTCCGACGCGCGTAAAACGCTACGATTACAAAATTAATCGCGCGGCGAATCGCATTCGGATAACTTTTGCACGACGACGCAATTAACGAACATCTCTCGCGCCTATTTTTTTTTCTTCCACCGGCGTTTTGTAATTTACAGCGATCCCCATTGCAGAGGTTTCCACGGGATTATCAAACGCCCCGGCGAATCGTTTCAAATATCGACGCCTCGACGTTCATTAAATTTTTCTGTCGATGACGAATATGTTCTAGGTATTCATTAGTCATGATCCCGTATTAGAAACGTTTCCGTGTTATAAAACAATTAATCAAACGTCGAGCGGCGCGCTCGCGGCCGTAACGCGTTCGAAAATCCTTTTGCCTAAATATTTGCAACGCGAACGAACCGATCGAGGAGAGAAACGAATCTCTGTCCTTTCCAGTGAAAAACGGGGCTCGGGCTCGAACGAAACACCGCGAGCTGGGGAAAAGGTCAATTTATCAGCGTTCACGGTTTTACGCGAAACTTATTAATTTATCATTCGAACGGGCGCCCGTGGGAATATTCCTCCGTCGTAGACCGCCGCTCGAAACTTTCGAATACCGTTTCGGTCGCGCCGGGGGTAGCGGGCGAACTCTTTCCCGTGTTTTATCCACGGCAGGGCGAACTTCTAATCGAGCATTTTTATAGACAGATTCCGTGACGGCGGTCGATTCGGCGGTAATTATAAGGCGAACGTGGCGAAGAACACGGGATCGATAGGGAACCGTTGATAAGGGAGCGTGATTAATCGCCGATCAATTAACAGTCGCCTATACTGGTGCGAGAGCGAGGCGCGAGGCAACCGGCTCTCTCGCCTAGGCGAGGCGAGGCGAGAAGGCGATTGCGCCATACGCGCAAGCCAGCCGGACATCTCTCATTAATTAGTTATTAACGGCGTGCCGCGGTAATTACCTATGCAAATTCGTCCTCGGGCCGTTCTACCGCCCGTCATTATCTCGCCGCAACGATTTCACAATGTAACCACCTCCGCGCTCGCCTCGCTCGTGTTCGGCTGCTCCTCGTCCCGGCGGACCGCGTTCTCGTGAAAAAGTGCGGGAAGGTGGAAGGTCGAGGCGAAGACGAATCTCGTCTTTGGATGCGTCGCAGAGCGTCAACGTTCCGCCGTCCGATTCCGCGGTGTTCGCCTCTCGAGAACCACGAGAGCTGTCTTCCGCGCGTCGCGCTTTAACGACCGTTCGCGCATCGATCGTCCTGGGAATTATTTATCGCGTGCTTCGGTATTTACATTACAAACGTGATCCTCTATCTTCCTCTCTCTTTCTCTTTTTCTTTCCCTCTCCGTCGCTCCGTGCCGAGACACGGCGCACGCGTGCCCTCGCGCGCGGGCTTGTTAACCCTTTGCACTAGGACTCCTTTTACGCTGCGTTATTTAGCAATAATTTGACCTTAATATTTTTCCTAGTAGAACCAAACAATTTTTGTTTCCTCCAATATTTCTATTTACTTTCGTTGTCTAGACTTTAAAGTACAGAAGAATTAAATTTGATTTCTCGACTCAAAATAAATTAATAATATTCATATTTAGTAGATCTCGCGTGAAATTTGTTATCACGTGTCTGACTCGTTATTATAGCGCAAGGGGTTGATTCTCGCCGCTCGCGAAAATTCGACGAGCAATATTTCCTCGAAAAAGTTCCTGTCCGACCGTCTGCGACTACGCGAAGCGCCCCGTATATTTCGCGACTCCCCGCCCCCTCCCCTCCCCCACCCCTCCGCCCCGGGAAAGTAGAATGGGGTGTTTCGCTTCCTCGTCGGGAGATCCCTCGAATAGATTTCTTTTATTCGCCGCCTAAGTATTTCCGTAAAGTTTCGCCGGGAATTATCAATCTCTGACGGTATCGACTGCGGGACGAGAGGCTCGATGTCGAACTCGCTGAACCGGTGCCGCCGTGAAAACGGCGCTCGAAACAGCGAAACGGTGGCGCTCGATCTTTTCGAATTGCTTTCGATATTCGTAGAGCTGTAAGGAAGGCTGTGTGTCGGGATTTTGAAAAATTTCGAGCGAGGTTATTCGATTGTGGGATATAGAACTTGCTACTACTATTATATTGTTATTATATAAATTTTTAAATATTAACCCCTTGCACTACGATTTCTTTCACGCTGCATTGACCAGCACTTGGTTGTCGTTAATATTTTCCTTAACAAGATCGGACAATTCTTGCTTCTTTTACTGTCATTATGTACTTACATTTATTATATTTAATTACCGAAGAATAAATTTGATTTCAAATAAATTAATAATATTCGCGTATTTATTCAATCTTTCATGAAATTTGTATCGCGAGTTTGTATCATAACGTTTGACGTTATCGTAGATAATAATGTAGAATTAGGTAAATAAAGTCAAAATAGAAACGAGAATTTTTACGAACGGATAACCAGCGAAGTATTAAAACAGGGCGTGCAATTGAAATCACGACCGATGCGAAGAATATTTTATCAGTAGCTTATACCGTCGATGCCTGAAAAGTCGAAACATGTTACTTCTTTCATTAGTTATAATCGGCTTACTCTCGTTACGGAGCACATACGTTCAATTGAGCACAAACTATATAGGCGACAGGTGTTATTAAAGTAAGCATGACCGGCTTAGAAGCCAATCAGTGTAAATACATTAACCTTAAAATTGCGATAAATAAGAATCTCGCGAAGGGGCTGTAAAATGGCAACGATGTCGCTAATGGCGTAAAGCATAAACTTTATTATAATTAGTATTGCACGAGTATAGCTGTCTGGTATATATAGTATCATAATTTGTGCCTTTCATTTGTTACGCGCGAAGTCTGTATTATTTTATTTACGTCTGAATTCGAACGATTAGAAAAATAAAAAGTTCAACTTGCAGATCTAGGATAGCGTTTTCTATTCGAGTGCTACCTGTCAGCACAGGTGTATCGGATTTAGATTGCCATCTGTAGAAAAGTAATGTTTGTAAAAAGAAAATGACGAGTTTCGCATTACTCATTTTGAAAATCTTGAAATTGTACAAAACCTTTCGCAGAGAATAACTAAGCAAACTTTTTACTTTAATCATTAATTTAACCAGTCATTGTTACAAGAATATGAGAATTAAAAATAAGAAAAATCGAAAAGGTTAATCGTTGCTAATGTTAGGTCCAGTGTTAAATAGTTATTATGATTTACAAACACCGTTGTTACAACTTCGTTTGTCTGCTATTAATTTAAATCAACGCTAGTTTAATCTATAGAACACCTAACCTAAAAGGAACGCCTTGAAAAAAACTGTCCAACATCTCGACAAATAAAATTCTAAATAATCCGTAGCATAATCGGTCATATTTTTGTCAAAACGATTAGCCGTTCGAGCATTAATAGGCAATACGCTCGCATTTGTTAAACGTCCAGATATGCATAAACGTCCGGCGTGCATTCGCGTCGATCTTTTTTCAATCAGCCGCTCGTGATTCCTTCGGCCGTTGGTCGACGGGCCCGCGAGATCGTTCATAGTCATTATACTCCTTTTTAAGAAACAAAAACTTGGGAAAACTCGATGATACGGCACCGCGGCGGCGGCGGCGGCGGCGGCGGCGATTTGAATAGCGAACGTGGTGGCAAACTTGTTTATTTTTCCGTGACGAGCGCAGAGGCGGCGCGGCGCGCGGTATCTCTACCACCGGCGTTCGCGTCGCGTCGATCATTTGCACGATCTACGATCGATCGCGCCGGTGTGCACTGGCGGCACAGCGCGCGCGCGCGCGCGATAATTACGATAAAACCGGCGCCGGCAAAGCGGAGTTAATTATTCAGTGCCGTGCGAGTTGCCCACGTTCTCTCTCTCTCTCTGTGTCCCACAAAGGGAAATGACTCGAGGCGATTACCCTACGATGCTGAATTTCGATGGAACCAACTTAATGCCGGATGATCGCGTACTCACGGTTTTTCGTATTTAATGAGCGAAAATTGCTCGGCAATTTACCTACTCCAGTCGAGAGTTTCGATGACTATGCCTGGAGATCCAACGACCTTTTTACTATCAGTCTTTTTAACCCTTTGCCATACTTTGACGAGTCCGACTAGCGATGGAAATTACTAGTAATAAATAATAGTAATAATTAAGGAGCGATGTTATGCTGTTCTTTAAAATTGGAATACAATTCTAATCCCCTGTTATTAATATTTAAGGATGCAAATATTTGCGGAGTGAATGTCAAGGGGTTCATGGCTCTGTGTATTTCGATCATTTGGAAGAAGCTGGCCAGGTTTTCTTATCAACCCTTTTGCAGTCGGCACCATTTTAAATATAAATCCAAAACATTTTAACAGACCTTCCATTTATTATAACCTCCGGGTTAATGCTCCGGCATTTTATACATTTTATACATTTTATACATTTCAATTAATTTGAAATATAATATTATTCTATTTCATATTATATTATATTTATTGCAATATAACAATTTGGACAATTATTATATTTCGTGATCGTTTTCGTAGTCGCTTATTTTAATTGAAAATTTCGCCAATGTTTGCCAAATTTTAGAGATTTATCATACTTGAAAACATTAGTCTCAAACAGCAAAATAATCTCCTTGTAAGAAATTTAAATAATTGCTCGTTAAAATCGATAATTACTTACAACCGAAAGACCTTGCACTCTACAAACGAGTTAAACTCGTTATGAAGATTCCGAACATAATAACCGCAGTCCCAGCTATAGATCGACCCGTTAATAGAAGAATTGAAGTCACTGCGGATTTTTATGCAGAACTGGAAGTAGCTAAATCGATTCGAATAAGTTGCACATAATACAAAGACATTATTATCCTTTTAATGTCTTTACGGTTCTATAATTCACGTCGTCGTTTTTGTCAGGTTATGTCAAGTTATGCATTAGGTTGTCCTATATATAACATAATAAATGCTCCATAAACGACAAATATCGTGTATTCATTTTGCATAAAAAAGAGAGAAGAAACTTATGGGATACTTATGGGACTAATAGTGTTAAACATTTAGCTGCGTCGATATATTTTGTTATGTGTTTTATCAATCATACCGACTGTACTTTTCTTGGTAATTATTCTAGAATTATCCTAAAGTGTGCGAAATTAATGACTATGACACTACAAGCATTTTGACGTAGATCGTAGAAGAAATATTTTTATTACAACATGTAAATTATTATTTCCTTATGACATGTATACTACACAGAACTGGGAGGTGTCTAAATCGATTCCGAAGCCATTCGAATAAGTTACACGTAATACAAAGACTATCGGTATTCTTCTAATGTCGTCTTTTTTGTCAAAAAGAACGCGCAAAACCCGCACCGTTCGGTAATTACGGTTCCAGGTGGACCGCGCGGCAAGATTTGTCAAAAATTCCGCCTCGAAAATCAAGGAACCCGGCGTGTCTCGGTAACGATCGCCGTGCAAATGATCCACAGAGGACCCAGGTGGCTTCGGTAGGGTCACCGCGGGCGGTCCAGGATCGAGTAAGAATGAAGAGGAAGAAATGAGGATGACGGAAAAAGAGGGAGGCTCGAGTAACGCGCGCGCGCGCAGCGCGAAGAGAAAGAGAGAGAAAAAGCGAAGAAGAGAGGGAAAGAAAGAGAGTGGAAAGAGAGAGGGAGATCTTTTACGGATCGACTACCAGAACGATGAAATCGGTGACGGAGAAAGGGGCGGACGTAGGCGGTCATTTGTTGCTGTTTATTAATTCGAGTCGAGGCGAGGCGAGATACGTCCAGTTTGTGCGGTTCGGTTGCTCGTTTCGCCCACGCATAAATTTCTCTCTATGTGTTTTTCTCTTCCTCTCGCAATAACGCACACGTAGAGGAGAGGCAACGGCACAATGCCGCGCACAGGCGTCCGGCCCGATGATAATGCGGGACATCGTAAATAAAATATGCCCGATAGTAGGTGAGCACCGGGGGCCCCTCTCCGTCGAAATTCCGGGACGAAGCTTTTTTTCGAGAGCCGTGAATCGGTGATTGTTGGATCAACGGCAGAGAGAGAGACAGAGAGAGAGAGAGAGAGAGAGAGAGAGGGGCAGCCGGGACCGACCCGAAAAGCTTCGTAAAGACGGTAATAAAAGCGCCGCTACTAACATGTCAGTCGCGTGGCTCTTTATTGGACACGACATTACCTTATTCGACCAGACTGACCGGTAACATTGTCTTGAAAGGGCCACTTCTTTCCGCGGGCATGAGCGACGATGTTAACGATCACCGGCGTTTTTAACTTTGCCGGTCAAAGGTCGAATGTCTGATACCGCTGCCGCGGCTGCCGCGGTATGCGCTTTTTGCGAGGCTACATTGTTACGTGCACTTAAGAGCATTTTTGGATCCTTCCGGGTCTAATAATTCCATTCTCTCGACAGCGTTTCTCCTCGCTCCAAAAGATCTTATTTCTTCTTTAATAACAATCACGGTATTGTCTCCGCCCAAACTTCGTACAATTATTATTACAATATTATTATTACAATATTATGATTACAATATTATTATTACATACATACTTTAATAAACAAGTGTTCTCCAACCGATTTCTTACTATGTTTTCATAATTATAGTAATCGTGAAAGAATCGTTATTACAATTATCATCACGGCGAATACAATTAAATTTGAACAACAAAATTTCTCACGCGACAGCATTACAATTTCACGGCAAACTCGAACAATTTAAGAGAACAATCGTAGCGGGTTAATTATCGATATAATCAAATGACTCGGCAATATTTTACTGTTTACCGGTTTGAAAAGTCTTCTAAGCATTCCGATTTCGTAATGAAAGAAAAAGAAAAAAAAGCATTCAAGCATCTAGATTTATTGCAAACAGGTGTTGCAGGTGTTTTGTCTGAGCAGTAAGACGAGGTCGTATATTAACGGATTGTTGGGAAGGCTTCGATACTACTTGTGTTTTCAGATGTGCATTCCATCGCTTGAAAATATTTAGGCACACGACACACTAAAATAAAGTCGACGAGAAAAATAATTTCTCGCGCGCTGGCTCGTTTGCTATTAAATATAACCTGCGCCGCGTAGCGCCGCGACGGCGATCGTTTCTTTAACAATGCTGAAATACCTGAAATTATAAATTAAGTATCTCGTTGGTCGCATACAAGTGCAACTGAATGACTAGTTTTCAAGATTCGTTTTTATTGTAATATTTAAAGAAAAGAAAGCAGATTTTAAAAGAATTCAAATACCCTACATTGTGATAAATTTTAATCATCTAATAGTTTCGATTCAATTAATTCTGGCCTTACGAGATGCGTCGTTTTGACAAAAAATTAAATTCCAATAAATTCGTTGGGCGTACATTGATGATAAAAATCGCTAAAAATCTGAACAAATGTATATTCGATATTTTTATGAGACGACACAAAACAGCTACATTTAGCTTTAATCGAATTACCTCGATTTTGAATTTTTTCGTTATTTTTCACCGCTCAACGCGTCGAGGTCCGTTTAACGAGTACTTTATGCCCGTCGCGAACAATTTTCCACCATGTCGCGGGATCGAGTACAAAATAATTGTTCTACGAATCGTTCGTACCCGAGGAACGCGACGGCGTTTAATCTTGCGCGATCGAGGAGCACCGGAATTAATTTCGGTAGCACCTGTATCGATTATAAACGCGTTCCCGTTTTTTTCTTTTTTTTCGTTGCCGCGCTCCGGGGCAACATTAAAAATAACTGCCTATCGGTTCTCGTGCAACGAACCACCCACGTCACGGTCTCACGTTACGATCGCGTATCTCTTTTAGTACGGCCGGGCCGGCGAACGCTGAGAGCATTATGCGAAATTTTTTTCGAAATTCGAACGAACGGCTATCGACGAAAATAGTTACCCTACAGACCGTCGAATGCACGGCTCGCGTTCGCTGCGCGATGGAAAAAATAGTATTCCGCCCACCTCGTCCGACGGAATCGGCCTCTCGTATTAGAACGATCATTGATGACAACGATATTTTTATCAACCGTACACCGTAACTTTTTTTAATTAAGTTAGTGATCTCTGAACAAAAATCGTTGATGAATATTATCAGGATTTTTGTGTTTACTTTTTACTACACTGGAGAACTGATTTTATTAATAATTTAATATTTCACTAAGAATAAAAAAAGCCAACTTTCTTGTTTTATATTAATATTCTATTTATAATTAAACAAAAATCATGGATGAATACTATCAGGATTTTTGTATTTAATTTTTACTACACTGGAGAACTGATTTTATTAATAATTTAATATCTCACTTAGAATAAAAAAAGCTAACTCTCTTGCTGTACATTAATATTCTATAAATATAAATTCTACTTATATTCTATATATAAATTCTATTTATATTTACAAATGTTCTTGCATTTGTCTTATAATAAAAAGAAATTAAAACTTAAAAAATAGATTTTCTCGAGAAATACGGAATCCGATAGAAGCGTTTCCCGACAGGTATCGGCGACTGGAAAAATCCGATAGACACTTGTTAATAACAGTCGCGGTGGATCGTCGTCCGGCCAGGGTCGTGAATACGAAACAACCGTAATTATCGAGCCACAAAATCGATCGAATTAAACGTATTTCTGATCGCGCTGCTCGGCCGGATAACAAGATCGAACCTCGAGGCAGCAGCCTCCCATGCCCACGGAGGAGACATCGACGGTTATTATGAGCAACACCATGGGGACTCGTAATATAGCTCATGCTTTGCTGTAGGTCCGCGGCATCTCCCCGCACGCACACACGCACGCGCACACACCAACACCGGCCCGACACTCTCCTAACGGCTGTAAAAAATGATTCTCGCGACGAAAGACATGTAAATTTATGAAGGCTCCGGGGCCTCGGCCCGTGTGCGCGCGCGCGCGCGCGCTCGCGCTCGTCTCCCTCTGCCACCCGAACACGGATGCATTGTTGTGCTAACAATTAATTAACGTCGCTTTAATTATACCCTCGGCGTTGACGGTCCTCGGCCCTATCCTCGTCGTCCTTTCTTTTTTCTCTCTTTTCTTCTTTTCGTCGTCACCGGTTCCCCTTTGTCTTTAAGCATTCTTCGATCTCTCACGGCGTTATGCTGATTAGGACCGCGCGTTGCCCTTATCCCTCCATTGTTGCCGGTTCTCGTTCGAGAAATTTTTAAAGGGCCTCTACCTCCCTTCGCCGGGACTGTAAATATTTGCTAGATCGAGGAACCTTTTCTTCCAACCGGGCCGTTGTTTTTTCGCTGCCGTTGCCGTTGCCGCCGCGGTGTTATTCTTTTCCTTCGACGTGGGCGATGCGCCCCTTTGTTGCCCTAATGGACGATTGTATTTTTAATTAGATTCGTCGGTATACCACCTATGATTCGATGGAATTCTCGCACTGTTCACCGGTTCTGTCATGGGTGCGCGCGCGCGCGCGCGCGCGTCGGTGGTTCTCAAGATGGAAGAACCGTGGAACAGGTTTCCGATAATTCTACGTTAAACGGACGCCTTAAACCCTTTGCCGTAACATTTTCTTTGCAATTACCGTGATTAGAATTTTCTTCGTCGCGCTAAATTCTTCGAAGAGAAAGGAATTTTATTGTTTTGCTTTTATTTTTGATTTTAAACTGTACCTGTTGTAACTAAATTATGGATTTTAATACAAAATCGAAAATGAACCTTTTTCAGATTTCTACCCCTTGCAGGTTAAATGATAAATTATAAAACCTGCAATATTTAGATTGCTGTGCAAAAGATAGATTTCAAGTAATCAAAATTTTTATTTAGAAATAAAATCATTGACTACAGTACTTTTTTACCGATTAGACACCATTAGAAATTCCATGGATACTAATACTGCTAATACTGTCTTTTGAGAATCAGCGAGAACTTATTCAAGGACCTAATAATTCCAAAGAGTATTGTCCTGGTGAGCGCCAATGGAATTAATAATATCTCTCTAGGTAGCTCGTGGGAGTAAACATTTAAGCGTGACAGAAATTTCGTGGCCACCGTTCATACACCATACTATAGACTAATGTTACAGCGAGTCAATTTACCACAGAACTACTCGTTCCGATAAATAATCTAACATAGCATTATTCATAACATACATTCGTCTATATATGCGCGTCCAGTAAACGCAGAAAATCGCGTATAAATCTTAACAGGTGTATTCAATTCGCAGAGGCATTTCGTGTCTCCCGCAGGTGCGAAGTGAAATGAAACCGAGCGCGGAACAAGCTCGCGCAGAAGTCCGCGGCGGCGTTACCGCGGAATTTATCGGTCTGTCGTCCGATTATGACACGCGCCGGTCCACGGCAATCAAATCGGCTCACTCAGATGATGTATCGTAATCGCCTGGCAATTAGCGTTCGGCCGAGCCCGAAGAATTCCGTTCGAATAATTTTTAGATCGGCCACGGCCTTATCGCGGTGGGATCTCGGGGGGATGATCGGCGACCTGTTCGACAATACAGAGAGCGAGAGAGAGAGAGAGAGAGCGTCATAGTCCACTTCGTGAATTCACACTTGCACGGATACGGGAATTAGCGTGTTTCGCCGTGGCTGCGCGCTGTTCGTTACACGCTCTCGCACACTCGTACAAAGGCGGTTGATCGGCTGCTCACTGTCGCTCGTGTGCTTTCTGTTCCAGGGCATAAGGGAGCGGAAGGAGCGTAGATGAGTTCTGCTGTCCGCGTCCTCGGTAAGTCGTGAACAGCGAATATAAAGAGCGTATAAAATGTCTCGCGCGCGGGCTCGGCGACCGGCGGGGGAACTTATACGCGTATGTTATTGCAACGTGTGCGGAATCCGAACTTCTATTTAACTAACGAGCCGATGCCGTTACAAATGGTCGAAGGTAACATTAGATTCCTCGCGGAGCGGTGCCGACTATATTTTCGTGCCTTCCACGCGATCCCAACGTCTTTGATAATATAGTTTTTATTTTGCATCTCGTCCATTTTATTAAATAATTTTTCAGGAAATATTCATCGTCCATTTCCTACAATTTTTACATCTCTTAGTATTGTTATCGAATAGTAGAATCAATTAGGTATATAACTTGATTATTGGAACTTGTGAGAAAATATTTAAAATTTGTTAAATTTTACATCTCTTAGTATTGTTATCGAATAGTGGAATCAATTGGGTATATAACTTGATTATTGGAACTTGTAAGGAAATATTTAAAATTTGTTAAATTAAAATGAGATTACAAATCTGAAACATTGAAAACGTTCGATGAACACTTGTTAACAACAGTGGCTACCACAAACTACCACAATCATCGAGTTACAAAATCGATCGAATGAAACTGTTAATAAAGTAAAAGTCGAAACATTGAAAATCGCCGAGCAGGTTCTAAAGTATCGCGGCAGCGACGCCCGCGGATTATCCGCGGCCTAATCGGCGCACGATCATCGTTCGGCCCGCGAAGGCGGCGGAACATGCGCATCGTTCATGATTTATGCGTGAAACGTAGGAAACGAATCAATACGTCGAGTGAGAGTAAGAGAAAGAGAGATAGCTCGTTGCAGGCCGCGTCGAAACAAATTCTCGATCGGATCGATTCGTATACACGAGCGAGAAGAGACGGGGGGGTTACGGGCGGCTCGCGCGGGGGGTGGGGGAGGACGACGACGACGATAGTCGGCTCCGGTTCGAACGAAAAATAGAGAAACGGGAAACGAAAGCGACAGAAGTAAAATGGAGGAGCGGCGAGCGAGAATAAGCGGAAGGGAGGGCGGGCGGGGGGGAGTGAAAGAAGCGGGGCACCTCTTCCAGGGCGCGAGATGAAGCGAGAGACCGCGATGGGAGAAGCGGGAAGAACGAAGGAGACGGGGCCCCCGTTGCCGGACTACCTCTTCTTCCCCATAAATACGGATTTAGTCGCGCGGTTTACGACCGAAAACGTGTCGAGCTTCGCGAGCTGGGCCGTGCCTAAATTATTAAAGTCGTAAACGATCGAAATCGTCGTTAAGCGCCGCGCGAAGAAACCCATCGGGGCCCAAGCCTCCGCGTCTCCACGGACAAGGATCATTTTTCTCGGGGTTTCATTGTTGGGCTATACGGTCAGCCCGACGGGCACCGACGCGCGCGCACGCACACATCGGGCTTTTTGTCGACCGCGCTCTCGACAATAAACGGGCTTACTTGTCCGTATGCCGGTCTTTCTTCTTTTTTTTTCTTTCCGCGACGGATCCTTCTCCACCGTCGGACACCCGCGCCGTAGATCACGCGACTGGAAGGGTTATTGGCATCGGTAATCTAGAATGTCGCGCGTAACAGTGCGCCTCGATGAGTTGTTAACGCGACCTTACCCCCGGTGAAATTGTAGTCCCGCGCCGAGTTTGCCCCGGGAATTTATTGGGCCGACGTCGATCCTGTCTGCCCGACGGATTCCGTTTTCAGCCGGGCAGTTAAATCTAAACGGTATATAAATAAATCTTTAACCCCGTCGTCCCTGAATTATCTTCTTCTTTGTCTTCCCTCGTGTCTTTGTTCTTGATAGTTTAAGACCCTCGCGACGCGGCGCGATCCACGGATCCATCCCTGTGGTATCGCGGTTGTATTCGATGGATTTTCCAGCGGTGTTCGATATCTTGTGCGTAATTAACCCTTTGCACTACGTTGTCTCCTCGCCACGCTGTAATTCTATTGTGTGACAAAACGTTAAAGTTTATTAGCGATTTGCAACTGTTCCTCGATGTCTACAGATTCATATAAATCGAATATTATTATTACAATAATATTATACATATAAATATATATAATAATACTATATAATAATATAAATGTTCATAACTGCTGGTAGGTAACATCCATGATGGCGCGGAGTGCAAAGGGTTAATTTCAACCCCCTGCACCTTGCCTTTGCCAAATTAATTTTCCTAGGTCTAGATTAAAAAAATTGTCAACTAGTAAAACTGTTGGCAGGAATCACAAGAATAAATTTTCTATGCATAAAAATTTATTTTCTTAAATAGAATAGAAATACCACGAACCAGAAAAATTATTTGAAAATTTACAGGTAAAATGGCTCCGAGCGCAAAGGGTTAATGTCATCCGGTATCCTTATAACATCATTCAGATATATAACATCGGTTAACTTTCTTTTTCAACTTCGTTGAAATGTTTAGTTCCGATACCGTTTGAAAATCGATCGCGTATTTCTGGTACACTTGCCAAGAAGCAAACGCGAGAACACGTGCACACACGCGCGCGCGCGCGCGCATACACACACCGTCATTATGTTCGTAAGCAAATCCAATGCACTTAATTCATTCCGTGCGTTCGCTCGAAACGCTTTAATTGCGCCACGATTATCCGCCATTATCGAGTGATTAACGCAGGTTTTGTTTGTTAAAAAGCTGGTTTACGTAACCGTGCGGCGTGGGCACGGCCGTCGAAGATGAAAACCGACGACCACGGCGAAAAAGGAACGCGCCGAAGTTTAGAAGGGGGGGAAGAGAGGGCGAGCGTAATTATCGCGCAAATAAAAGAGTGCGGCATGGAATAATCGTGCGATGTTTTGTAATCGAGATTCGAGTAATTGCCGCTTTGCCTCGATCGCGGGAATGGAAAAAGAAAAAAGAATTGTTTAACGACGCTCGAGCTACAATTCGCGGACGATGTTTAACAATATCACGTTCGGTCGTTCGAAAACCGCGCTTCGTTGGCTTTCAACGTTTTTAAAAATGTCGTAAACAAATTCGAAGGTTGTATCTGCGAGATATTGTTGTTGCAAATCGATGATTAAACTTGGGATAGGCTAGACTAAATTGAAACTAAATTGTTTCAATTGAAAATGTTGAATTATGTTCGAACGATTCGATTGTCCATTAAAGTCCGCCGAACTATAATCTCAAGTACGAATTCGACAAGCACAAATAAGCGTTCCCTTTACAATAATTTCATAGCCGTTTAATTGGCTGGAACGAAACGTTTCAAACGGCCGAGGATAAGTAAAGCAATTTAATTTTATTTTTATGCCTTTGTTTCCACGGGGGCAGCATAACAGGCGTAATTATCGTCTTTTAGAAATAAAATCGTAAATACTATATTATTTGCTCGGGGAAAGAATGTTTATTACATCGGCGAACTGATTCGCCGTAATTAAGTCCGGCGGACGCGACTTTCAAACATGGATGTATAATTAGCAACAGCGCTTTTGTGATATCGTGCATGCGTTATAAAAAGGGAACGTGATCGAGCGAGATCGGGTTCCAAAATGTATCCGCGCCCCATTACGCGTATTATATCTTAATCGTTATTAATGCCGAATTATCATAGAAATTACGCTGATTATGCAAATCACCCTCGAAAAGCGGAAATTGAATTTTTTTCGATCGTCGGTCGTGTTGCTAACAAATTAGTTACGGTTCGATGTATCCACGCTGCCGAGAGCCGTCGTCCCTCTGTCGCGGCCGCGTCGAAGAAATTTTGGCATGCCCGCGTAAACAGATCGCGCGGCCGCGGATTCGCGAATTTTATGAAGGTGTAACTGTTACTCCGTGCCTCCTGTTTAGTCTGCAAACGACGTAATCGAGCAGGCGCGGCATCCGAAATCGATATTGTAGACGATTTCGAAAATGGGTCGCTTTTCCATCGTTTTTAACCCTGGAAGTACTTTTTAACACAATTTAGTACTTTTTAACACTTTTTTTTAGTACTTTTTAACACTCTTTAGTACTTTTTAACACGATAGCGTATTCTATGATGAAACGATTATGCCAATCACTCGTGACAATATTTATCAATACTGAATTGTTACACAATTTAATGAAATATTATAGTAAATATAATATTTACTATAATGAAATATTATCGATAACTAGATTTTCGTTTGAATAAGAATTAATCTCTTCCAAGGAATAATAGATTTAAACAGATGCATTTCTAAAGTAATGCAAAGTAAAGTATGTATTTGAAATAATGGATTTAGAATGATGCATTTAAAATAATCTATCTAAAATAAACAAAACTCGAACCAACTCTGATCTGTGAAACAAATGATAATTTGCTTGTATAATTCGTTTCATTTGTCTTTTAAACATCTGGCAATCCGTAAATTACATTTGAAGACGTGTTGTAAAATGTGACTTATGATTCGCTCAATGGATCATTAAACGGATCCAGTTGCCACAAGCACAATCGAAAGCGTAACCAAACGATAACTGGAATAATCGATGAAACGAACGACCGAGAGACAATAAAGTCGAACGGTATACAAAAAAAAAAAAAAAGTTAGCGGAGCAACTACGGCCGGCAAAATATATTCATCGAAGGCGGTTATAAATGGCCGCTCCTGCGGGGACGCTCTCGTTACCGGTGTCCAAAAGCGGCGTTACTTTCCCATTCGTTGAATTAGTCATCGATCGCCGATCGTATCGATCCCACCGCGACCACAGAAATTTATGGTGTTTCCCCGATTAACAGCTGACCGACGTTCGGTCTCCGGCACGTCTCGGATTAAAACTATTTCTGGGAATGTTTGCCCCGGCCCGCTCGGACAAACCACACGCACGTCGATCTTCCGCGCTCCCCCTCTCCTCCCCCCTTTGCAGAAGATAGGTGGCACGCACTAGGTGGCTGACTACAAAGAAGTGAAATCGATTTGCAATTTAAATCCATCGGCGTACGTGCCCACGGGTCATCCGATTACTATACGGCAACTACGGCCGATCATTTCGCTGTACCCCTGGATAGCTTTCGATAACGGCGCGAGCGCGCATCGACCGGTCGAAGATCCGCGCGAGATCGAGAGAAATAGAGAGAGAGAGAGAGCCGGGCAGATGGATCGCGGATCGTGCGAACCGCGGCCAACGTTTCCGACCCCGACAATTTTCATAGATATGCCGGTCGGCTACCTTGGCCTCCGTCGTCGCCGATGAATCGACACACACATGCGCGATTGCCACGGTGCTCCGAAATCTTTTTTTCGATCTCTCGGCGCACCGATTTCCAGCGATTTTTTTAAGAATTTACAAATTGATTCGAGGATGTTTTATACGGATTATAATCAATACGAATTATACTGAAATGCCGACGGATGCTAGATGCTTTTATCATAGAAGGATAAACAATTTAATTAGTTTGTTAAGTGCAGAGAATAACGAGGAAAGTTGTATCTTACATCTTATGAATGTATTTGAACGAATGTATTTGAAATATAAAGGATTTAGAATGATGCATTTGAAATAATGTATTCAAAGTAATGTATTTGAAATAACGGATTTAAAATAATCTATTCGAAATAATTTATTTGAAATTAAGAATTTGAAATAATGGATTTAAAATAATCTGTTTAAAATAATTTATTTGAAATTAAGAATTTGAAATAATGGATTTAAAATAATCTATTTGAAATAATTTATTTGAAATTAAGGATTTAAAGTAATGAATTTCAAATAATGTATTCAAAGTAATGTATTTGAAATAATGAATTTAAAATGATCTATTTGAAATGAAGTATTTAAAATAATGACTTTAAAATAGTGAATTTGAAATAATGTATTTAAAGTAATATATTTGAAATAATGGATTTAAAATAATGTATTCAAAGTAAGGTATTTTCCTTACGATAATTTTAAAAGGTTTAATCCCCATTATGCTATGTAATCACTATAATTAAAATAATTCAGTTCCTGACGAGTAACATAAAATAATCGAAAATACATAATGCGCGCAGCTTCATGAAAATTCGACCATACTTTACTCACCGTCGCCAACAGGCACATCTCAAATAATGAAGCGAAGAGCTGTCCTTTAAGAGTACAGGTATATCGAGTGCAGCATCCCCTATGCATTTTCAACCCTCTGCTCTCCGTGATTTTCTTCGATATTGTCTTCCTCGACGGTCTCTCCTTTTACCCTCGCTGGCTCGTTCACCCCGCCCCTCTCAACGATATTTCCCTATCGATTGATCCTCTTTCCTACTTCTCTTTCACCGTTTTCGAATCGCGTTCTCCTCTTGTCTTCCATCGCTTTCATTCGG
The DNA here is from genome assembly GCF_028453695.1 of Augochlora pura. Classification (NCBI taxonomy): domain Eukaryota; kingdom Metazoa; phylum Arthropoda; class Insecta; order Hymenoptera; family Halictidae; genus Augochlora; species Augochlora pura. The sequence continues at coordinate 5,202,274 of NC_135780.1, forward strand.
TCTCCCGTACTTTATACCTCGATCAATTTTTGTTATCGCTCCTCCTCGAACTGACTTCTCGTCGTGTTATTCCAATCTTTTCTTCCTTTTTTTTTCTCCGTTCGCATTTTTACTCGACCCGTAGCCGGCAATTTTCATGTAATCGACGCGACAAGATGTCTAGCATTATAACGGTAGAGAAAAATGGTCTGCCAGCTTTTTTGCGATTTGTTGATTTGTGAAAATTCTCGGCTTCGACAAACGAAGCGATTTCTTGCTTGATATAGTATGCGCAACAAAAATTGTTTCATCGTTTGTTGTACATCAATGAAGAGACAAAGTAAGATGATTGATATAGCTAAGCTGCGCGCTAGTATCGCGTATTTTTTAAAATAATATTAAAAATTTAATATTCCCTCAACCCCTTGCCGTATTATTTTCTTCGTATTTAAATGTTTAAATACCGACGACTAGAGGACAGAATTTTATTCAGGCTTAAAACAACGGAATAACATTTGTACTTAACGAGATATTAATAGAAATCACTGTGACGAGCCGTTAAAATACGGCAAAGGGTTAAAAGCGTGGAGATAAATATTCTATTTAAAAAATATCTGACGATTATTCCGAACGAATGAAATAAATCTGTTTTACCAATCGCAGCCATTTGCACGCGACGAAAATTATCCTCAAATCGAAAGATTATTATTGACGGATTAAAAGTATAAACAAAAACGGTTCCACGGAGCCGGCGATCGGCGCCATTGCTATTCACCGGTGCGCCGAAGGATCAAAGTATCCGAGGGGGCCCCCATTGTGTATATAATTACGGTTGCCAATTTAGGGATCCGACACGCTCATTTCACGTGTGCGATTCGTTAAAAAAAAAAAAGAAAGAAATAAAAAATAGAAACCGATCACGACCACGACCGAAAATCGCTTGGAGGAGTCGCGAAGATAATGGGGACAATTGTTGGCTGATCCGAAACCGAGCGTCTTACATCACCGCGCGCGCGCACATCTCCGTAGCAGAGTGAGAGAGAGAGTGTGTGTGTGTGAGAGAGAGAGAGGCCGAGGTCACGGAGAGGAGCACGAGAGAACGATTACAAAAGAGATTGGCAGGTGGTGGGGCCCAGAAATTCGTCCCCAATGTATCGGCAAGAATATCGAATGTCGACCTTCCGGTGGTGGACCCTGCGGAACCGTTCGAACCGTTTTCGATCGGTTCGATCGTGCCCTCTTTTCTTATAATGTTTCTCACGTCTGCACAGACAAAAGCCGGCAAATTCCACCGTGAAAATCCGCGCGCTCATATTGGGCCACACAGCCTCCCGTGACAAAGAATGCGAGCGACTGGAAATACGTGCGAGAAGGCTGGCAACTCCGCCGTGAAATCAGTTAGGAAATCACAGGGTCCCGATGGCAAAGTGCGAGCGAGCGAGAGAGACAGAGAGAGAGACTCTCCTTCTCTTAGTCGCTCTCTCTTTTTCTTGCTCTCTTATTCTCTCTGTTTCTCCTTCCCTTACTCTCTCTTTCTCTCCTTCTGTTACTCTCTCTTTCTCTCTCTTTCTCTCCTTCTCTTTCTCTTTCTCTCCCTCTCTTCCTCCGCGCTCCCTCTCCCGCCACGGGGTCGATTATTAATTTGTAACGAACCGGCGCCGACTGTTATTATCCTATAGTTACGTGATCACGTGATTACACGCACACACGCAACGTCGCGCTCGTCGCCGTCGCCGGCTGCGTGATCTCGAAGGTACGAGAGGCAGCCGAGAGAGTTTTGACGGATGCTAACAGCGCTAACAGCAGCGCGAAGCGGAATCGAAGGAGGCTCGAGACTCGAACGGGCGTCGCGAACACCTCTTCGTACGCGTCTCTCTCTCTCGTTGAAAACTAGCATTAGGTGTTTTGCTAACCACACGTTTTCATAGACGCTGTCCCTTGCACGTGTCGCGCACGGATCCTCTCCGCCCGGTCTCTCCGCTGAAAATAATTGCGGTTTTACACGCCGGGAACCAGTCTCTCTTCTCTCCCGCGAGAGACATTATCCAATCGACGCACGGTAATTTTATGGTCTCTCGATGCGACACGGAGCTTGCAAAAAATAATATATTCCTTTGTGCTCGCCCGGTAAGTAGTTTCGAGGAGGGGATTCAATTGGCCGTCGAACTAGGGACGGATGGTTGATTTTTAATGATTTTTCGAAAATTGACCTTTTTGGAAAATTTATATCGCCGATAGAACGATAGAGTACGAATGAATAGAGCGAGAACCATACGGTGGTGGTATCTTCCTTGAACATTTTTGCCAGAATTTTTGATGATTTGCGAACAAGCATAGATGAATTAATTTATTTTAATATTTTTAGATCGCTGGTTTATTGAATTATAAATATTATTAAAAATAGATCGTATCTATTAATAGGTCGTATCTGTTCGCAAAATATTATTCCTAGTCAGAAGGTGTTCAATTCGTGTTCGTTTCGTTTCAATTCGTCGAATGAATCAGTGAATTGTGGATACCGATGACGAGTTAGCATTAAACGTCGAGGTGTGGTTTAAAATCGCGGCTCGGTTATTAAGATGCAAGACGCGTCGGAGCTCGCGCGACACGTCCAAAGCGACAGAGGAAACTATCGCCGCGGAACCGCCCGGATAACTACCGCTAACAAATTCGATCCGTGTGCAAACATGGCCCAGGTCGGGCAGCGAAGACTATCGATTAGTCGTTCCCGGAAGACGGCGACCGTCGTCGTGTAATCCGACTTTGCCGTCTACGGATGGAATCATTTCGACATCGATTTCGATCATCCGCGCTCGGACGGAGTTGTATCGCGCCGGGCTCTCTCTCTCTCTCTCTCTCTCTCTCTCTCTCTCTCTCTCTCTCTCTCTCTGTGGCTCTGGGCCGGTCGCGAAATCACTTTATACGCGCCTCGGACCGACTCATCGGCAATCAATAGGCAAAGCTGCATGAATATTCGAAAAGAACCGTCGGATTTCTCGACGCGTCCATTCCGCGAATTCGATCTGTATCGACCGCGGCGAAATTAACCCTTTGCGGCTCAATGCCATTTTAACCCTCTTAGTACCGAACGACGATATATCGTTGGCTATTGTTGGGAAGATAGTTTTCTTAATATTTCTTGTTTCTTCTCCCTTTTCGAATTTTTTATTTATCAGGCTTCTCAAAATTCTTGCAATTTCTTTCAGAAACTTTATCAAACTTCGTCAAACGAGTTATAAACATTTCGCTCGAAAATAGACTCTTTTGGCCGGTTCTAAAAAATTATTTATTAACCCTTTGCACTCGGATCCATTTAAGCTTAGTTCCAAAATTGTTGTTTCGACCAGCTGTAGTATAGTACTTAGTATAATTTACTATATGCAATTGAGTGACTCGTAAAACTTTTACACTTTTAACATAGGAGGGTATTTAATAATGTCAACGTTGTTTTGATAATTATATAACAATTTCCATTGGCGCTGCACAGTCGCCACTCGAGTGGAAAGGGTTGATACGTGAACTTTTCAAAAGTACCGCAGCATAGTTATTGCATAATTAATTCTGGAAGACTTTTTTTAGCGGAGATATAATTGTCTGCGTTATTTTATGTTTGACGTTTTAAACAGCAGGTTGAAGCAACTATTATCCACGATATAATTAAGAACGTAGAATTGCTTATTACATTATTGAACTTTGGGGTCGAGAGGGTCAACTAAAATGAGCAAAGATTGCCTGGATATATGCGCAAGATTTAATGCTACATTATTGTGAAAGAATAATATACGAAACAGGTTTGAATGGGTTTACTTACCAATTAGTGCTGACATATTCGTTGACGTACCTTGTTGTGAAATAACATCGCGAAGCATGTTTCAAAAGAATGACTAGAAACTCTCATTTACTAATTCGACCGGGCAACAATATTTCATGGCTATGTATAAAATTGTTCAACGTAGAAAATAATATATAATTTTGCGCATAGAAGTATAGTAGGCGCCCCTGTTTAGGCTGATTATATCGAATGGTAATTCCAATTAAATTAGAATTAAATTATAATAAAATTCTAATTAAGATTTATTATCGTGAAGCAATATCGCCAAGCAGATTCGAAAGCATCGATCGGAGTCTCATTAATTAGTTCAGCGTTGCAACAATATCTTGCGTCTGCTCGCTTGTACGATACTGGAACAGACATATTCCGTGAAATAACACGCGCGCAAGGCGTATTTGTTATGAAATAAGATTACGAGGCAGATTTGAAAGTATCGGCCGGTGGGAACACGTTAATTATTTCAATCATGCAAAAATATTTTACACGCGCGTACTTGTCCGACACCAGGACATGACGGATCTTTTTACACGCGAGCATAATGGACGAGGCGTGTTCGTCAAAATTATGGAAACCTCTTCCTTGTAATTAATCTTACATATCTTACGCGGTCTGCGCGGCTTTTATGCGTTTACGGCGAAGATCAATAGGTGCGATTAAAGAACACTATTTTCTTTTATTTCATCGAGTATAAATAAATTGAAAAGAGATAACAAATGTATATATATATAACATAATTAGGCTACATAGTAAATTAATTAATAGATATAATAACGATAGTAATTTAACAATGAAAAATAATGAAAAAAAGATATATGGAAAAATAGAAAAATATTTATACATATTTTTATATGGTAGGTGCAATCTGTTTTTTTTTAAATAGAAGGAAATTCTATACACTGGGATAATTCAGTAGTTTGTTGTCGATCGTTCCGATTTAATTATTATTTTACATCGCTTCGCAGTCGGAGCCATTTTAACTGGAAATCCAAAATATTTCTTCAGACTTACAGTGTTTCCATTTTTGTATAACCTGGAGCATTTTATCCATTATTAAATTGAATATGATAATAGCTCTGAATTTTTTAAATATTAGTAAATTTGATAAAGATCATTTTGATACATGACATGGTAATTTTTAGATGCGCCTTAGAGTCGCCACTCGACAAAGGGTTAACTGTGAAGCAGACAAGTGATAAGTAACCTTAATTTGAATAATTTTCAAATAGTACATCGATATCCTGTAATCGATGCTTTTAATTTTGACTTACACATTGATTGCCATAAGCGCAGAAAATCCGCGGTTTGTTCCTTACTTTCAAAGCACAATTCACCCCTATTCAAGCGAAGACTGGACACAAAGAAAATCGTGCAAATTACCCCCGCGATTTCCGATACATCGAGAGAAGAGGAATCAGGGTTGAAGGGATCGACTATAAAGACTGATCGATTAGATTCGGTTCCCGTCCGTTTCCGCAGCGTCGGATTACAGACCGCTGCCGGTCGATGTCCACCCGGTTCGCAATTACTTAAACATGCTGTTTGCCGTGGCGGAGAGGCTCGGTGGGGCTCTGGAATAGGAATCTGTTCTCGGAACCGGGTATCGCAGTGCGGAATTAGACAGCGGCGGGGGCGGAAAGTAAACGAGGAAAAATTAGCGAGAAAACCCGGAGGAAATCGGCATAACCGGGTCACGCGGTTTTTCCGCGAATCGAAGCGCCCCGAAGCGTCTTCGAGCGTTTTCTAGCGTCTTCGAGCGTCTTCGAGCGTCTACGGTGAAGGCTCAAAGTGTCTCGAAACGACTCGAAGCAATTTGAAATCTGTTGTATCATTTCGAAGAATACTGAAGCGTCTTGGAGCGTCTTCGATGGCGTCTTGAAGCGTCTCGAAACATTTCAAAACGTCTCGAAACGACTCAAAGCATTTTGAGATCTTTTTTTATCGTTTCGAAGCATCTTGGAGCGTCTTGGAGCGTCTCGAAACATTTTGAAACGTCTTTCAGCAACTAGACGAGTCTCAAAGCGTCTCGAAGCGGCTCAGAGTGTCTTGGAATTTTTGTTAACATTTCGAAGCGTTTTGGAGCTTCTTCGCGTGGTGGCTCGTCGCGTCTCGAAACATCTTGGAATGTCGTTTGGCGTCTCGAAGCGCTCAAAGCATCTTAAAATCTTCTTTAACATTCCGAAGCGTCGTGGAGCATCTTCGATAGCGTCTCGAAATATCACAAGACGTCTTTTAATATCTGAGAACGTCTCGAAGCACCGCGAAGCGTCTTTTAGCACTTCGAAGTATCTCTAAGCGTCTTAGAATCGTCTTTAACATTCCGAAGCGTCGCGGAGGCTCTTCGATAGCGTCTCGAAACATCACAAGACGTCTTTTAATATCTAAAAACGCCTCGATTTACCTCGAAGCGTCTGAATATTTCGAAGCGTCTTTTAGCACTTTGAAGCATCTCTAAGCGTCTTAAAATCGTCTTTAACATTCCGAAGCGTCGCGGAGCATCTTCGATAGCGTCTCGAAACATCGCGAGACGTCTTTTAATATCTAAAAACGCCTCGATTTACCTCGAAGCACAGCGAAGCGTCTGAATATTTCGAAGCGTCTTTTAGCATCTCGACGCGTCCACGCGGATCTTTAAGGTCTCGGAGCGTCTCCGTGCGGTGTCTCCTGCGGCGAAAACGAATTGTTGTTCCACGCGGTCGGCTATACATCGAGGTAATTAAGTGCTGACCCCACGGTAATTCCATTATCGCTGCCATCGTTGTCCGGCAGAGCCGGGAAATCCGATTACCCGCAGGCGACTCGACGTCGCGCTTTACGCGTACGTATCAGCGAGCAAGGAACACACGCCGCGCGCCGTACCTTCCTGAATTTATAAGATTTGTAACGCGCGCGGGTTTTCGTCGAATACACGATTACCCCTCGGGGCTACTTAATTGCGCGAGCACCATCGCGGTTATGGATGCCACGCAGAGAGAGAGAGAGAGAGAGAGAGAGAGAGAGGGGGGAGAACGCCTGACACCGTTTCATCCATTACCGCGGTGGAAACGCAGTTGATCGAACAAATTAAACGTCTGTCGCAATGGTTCTTCGTTGATTGGACGCGCAAAATGTCTTCCACGTTGTTGAAAAAAAAAGTATGGAAATTAATCGAGCCGTGTCTACGCGAAGCGCCGTGGGGATATTTTCAATTGAATTTTTTCATTAACCTAAAGATTATTGAAACGAAGATTCGCATGCGAATGAAATAAATTCTATTTTTACAATGTAACTAATTATTGTTTTATAGGTGTATATATATTGTTAGCTTGTTTTATCAATCCTCTTTTTCAAGTATCATCAGCTGTTTCGTTCCGTTTCTTTTCGATCTATTTCTTTCGTAATATTTGTCACCAGATTTTGCAATCCTAATCTAACGAAAGAATTCCCCTAGAATTGAACACTTTCGATACAACCTATATCCAGGATATATAAAGTGTGTCAGATTCGCTTCCCGACACAATTCCATTCCATTCCAGAAACGGACGACGTTATTTTGACCGTGTAAAGCAACTGCGTTTTTATAGGCGATCGCGACATGCAAGTCACTTATCGATTACCGCAAATAAGTATAGACGTGAAAACCACGCCAACCTGAATTCATAATCTCCGTTGCATGTTCTCTTACCTAGATACCTATTGCCGTTTCGACCGATCGTAATTCCGGCCATTAAGACGAACACGCATTAATAATCTCGTTGTCAACGATTCGCTAATATAAAAATATATATGTATATATATAAAAATCGAAAGCACGAGAATTCAATAATCCATAAAGTCGAACATAAAAATCTGTTACCCGTCGAGATCCGTTCGCGATTTATGTTTCGCTCGTCGAAGTGGTAACAAATATTTCTGATAACCCGGCGATGTTAATTAGCCCGGATGCCTCGGGTTCGAGTGGATCCTGTACTCCGTTAATGGTGATTTTATGCGAAACAATATTTCCTACGATAATTTCGGTGTTCGGAATGTTTCACACATCCGGGGACACGGTTTCGGTCACTTCGAAATCGGTGGAACACGTCGAGATGATGAACGGGACAACATTCTGATCGGAACGTCAAATTGAAATTCGTATTCGACGAAGGCTGCTTCTGGCGAACCGGTAAGCATTTGTAGGACCGATGTAAGGTGATATAGACGCCCAAAGAAAAAGATAGCGCGCGCGTGCTATCTTCAATTTCTCGCGTTATAATTATAGTCTTTCAGTGGCACATTTCCTGTACCATAATTGTAACGCGAGACGTTAACACCTTCGTCGACAGGTCACCCATATCTGGGCGACATTCATTTCTGACCAATTTTGAAAATTCATTTTTATTGCAATATATTCGAGCAAATTCGACTATGATTTTTCGAGTTCTAATGTCATCCCCTATGATAAATGTCAACTTTTTAGTTTCATTTTAATTAATTAACCTTTTTCACTCGAAACCATCATGGATGTTACCTACCGGCGCTTATAAACATTTATATTATTATATAGTATATATAATATTATTATAATAATATTCGATTTATATGAATTTGCAGACATCGAGAAATAGTAGCAAATCGCTAATAAACTTTAATATTTAGTCATATACCAAAATTACGACGTCCCCTGAGAGGGGACAACCGATTGCAAAGGGTTAAATTGCTTTAATTATATGGAGATTTTATTGTCTAATCGTCGGCGACGAATGCGTTAACGATAACACCCGTGCGCCATCTTTTTCTTCGGGAGTGTACATCGCCAACGAATTTTTCATATGCAATAAAGTTTGTTCGTCCGTCTTCGACCGGTTTGTTTGCATTTTTCGTTCTCGCCAGATCCGCGGCCCGGTTAAAAAACCTCGGACGTTGGGCGAATTATTTTCTAACGCAATTCTAGACAAAACATCGCCTGGTCAATGTAAAACCGCGTGCATCGCAAAACAAACTTGCCCGATTCAACAAAAAGCACGGATCGAAATAGAACGGCTCGATTTTATTTCGCGGCTGTTTGGATTCTCCCCGTCGTATCGTTCGAACAGGTGCGCGAGAATTTTTTTAACAAAAATCCAAAGTGAAATCACTTCTTTCTCCCTCGGCCTCCGACGCTTTCGCAAGCGTCGTTTACAAGCATCCACTTTACATACTTGCAGAATTATCGCGTTAACTGTCACATCAATGTCCATAAACGTCCGACGAAATCAGAACAACTTGTTTAATAATATAGCCGGTTGAGTATAAAACGCTCTCGCGCGGCTCGTGAAACCTGAAAACGTTCGACTTGCTCGTTGCATTGTCATCGAAATTGCTTTTTTCATTTTTAAATTTGTTAGGGATGTTTCTTTTTCTTTATTTATTCACGAGGAAACCGATTTGCAAAATGTTACAGTAGGAAGCAGAATTGAATAGATATTTTTAAAACGGTATCACTCTTTTAAAATTGCTCCAAGATTTTTTTCTGTAAATTTAAGAGTCGGTGTTACAATGAATGAAATACTTTTTTTAAATTTTACTATTGTAATAGAAGAATGTTTGTGCCTGAGCTTGTAATGAAAATTGAAAAAATGCATTTGGTACTTCTCGATAAATTATACTATACATATTGAAAGTTTTATCGAAATGATTTCAATGAAATTCGTGAAAAACTATGACCATTAACTATTTACAGCTGATGTCAAGATCATCCGATTTCGATGGAAATATACATATAAGTTACCATAAATTATCAAAGGCATCTTGGATAAGCGTGTGCTATCTTTTTCTTCGGGAGTGTACATTCGAAGGCAAAAATCGCAGGAGAGTCCCAGGGAACGCTAAAACTAGTCCCGCAGAATATTTCGTTCGCACGGTCTCATTTAAATTGCCGTTCCCCTGGCCAGAGGGGTTCGAGCCGCCGTATAATAGTCGCGTTTTCTATAGACTATGTCCTATAGTCTGTTTCAATGTTTCACCGATAATTGCGCGGCGCGGTAACACGAACAAGTTAGCGATTCCTTAAGGGATGGATTTCGAAACCGGTTCCGCATTATGCGCCATTCTCACCCCGAGGCGCTTCTGAAAGTTCGCTGTCGGCCTTTTTATTTTCCACGGGCGAGAAAGGGGTGGTCAAGGAGGCGAGCGAGCGAGCGCCGATCGATTTCAATAGCCGTGTTAATTCTGCTCGACGGTTGCAACATTCTTCGACCGGTCCTTCCAATTTGAATTAACCCCACCACTTTATTCCGGCCCGATGATACGGCCCCGACATCTGCTATTTGAAATTGTACACGGATCTTCGTGCTGACACGGCGGACACGTTTGAAAACAACGATCCAGTTAGCGTCTAATCGTTGGCAACCTTTCTTCGACAGATTCTAAATTGAAATTAATTCGTAATTTCTATATTTTTTTTATTTCGTCGAGGATTATTGAGACTTGTGCTCAGAATTTCAGGTTTTGCTTTTGTAAAAAGTTCTTGCAAATATATTATCTTTCAAAAATATTGAACGTTTATTGTTCGTTATAAGACATGCATACCGAGTTCTTAAGAAATTAATATCATTTACAAGCATTCGAAGAAAATTGTTCCTCGTTTTCTATAAAAATTTCAATTTCTCAATCACGAATAGAAAATTTTATTAAAGAAATCCGCGATCGAAAAATTATTAAATAAATCCGCGCAAGCACACACGCACACATTGTTCTTCTTCCGTTCAACGTGAACATTATTTTTCGCATCCTCCAGCAAAGTTACACGATTGTACGCGGTATGGTCGAAACCGTTCGTTTCCAATCATTCAAACGGAAAAGAATGAACAACTCGAAACGCAAACTCGGGATGCTACTATTTCGACGATCGCCGGCATACTCCCGCATCTGGCAAGCTAGTTACTAATCAATTCCCGCGCGAAGGCATCAACACTATGATTACATCGCATACCGACACGTCAGAGCGCGCGAACGGTGCATGTACGCGTGGAATTCAAGCGGGCGCGCGCGTACACCTTCCCCGTTGAAATTCGAAGTCATTTCTAATACAGTAATTGCCTCGAACGGTGGAGCGGGGAGCGGGGAGAGGGAGGGAGGGCAGGGAGAGGGACTGGCATCGGTTCAGATTGCGTTCGTCAGCGAACCGTTTCCGTTCCTAGCCGGATGATTTATCTGCTTCGTTTTCATTTCGCATCCTCATTTTGCAGTGCCGCGCGCGAAATTTTCACGCCGCGTGACTCACCGGCTCGGTCCTCTTTTACGTCGAAGACGATTTTCCTCGACGCGGACTAGATTTTCACCGACCATCGCTGACCGTTCCATTACATATACCATTCGCGACACCAGAATATACTAAATATCATAACTCGGTTGGAAGTTATAGGTTTTTTCTTCTATATTAGAAATTTTATTTATTATTTTATATTTTCAATCATGATTAATAATGATTACTGCGAGGATTTTTGTGGGAAATAGAAATTATCTGCGCCGAACGCACGAATTTTAAACTAAACAACAAGTTCATATTTTGTTTAATTTAAAATTAACACGTCAAGATTTTTTATTATTTTAATCTTGTTTCCGTTTAAAATTTACCCAAAATTCGCAGTCTAATAATAAATTATTCTGCATTCTATTTTTAGGCATTTTGAAATTATCTTTGTCCTCGTGGATATCTATTTCCTATTATTTTTGACCAAGTCACCAAAGACGTTAAAAAATTGACCAAAATCCCAAAAAATTGGTTTGTTATTTATTATTCACTTATTACTTACTTATTTAGAATCGAACTGTTCAAAAATCATATTCTAAACGAATTAATTCAAATATTTAAATATTCCAACAGACCTAACGATAATTTAATTATCCAGTGTTGTTCCAAACTAAACAAAATTGCTGAGTAAATAAAATCTATATTTCAGTTTATATTTCATTATTCACACAAAGAACAATTTTATTTATACTCAATTTCTGCCTCACAAAATCTTCTCAGGAAACAATGATTTTCCGCAAAGGTCCGTCAATATATTGCAAAAGATTAGGATCTCCCGGATTACACGGGAACCGTTCTCGAAACCACGATATTCCTCGAAGGTCGGCAGACACCGAGGTTCTCTTCCCCCGTGCACTCATTACCACCCCTTCTAATCCTAGCTTCTTGTTGTTTTTTTCTCTCTCTCCCTCTCTCTCTCTCTCTTTCTCTCGACTGCAGTGTACGAGGTCTAAGAAACACGACTTCGTCGTAGTCGCGCGGCTGGCTCGCCGGTGTAATTATGCTGCGCAGTGATTGGCGTGGTTCATGGAACAGAGGGTGCAAGCGTGGCTAAGCACGAGGGTAGCGGCGGTCTTGGCGGAGCGCGCGCTAGAGAGAACGAGAGAGAGAGAGAGAGAGAGAGAGAGAGAGAGAGAGAAGAAGAGAGAAAGCTAGAAAGAGAGAAATAGAGAGAGAAGGAGAGAAAGAGAGAAATAGAGCGAGAAGGAAAGAAAGAGAGAGGAAGCTAGAAAGAGAGAAATAGAGAGAGAGAAGGAGAGAAGGAACGAGACTCGGGGGTGGCCGTGGGGCGAAGGAGAGGGTTTTTAGCTCGAATTCATTAGAAGTAAAAATCGATAGGCGACGCTCTCGCTGCCTCCGCCGGCAACGTTTCGCTTGGCAAAAAGAATGTGAGAGCATTGCCACCCCTCCTCCTCCTCCTCCACCTCCCTCCTTCCTTTCTACTATACTCGCAGCTCTCGCCCTGTTGTTCTCCATCTTTCTCTGGAAGCCCACCCCTCGCGCTCCGCCGCGTCTTCTTTCCCCGCAAGAATTGTAGCTAACCGGGCTGCTTCTGCGAGGCGATACTCGGGTGCTCGAAAAAAGGAAAAAAGGGAAAAGAAAAAAAAATAGCACGGCCAACGACGGAATTTTACTGTCACGACCGGCGGGGGTGGGCGTTTATTCCTCTTCTTGCCCTTTTCTGGGCAGGGGAGGGGTGGGGGGCAGGCATCGCTTCGAGCGGAAATCTGCTTTCTGTCCTGCCAGGCTGTGCAACTTTGATAGGCGGTTCTTGTCTCGACCAAGGTTAACGGCTTGAAAAATTGCCCGCGTCACCTCGATATTTTACATGCCCGTGCTATAGCGCCGTCGTCTCGATTATCCGAACCTTCGATACTTGAGTCCTTTGTCGTCCGTGTACGATGGAAATTGATTGCAACGATAGCAAAGATCCGACGTTATGTTTCTGTTACAATGATTTCTGTGACAGTTTTCTTT
>NC_135780.1:5215410-5304248 GCF_028453695.1 Augochlora pura
TGACAAAAATTACCCTGTCAACTGTACAAAATTGTTGAATCTAAAAAATAGTTATATCACCCGAATCTGGTATTAACAATCTCTTTTTTCTGAATAAAACTGTCTCGAGATATAACAGACGAGATATAACGTCACAACGAACAATAACACTTTCTAATTTCTTCTCTAGCAGCTCCATTATAATTACTATTTATCGATTATTCAGAATATCAATTTACTTAATAAATCCGAGCAGATCCAGTATTTTATTCTCTCCAAGATCCTCTTTCACCATATTCTCTGTTCCGCGTTTTCTCGAGGCGCGTTACGTTTCGATTCCTTTTTTCAAAAATATCATCGCGATTTTATTACGTAAAAGGGCGAAGAAACTTGCGGAGAGGAAAGTAAACATTCGAGAAATAATTGGGCAGCCGTGGAAGTCGGAGGAGGAGGAGGAGGGGGAGAAGGAGGAGGAGGAAGGGATCGGACGGAGGAGGTAAATTGGATCGCAGGATGGAACTCGGCCAGCCGGCCGATAACTTCGCCGCGTTTTAGTTGCAGTTGCAAGCGGCGGGGGTGTGTTTTTTTGCGCGCGGGGGGGGGGGGGGGGGGGGTGCCAGGTTATTGAAAGCAATCCGATCCGGAGAAAAACGGGTCCGGGGACCCACGTAATCCACGGCGATTTTTTTTCTCTCCCCGCGAGGCCGGGGACCGGTGTTATACCGGCGACCCTACGAGACACGAGGCTGCAAATGTCGCATTGTGGACCGGCCAATAAAGTCGCTCGTTCGCCCACGCAACACCCGGAGGGCCGCCGCCGCCGCCGCCGACGCCGCTGCTCTCGGCCGACGGAGAAAGGAAGAGGAGCGGGTTACGACGAGGAACGAGGAGGCGAGTGGAAGCTTAGAAGGCGCTATTGGAAACGCGCCTTGTCGTAAATGCCTCGACTTCGCGTCGTTTCTTTCTCTTTCCCTCGTCTCTCCCCCCCTCTTTCTTTTTTCTCTTCCCTCTTTCTTTTTTTCTCCCCCCGCCCGCCGCCCCGCCGCCGCCGGCCGCGCGAGGCTGGAAGTGCTTCTTGCTCAAAGACGCAAGGTCGGCTCGTGGGTGGCAACGATAATAATTATTGCCAGGTTGGGGGGGTTTCCGAACGATCGATCGACGATCTCGGATTTGCCAGCGAGATCTTCGCGGGATCACCTTTATTTCTTGTTGGCGGCGCAGCTTTATCACCCGGGGACCCTGGGCCCTCGATGCGTTTTTCAGCATCCGGTCGAACAAAAAGAGAACGACGGACCAGCGCGTATACACAATTTTGCATTTAATACCCGCTGTACTTTATGCTGATCAAGAACCCGGCCTCGCCCCGCCGCGACGTGAAATTTTTACGACGGCATAGTTCTCTCGTCGGCGTGTATTCGGCGTTATTGAGCATCGCGCGACCCGCGAACGATGATCCGCGAAACGTTTCTCTCTCTCTCTCTCTCTCTCTCTCCGTGTAACCGTCTACCACGAACCGTGAGATTCGATGATTTTTATCGATCGAATCCGGATAGATAATAAAACGGCCGTAAAGCAACCGAACACGACCGATTCTCTCTCCACGTAACGCGCGCGACACCTCTCCGCGGATTTCGCGGACTTTCGATTAACCCTTTGCTCGACATCGATCCAAGGGGATGATCACCCTGTTCGACGCTTTAAACAACGCGGTCGTTTCCTCTGCATGTCAGTCGACGCTTGCAAATTAATTATTATTATTATTAATTCAACAAGGGGATCAACCCTTTGCGCTCGAGCGGCGCCATTAACACTAGGTTTACGGAGTAATAAAAGCAGCCGTTTTATATATGTTTATGAAAGTAACGATTTATTCTAATCGTTAGTGTAATCGATAAATGAATAAATATAAATAATTATAGTAAATATAATCGATAAATAAGCAATAAATGTATCTTTGAAATCTGAATAATAGTACGTTAACAAATCAGTGACCCGTCATTTCGACGGATTCCGTAAATCTAGTGTTAAAATTGCCATACGTGCCAAAATGATTTTTATAGATATTGCCAAAATTGAAAAAATTGTTGAAAGTTTAACTGTTACCTGAGTCACGGAGACTCGATGTCTTATATACATACAATTAATTTTGTTATATAAAATTGAAATATCAGAGGCCGGAGAAATTATTTCAGATTTCCAGTTGAAACGGCTTCGAGCGGTAAAAAGGAGTTAAGACCGAGGTAACAGAAAAGGTTAATAAGAAAATCCATAACGCTAATTTCCAGATCCATCAAGCGTATCGAATCGCATCACGTGGATCGAGGGGACAGGCCGTTTACATTTTTCCGCGGGCACGATAAATATTCCGGCAACGTCGCCGCGCATTAGTAGAGCTTAACAGTAGGAAGCGATCTGCAAAGACGATCGTCGATTGGTAGAAAGAGATAGAGTAAGAGAGAGCGAGAGAGAGAGGGAGAGAGAGAGAGATTCGGAGCCGGTATGCGTGGCAAAGGGGGTCTCCCGTGCGTTGGTCGCGTGTTATACGGCCGGGCTTCGATCTCGCGGGCGGGACAGTTACGAACCGTGATAACTTATTAGGCAATTTGTCCGCGCTGAAGAAGAAAAATCGCGACGGTTAATCGATTCTCGGATCGGCGTTCGGCTGGATGCGCAGCGACGAGGACGACGACGACGACGACGACGACGACTCGTGGGTAGACCGCGTCCGCTTCCTGAATGCTCGTCGATCGCAATAACCGTCGATCGATCGCGCAATTCCGATTTTTCGAAACGGCCGATCGTTCCGCGTGCCACGACCCGACGTCCAGAGGCTTCTTCTGCCGATTCTTTTCCCCTCCGCGCGCGATTCCCGCGGTTCCGTCGAGATCCACGGACCATGATAGTAATAATTGTTGTACGTACGACCGATCGGATGCCACGCTGCACGGTGATTCGGAGATCGTCTCTTTGCGAACAAAATTAGAAAGAGGTATATCGGCATTTCTTCACCTCGATGCGATTAAATACATTTTCAATTTATATAGAATAGGAAAATAATATAATGACGCAAAAGTAAAATATAAACTACATATGAAAGAATATTATTAGTATAAAAATCCATGCTCAATATATTGCGAGCCTTTGTTAAGTGTATCCAAGTCGAATCTTCGTAAAAGCATGTGTCCCCGAGATTCAAAATAATAATTAAATTCCCAAGGAGTATAACGCGTTCCTTTTACTCCTTAAAACAATACTACCTCTTTTGCACCTAGCACGTCCATTTGTTCCACCGTGGATCGGTCGGATCGCCGAGATCCTGTCGATCCGCTCTGCGACCTGTCGCAAGGCCCCCCCACTCCACCCGACGATACTCCTCGGACTTTTACTTCGGCCGTTTGCTGACGAGTATGGAAACTCGTGGGTGACAATGACAATAATTGCGAGTCGGGCCGACGCGTACGCGTCGTGTTCAGGCGCAGCCGCCGGGACAGTTTCAGAGCCGATCGTCGCGACGATCGTGAACGGGACACACGGCCGGCGAACAACTCGTGCACGGGGTTTTAACCGCCGAGATTCGTGGGTGACAGTAACGACGCCGGGTTTACAGCGGCGGAACGGGGAGAATCTATCGGGCACCGTCGATCGGCGTACCTCAACGTCGGTTTATTCGCGCGATTTCGCTGGACGATGTCGCGATAGATCCGCGGACTTAACACGCTTCGTCCGATCGGACCCGGCTAGTCTCTCTCTCCTCTCGACGCCGACGCCGCGAAAACAATGAATTTTTTCGCGCGCGAAGAGGCGTTCGACAATTTTGTTACGCTGTCGCTGTTTTCAGCGGGATGGAAATGTCCGTGGACGCGGCTGGCCGTAAACCAGGGACACGCCGATTTAAGAGCGATCATCGAAAGGTCGATCTTTTATGGGCGTCCCTCGTGAGAAGCGATGATACACCATTTGTTGTCGCAGTCGTCCCGTGAACGATCATACAATGAAATTTAAAGATACAGTACTTTCTTGACGATGAGTCACCATTAGAAATTCCATAAACGGAGTACTGCTAATACTGTCTTTTGAGAAACAGCGAGAAATTATTCAAGGACCTAATATGATTTATGGTAGTATTAATTTAGACTGTTAGGTCTTTGAATAAGTTCTCGCTGTTTCTCAAAAAACAGAATAAATAGTATATACTATTATAGTATAATATTATATTATAGTATAATAGTATTATATTATAGTATAATAGTATTATATTATAGTATAATAGTATTATATTATAGTATTATGATAATATACTATTATAGTATTATATTATAGTATTATGATAATATACTATTATAGTATTATAGTATTATATATTATTATAGTATTATAGTATTATATATTATTATAGTATTATAGTATTATAATAGTATCGTATAATAGTCTCGCTGTTTCTCAAATGACAATACAAATGGTATATACTATTATAGTATTATATTATAGTATTATGATAATACACTATTTTAGTATTATATGATTATAGTATTATAGTATTATAATAGTATATACTACAATATAAACTAAATATGAATAGCTGCTGTTCGACGCCCCAAATAACCTAATTCTCGCTGCAAAAAATACAGCGCAAAAACACGTAAGACCGCTAATAAAATAGAAAACAATTTAACAAGCGGCAACAATCTTACATTTACGCGCCGTCCGATTTCGTCGAAGGATTCATGAAATTCCTTCGCGCTGGCGAAAGATCAGGCTTCGCAGGCCCGATTTTCATTAATCGAAAATGGCGGAGCGTGGAACGGTTCGAATCGTCGTCGAGTGGATCCCGGACAGCGTCGAGATTTATTCTGGCACGCGCGCGATTCCGGCAGCCAGGAGGGATAAAAAAAAACGATGCAAATCAGCGGAGGGCTTACCGGCCTGGTATCGGCTAGGAAAAAAAATTCAAATTTGGTCGCGTGTCCTCGTCGCGGGAGCGGGGAACGGGCTCGGACCGAAAGGAAAAAGAACATTATTCAAATTCGTCGCGTGGAGATTAGAATTAGAATCGTCGATTTTTGGACGCGTGCCTGCGCATCCGTGGCTCCCGTCCGAAGGAAAAGAAAGAAAAAGAGAGGAGAGGAGAGAGGAGGAGAGAGAGGAGGCCGCGTCTGAGACGGGGTGGAAATATTCAAATTTCTCGACAGGAGACACGAGCCGGAAGTAGCGCCGCGCTTTTGTTGGCTTCCTGATTTATTTGCATGCCGCGATAGATACACTGCGGCGCAACGCTCCCGGGATTATAATTGTAGCCGGGAATGCCGACAAGAGGGCTGGAACGTGCGCACGGAATTTATTTCCATCTTTAACGAGGGAACCCCGGGTACCCGCTTGGAAAACCGCGCGAAGAAATATGCGTTTAATTAGACGGCGGTGGCGCGAGCTTCGCCTGAAGCGATGCCGATTTCACGTGACATTCCGCCGACGAAGGGAATCGAGGAAAGTGGCCTAATGGAACAGTTTTTTCAGGGTCGAATTCGTGGCAGATTTCACGATTACTAATTATTCCCCTTTTCGATGACTCCGTGGAAGCTGATTTTTGGTGATAGTTATATTAAATTGCTGGAACACTTAGTTTGCAATAATGTAAAGAATGCCAAGAGAACGCCTTAAATTAATAATATTATTAATATTATAAAAACCATTGATAATATTAAGTAATCGAAGGGTATTTAATTGGTAAAATAAGAGTCTTGAGATTAAGTATGAAACACCTGACAATGACGCAAAATAGTTAACATGGTTACTAATGATATAGAATAATCGAACGAACCTCAAAATTTTTATAACATCGATGAAGATATAATCTAAGAGATATTATTATATTTGAAGTTACATGCCGACAACTTGCAAGAATAATCGATGCATCTGTCGATGGTTCACGCGTTCGACTCTTCGACGTTTTCCCCGGTTGTTAATGCGAAACGTCGCATATGTTCATTTACGCGCGCGCGCCACGCGAAATAACCGTTACAAAGCCCGTGGAAAGCGAAATCGAAAATGATTTATACGGTGCTAGCCGTTACGCGTATCCGAGAAATCAAAACGCGTCGATGGGGCACACGCACACCTCTTCGAAAGGGCGCCCCAAGGTTTCCCTCCGCCGCCGGTACCTTTCCCTATGCAAATTCAGCCCTGGATCCGTGGCGGAGCACGCGACCCGGGGCCCGGCTCGAATTCAAATTCAAATTTCCCGCCGGTAGTGTCTATCCCGCGATTTTGCATCGTTAATGTTTTTTTTCATGCAAAGCGTGCACTTGTTACACCCTATAACGTTAAGGGCGCGGCGAGAAAGAAATACCTGACCGGCGCGCGAAGGGTTTTTCAATCACTGCGCACGCGCATCGCTTTCATTTCCCGGCCGGCGATAATCCGCGACCCCTAAATTTTACCCGCACAAACGATTCGATGGATAATCGGAATAAAATCGTTGGAGGAAAAAGGCATCGGCTAAAAATAGACGCGCGCGATGGGGAGGAGGGTGTTTTGCGTTTAGGGTAGTGCCGTCGGTTACCGGGGGGTGCCTAATTGCTGTGTCCATGACTTGTTCTTGAATATAGTTAACTTTATATTTACATATTGAAAAAGAAGCGAAATTAAAGAATAAACTACACTGTTTGATACACTTTTCCTGAAGCAAGCCTCTGGTATTTTATCAGTATTTTTTCAATGCATTTTAAAGCTTACTATAGATCCGCCGGTCTACATAACCTCAATGTCGAAGCGAGTTTAATCTTTAAAATAAAAAATAAAAAATTACTCCTCTAATTCATCTATATTTAACCAAATTTAACAAGTTATTTATACCAATAATTTACATAACCTATAGTTATTAATAAATGAAACTCATACGGAGATCAAATGTACAAATAGAGAGACGATTCTGTAGAAAGATAAAAAGCAAATAAAACATAAAAAAGTAAATAAAAAAGAAAGATATCGCAAAAGCAATTCGCGCGGAGACTTGATCCATCGATTGTCAGATCCGAATAAAAGTCCGCCGGCAAAGCAGATGGGCATAGCAGCGAGGTTGTCGCCGAGAAACGTGGAACACACCCCTCGAGAAGCGACGCACGAAATCCGCGTTCCAGCTTTTCGCTTTACACGAGGAGAAGAATTTTCGGTTGGCAACGGGGCACGCATTCTTAGGCGAGTCAAACGCGGTCTCTGTGTTTCACTACGGGGATTCCCACACCTATATACCTGTGCCCTTAATTCCCGGCATTGTCCCCCAGCTGGTCCAGACAGATACACCAGGTCGGAGGAAGCAGATACACGCGGAGTTGTCACTTCGGTTTTCGGCCAGGTACGAGACGGATGGAATGAATGCGCGCGGATCAGTTCGTAGATCTGCGATTCGGGGGGCTGAATGGGGTCCGCCGGGGATCCGAGAAACGATGGGGCTGCTTCCCTTTCTGAGACAATAATAGAAACAGTACTACCACCCCTGGCCCCGGCTCAAATACCTTAAAATACATGATACACGGCCGTGCCTCCGCTCCATTTCTTCTCTTTTCTTTTTGTTCCCCTTCTGTGCAACGCTCCTCTCCTCCAACATCTCTCTCCCTCTCTCTCTCTCTCTCTCTCTCTCTCTCTCTCTTTCTTTTCTTCTCACTTGCCCTTCGATACAATTAAAGTACGTTGCGGTCTTTAAAGCAAACCCCTCCCTCGGCGGCGCAACCCTCTTCGACCGATGTTCGTCGCCCGATTTATGTACGCCGAGCGAAAGGGTGAAAGAGGAGAGATCTGGGCCAGTGTTCCGGACGCCGGCTACCTGTTCCTACCCTCGATACTTCGGTGCCATACCACCATACCCAGGAGCCGTGATCGCCCAATCGGCACAGCCTTCTTATTCCACCAATCTAACCGAGTCTTTATCACCCCCTTCGGGTTCGTCGGCATTCTGGCATTCGAACAGCCTCCGGTGTAGATTTTTTGATTTGCGGCTGATCGGCTGATCGCTACCCGACGGTGCATAATTTTCGGCTGATTGCGGTGAACGAGCTCCACACGGAATTAGGCCCGAGTCCGCCGGAAATCCTCCCTTTTTTTTCCTTTTCGACGTTGTTGCCCCGACGCTCGTCACTTATTAGAGTGTTTGCCTGGAACGGATGAAACTGCCCTCCGCGATGACTGTATTCACGGTTAAACCCTTGCGCCGCGATTCTTTTCGCGCTGCGTTGATCAGCACTTCATTTGTCTTTAATATTTTTAATAAATGTTGTTCCTTTTATTGTCTTTATGTGCTTTTCTTTCGAAGCTTTGATGAGAGAAGAATTTACTTTTTATTTCGATGTAGACGGAATTAATAATGTTATATTTATATATATTATTATTATATATTGTAACATAACCTGGCAACAGAAGAATTTATTTTTATTTCGATGTAGACGAAATTAATAATGTTAGTATTTATTAGATCTTGTATGGAATCTGTGTCACGAGTCTTGCTCTTCAGGGATGAATTTTTATAGCAGGGAGCAATTTATTTAATTGCTTCTTTCTTTATTAGGTTTATCGAAAAATTATGCCCGCAAATGTCATTTAATTTACGACATGTATTTTTCAATAATTATATTCACAAATTGTCATCGCACTGGCAAGAGGACATAAGTTACGATTATATTAAATTATTCTGATAATACAATAAATATTAGGTGCACACAAAATTAATAGTTTTCTTTCTTTTTAACAATAGATAGAATTTTCCAGTAGACCTAATATTTATCATCCATATTTTTCAATCTTTTCACAGATTCCATAGCAAATAGCAATGTATTGCAATACATACCATATAATAATAAATAATATCACACATTTCTTATTGATGTATTTTTTATATTATTTTTATTATTACAGTTTAGTATTATATTAATTTTGCATTAAAGTTTGAAAGTCTGATCCGTGCGAAACACGAGCTTCGCTGAGAGATTAATTTGTCAACTGACCAATTTAACCTAAGTTTTAAGTATCACGAGTCGAAAGGGTGAAAAAGAATTGTATTCCGTTCGTATCTTTTCTAAGTCCCCGTTCCAGAATGCGGCTCGTGGGAAAACGAGCGAGCGAATCGAAGCACGGCACATTTTTCGCCACATTCCTCCATAATTCATTTTCGCTCTTCACCTCGTCCGTTCTTTTGCTATTCTTCCTGGACACGGTCGATTCGTGTTTATTCATTCGAATTCCAGACAGCTACGCGGGTCTTGACAAGCGACGCGGGACGCTCCCGGCCTCATCTACAGTGCCCGAGCATCTCGGAAAATCGAATTCTATAAATAAATTATACGAAAATATATATTTCACGCTCCTCCAAACGTCGCTCGAGCCAGCCGCCTTTTTTCCCGCGAAAGTCCGAGCAATTGCTTAGAAATTAATGTCGGCAAAAAATTGAATGGCATTCTCGGAATGAAACGTCGTCACGTTTTTCTGTAATTAAAAACAGCGGGTATTTATGTGAAACGAGAAGTTCGTCGATTGTGAGAAATAGAGACGCTGATAGAAAATTGTTTTCTTTAATGATTTTGGGGAACGAGAGAATTGACATTTTTATATTCCTTGAAACTAGCTTTAAATGCAATTCAGAGTTGTTTTATCTATTTTATAATAAGTAACATAAGAAGTGGTGTGTAAAATAAAAATTGTATGCATCATTTGCAGGAAATACGATGTTCTTTTATTAATTTTGATGGATTAAAAATAAAACACGTTGACATTTAAAAATTGATAAAAATTCTATCTACTGCTTAAAATTGTTGCTCCTTAATTCTGCTATAAATGCATAAAAGTCCAAGAATAATTTCTTTAATTCACAGTCCAATAATAAACTATTCTTTAACTATTCTGCATTATACGAATTGCATTTGTCAAATTCTCGTCGCGAAATCAAATGAAATATTCAGAAATTCTAGTTTTCAATGGAAAATTATATAATAAAAACAGCGATTCAGAACCCGAATGTTTTTCACCTTTATATAATAAACTCCACGTGTATACAGGCTATACAAACTTCGATTATTTTCAGACGTATTACCGGGATTAATCCTGGATCGATAACTTACGGTTTTGTAGACTAAACATGCGTCACGTTTCTTTTTGCACCTATTTATTTATACTGTTCGACCGGCTAGACGCGTGACTAACGGTCTCGCAAAACATTAATGGCTACTACATGGCACTCAACTTTGACAAATTAAAAGTCACTTCTTCAAACTATCTGTGTTCTAAATCGTTCTCGTCAGAGAAATGTTACATCAATTGATCTGTTTCAACATTCTTCGTATAAAAAAAGATTTGATTCATTTGGTTGCTTTCTGCGTAAAAATCCGCTGATTACATCCACTGATACATAATCGAGTATATACGTAAGAAAATAATTATTTTATAATTTAATTTGTAAAATTGTTCTATCGCGATGCAAAATAATCTTCGTACTAACAAAGTTTGCATTTCCAAGATTGTTGAGGTTATGTTATTTCAGTACGAATGACAAGAATCACCTGCACGTATTATACATAAAATACACTTTGTTATATAAAATGGAAATACCATAAACGAGAGACATTACTTCAGATTTCCAGTTGAAATAGCTTCGAGCACAAA
Source organism: Augochlora pura (assembly GCF_028453695.1). Lineage (NCBI taxonomy): Eukaryota > Metazoa > Arthropoda > Insecta > Hymenoptera > Halictidae > Augochlora > Augochlora pura. The sequence goes on from NC_135780.1 coordinate 5,226,031, forward strand.
GGGTTGAAGAACTTAAAAATATGATCGTTTTACTATCCACTCATTAAAATTCTTAAAAAAGGAATAAATCCGATTATATTCAGCAGATTTCTCTTCCAATCAACGATGGTACGAATACTTATGGGACTGACTGTAGTTGTCAGTGAACAGCGCGTGTACGCAGGAACAGAGAACGGTTCTTCCCTATGGTGGCTACACAGTTTGATCGAGGATTCAAATTCGAGTTTACTGTGCCGACACGACGCACCTTCCCATGGTGATCCGTAACGTTTCCACCGTGCCACGGGGAACAGACCTGCGTATAGATTCTTCAAAATTAATGGACCGCGAGATTAGAGGCCATTTACGAACACAGGAGAAAGAGCCCAACGTTCCGTTCCAGCGGGCCGTCAATTGTTTGCGAACGAAAATCACTATTTTACTAGGAACAGCAACGCAGTAGTCCTCGCATAAACCGCATCCTTGCGTCTGCAAACATTTTATGGTGAATTTTATGGTACGAATTTTCTGCGATTATTTCCAGCGCTAATATATGCAAACAATTATTCTACATAATATCGGACATCTTACAATTTGACGAATTTTAAGAAACAAATATACGCGTAAATTTTTAATTGTTACAATTGTTTAGAGTTCCCGACATTGTGAAAATATTTCCGTGAGAAACTTTTAATCTGATTTACTCAAGAATAGAGTTTACATAAAAGTCGTACGAAAGGGTTGAATAATAAATGTAATCTTGTCGTTCTTATAAAACGATACAAATTAGTTACTCGTATTAATTAATCATATAAATAATATCGACAAATATTAATAATTTTTACATATCTTAAAAAAATTAAAAGTCCATACCATAGTGATAAAAAGATGGTAAAACTAAAAGAAACTAGAAAGAAGAATTAAAAGAATTAAAAATTGCAAAAATTATACAAAATTGATATTTCACTTTGAAACAATACAAATGTTTATTCTACGTTAAAAAACCATATTACAGGAAAAAATAAAAATCTGTGTGATCCATTCCTCAGGTTTGATCTGCAATATATAAAATTCAACAAAATTGCCCAATACAATCTTGTCAGTAGTTGATGCGACGTAAAATACTATTTAAAAAAAAAAAAATCTTGTCAGTAGCGTACTTCATAAAATAGCAACGATCGCGAACGCAACCGTGCGAATACTTCGCGAGCCAGCGAGTACACGGTAGATCCGAAACCTCTGCTACGTCGAAGGTGTTGTGTGATTCACGTCCTCTCGTGTCGCGGGAATATTTAAATAATCGCGACGCGGCGCGCGGCCCGAGGGCTAGACGACCACGGCTCACGGGCGAAAGAGAGTTGTATCCGCAGCGCCGCGCCGCCGCAGATACGAATCTCTAAACACGTTAGATCGGTATCGCTTAAACGATCGTAGGATGTGTGGTGGTACGGTATCTCGTGGCGCACGGACGTCAGGCGATTTTTCTAGGTGTAGCTTCCTGTCTGACGTCACAATTAGTCTGATTATAATTACGACAGAGAAAGACAGACTGTGACGGCGCGCGGCGAGCTGCCTCGTCGTTGGACAGAAGGAGAGAGAGGGAGAGAGATAGAGAGAGAGATAGAGATAGAAAGAGAGATAGATAGAAAGAGAGATAGATAGAAAGAGATAGAGAGAGAGAGAGGGGGGCATAGAGAGAGATAGAGAAAGATGAGAGGTGTGGGAGAGAGCGTGACGACGAGCGTGGAATGCGCGAGGGTAAGAGGAGGGGCGGGAGGGGAGGACACGCATTAACGGTGTGGCGAACGGCGGTCAGGCTGACAAGCGAGATAATTAGGTGGAACGAGACAGGACGTGCGCATTAATTAATTAGCCCAATCTAAGTCCACTTCGCTTATTGCGCGCGCCCGTACACGAACTGGACACGACCTCAAAACCTATCCGTGCCGATTTCGAGAGGCACGAAACGAACGCGCCTCCTCGCGCTCTCCGCATATTTCTCGATCACCCCTCCATCGGCCTGCTCCCCTCTCTCCCTATCTCTCTCTCTCTCTCTCTCTCTGCGCCGTTCGATGACAGGGGTCTAATAATTCGCGCGACGTGACGGTGCCACGGAATTCGCGGTACCACGAGCGATTTTGCTTGTCATTAATCAAGCTTAATTTTCGTTCGTTACTTCGAGCCGGATGTCCCGTTTCCCTTTCTTTCGCTCCTTTTCGCCCCATTTCGCAGCTCTCTCTCTCTCTCTCTCTCTCTCGCTTCGCGGTGGACGCGAGACGTCTTTCCGAGACGTTTCGTCGCGCTAATTTGATGTGATACGGATGTTTTGTAAAAGGTATTTCGAGAGGGGGGGCGTTTTTAGGCGAACAACTGTTTAGTTCGACACCGGAGTTAACTATAAGCGACCGATTCAAATTGCTCCGAGGAAACGAGGACGCGCGGTGACAGATTTCTGGCATCGTTGAAATCGACTCTGACTGAGACGGAGGACAGTCTTTATATTCGAATTCGGGGTATAAATACTTGACGCGGGGTTTGGGACGTGTACGTGCTTAACCCTTCTAGTGCCGAAGAACGATATATCGTTGGTGGCTACTGTTAAACAAATATTGTTATCTCAATATTGTTATTGAAATATTGTTTTCTTAATAGTGTTATTGAAATACTGTTTTCTTAATATTGTTATTAAATAGCACGTTCATTTCTTATTTCTCCTCTCGTTTTGAATTTATTAATTATCAGGTTCCACGAAATTCCTGCCATTTCTTTTCAAAATTTTACGTAACAATATCGAACGAATTTTATACATTTTGCTATAAACTTATTTCGCTATAAATTCGTCATTTTCGCAGAGAATCTCACCAATAGCCAAACGACGAAAATTTGTCACTTCTATGTTACAGAAAATTATTGAAACTATCTCTGTTTGGTAAAAAATGAGAATTTCATATATTTAGAATTAAAAGTAAATAAATATCATTTTCCAAAATTTCACTGAAAGATATACAATTTTTAATCCCTTGATCTACCATTTTCTTCGCAGTCACGGCAATTAGGAATTTTTCTAAAATAAAGTGAATTTTTCTTGAGAAACGTCAGTACAGGTTATGTTAGGTTATACAGGACAGAGCACAGGTATCGATTCTATCGCGGCTTCGGCATAATTATGAGACGTTTAAACTCGCGTTCGAGCGCCAGCTAATTACGAACACCTCGCGAGTGCCGCATTGCAGTGTTAGTTAAACCATCGCGTCGGGTCAGCAAACAGTTCGAACGGAACGAGCAAACTGGTCTCTGGCCGATTTCGAGCGGGTCCTGGCATCGGGCTACGGCGTCGCTCTCTTGCCCTGAAAAATAATTAATTTATGCTAACGAATGAGAAGCGTAACGGCTGGTGCTCTTAAATTCGCGCCATTGAGCGGCCAAGTGTCCGTAAGTCCCTCCACCGGGCATCCTTCTTTCTCCCTCCCTGTATTTCTTTCTTCCCCTGCCCTTGCGCTCCCCCTTCTCCCTCTCTCTCTTTTTCTCTTTTTTCATTATTCTCTCTCTCACTCGTATTTTTCGCCCTTTTTCTGTACTCACATTTTCTAATAAATTTTTAATGAATTTTTAAATTGATTTTCCAATATAAAAAGCTTTTAACGCGTTCGTAGATACTAAAAATTAATATAGTAATAATAATAATTAATAGTAATAATTGATGCATTCAAAATGTCGAATTATTAAATTGAGCTCTCTCTAATTTTCTCTTTGCCTCTCTCTCTCTCTTTCGGTGTCTCTCTCTTTTCAATTCTCTTCCTAATTTTCTCTCCCTCTCTCTCTCTCTCTCTCTCTCTCTCGCTTTTATACTCTTTGTTACTTTTGGTTATTTCTCTCTTTTTCATTCTCTCTCTAATCTTCTCTCTGTTTCTTTTTCGTTATTTCTCTCTTTTTCATTCTCTCCCTAATTTTCTCTCTCTCTCTCTCTCTCTTTCTCATACTCTCCGTTTCCATGAAACAGTTCGAAACTGGTTGGTGGTTTCGAGCCTCCCTCCGGGAACCAGAAGAAAAGAGATGCGGAGGATTCAGCCGGCCGCGTCCTCTAGGAGTATCACAGCAATTAATTTCATTGGCAGGAATTAAACTGTACTCCTTTCGGGTTTTTGTTCGACACGCGGCCGTGCCGCGGCCGCAGTTGATTTCCTTCGAGATTTCGTGTACACGCTCCGAGAACGGGTTAATGTTGAAACAGTCCCGGGCAGCGCGCGGGGGTGTGTAATCGTGCTCGTTTTTAAATTGGATGTTTAAATTGGTTCCAGGAACGACATCGGGAGAATTAATTCCTCCCGACTCCTGAACGTTTCTTTAACATTGATCCGCGGAATGCTCGTGTTCTCCATATTTCAGGTTATGTCCGCTTCGAACGGGATGCCAATCAATCCACCGATATAATTATATAACGCGTATTAAAATTCATGCGATTCGATATCTGCTTTAGTTTTAATAAGTCGTTTTCGTCATAATTTTATATTTTTTATATTTTTATATGTTTTATATTTTATATTATTAACACCGGTTGTTATTTTTTTGAGGAGGGTTACATCGAATAATTTATATTAATATAATGAAAAAGTTGATTTTAAGTTTATTTTAAGTTTAAAATAAAATTATTGAGCTAATAAACTTCGAAAATATTTGTATACATACAATATTATAAATTAGAATAGCTACTATTTTTATAGGATATAAAATTCTAAAAATAGTATAAGTTAACTACTATTTAATTAATAATGCAATAATGTTCGTAAGAATTATTTCATAAACAATATATACAGAATTAATGTGATTGTCAGCGTCTCAGTATTTGTTCTCAAATGAATCGAAGGAACACGGCAGAAGTAACGCAAAGTTAATCAATGCATGGGGGCCTTTGTAGGCTCGAGTGTCGCGCTCGTTCAAGAATCAATGAAGAAAATAGAAGTTGTGAAGGAAGCTGCGCGAGTATGAATGCAACGGTTCCGGTCCCGGTAACAGTTTCGAATATTTTAAGGGGTTTCCGAAAGAATGAGCGCGGCGGCATTCATCGTCGCGCTCCCTCGTCGGCCATTTTCGCTTAATCTCTTTTCTCGGGAAAATTAAGTCGAATTCAGGCGCAGCCGTTCGAACGTAACTCAGTAACAATGCATTGGCGCGAGGACACAGCCCAGGTTATACAGTCTCTCTCTCTCCGTCCTTCCTACCCCTCTGCCTTCACTTTTCACCCCTACGGCGTACTCACGATCCTAAGAGGAATCTGTCCGACCACCCTCTCTTACCTGTGCACTCGGTGTCAACGGAAGAACATTAACTGTTTTGCATTCTTATTCTCCGGTCTTAAACAATTTAAACGATTTTTGATCGAACTACAATTATTTAAACGTGGTTTATTTGAATAGCTCGTTGTCCTGACTATAATTTCTGTAATGTATATTTAGATGAAGTGATTGAATGACATTAAATATACATTAAATTTTATAAAACAGCTGATGTTTTTAAATAATAAGGAATGTTAGAAAATATGATAAAATGTTTGGATTAGGATAAAATGATTTTTTAGATAAATTAAAAAATTCATTTAAAATATAATTAGTTAATGAAATTCATATGTTTAATCGAGATTGAACTAATCAATAAGGTCATCTGATTAATCATTCTGATATTATCAGAATTGCACCAATTTTTCATTTCTTATAGAATAAATATCAAATTATATCTGAGAAAATATAAAAAGACAATTTTCGAAAATTTTAATTTGTTTTCAGTAAGTTACTAACGTATGACAAATATATAAATTATTATTCAATGTTTCGCAAAATCGGCTAAAGAACTTAAATACATAGGAAAATGATGTATCGTAAACTATCTTTTATAAACACTAGTTGACAATCAATTTTTCTTTATCGGTGAAAAGAATATAATTACGAACGATAGAATGCAATAAATATTTGCGAGTGCACGCGCCATCGCGATCGCGGCAGTCTTTTTTTTAATACCTGCATTAAAGGACCGCGGTAATTAGCATTAGCAAGAAGAAAGGACGCTCTTAATTAAATATAGCAATACTTATCAAGGTAGCGTGCCGCGCAAGATAGTAATTCCATCAAGCTGTTGTATAAAGTTGAAGTAAAAACCATCACGAAGATGTTCGTGTTCCTTAACAAAAAGAAAAAAAAGAAGTGAATGTAGCCATTTCAATCATCCAGAAGAGAATTAACTTCGGTAGAGATATTCGCAGACAATAACTGCGATAAACGCTAAATCGTTAAATTTTTTTCCTTGCGCAATAATTATTACCGCATTTTATTGCTCTATTCACGATGCTAGGCAGATGAATTTTATCATCAATAGACGATCGATAACAAAATAGACATTTGAATTTTTCTTCATTAATTTTAACGATTAATTTTCTTAATTATAAATTCAGAAGACATATTCCATCTTTCTTAGTCTGAATAAAATTCTGATTTCTTATTTCGAGAATATTTAAACATTTAAATACCTGTGGACACACACGATCGATATAATTTGTCTTTTTTCTTCTTTGAAATTAATACAGTCTCATTACAACTCATTGCAACTACAAACAAAAAATCATCGTCTCGAGAAAATATAAAAATTATGCAAACGAAAAAATATTTGTAAAATACATAACCTTAAAATTCAAATGATACGATCAACACGTATACTATAAAAATATGCGTTCTCTTTTTAAACAACGTCTAATTTAACTTCACGATATAATTGATTATATACTAGGATTAAATTATTATACTTTCGAATAATGTGAGGAAAATTAGAGGACTATGAAAACACGCGACGAAACCACGGCGATTCAGATCGCGAGTCCACGAAATCCGCGAAATCTCGGCCAGAAAATCGGACGAAATCTTTCCGCTGTATCTCGGACGAGAACGGCGGGGGAAAGGAGGGGTACATACACCGCAGATCAAGCAACCGCTCGGAATTGCTTTGGACCTCCTCGCGCACAAAATTTTGCAGCACGGAGTCCCGGGTTCCAGAGGAGGGGGGGTTGACAGCGCTAGGTGGGCGGGGACGATGAGAATTTTATAACGAATAAAATTTTAAACGCCTTATAAAACCTGGCAAGTGTGCAGTAGCAGTTTGTAATATGGCTCGTATATCTGTTGCCCGTGCTCTCCGGCTCGTGTACATAAAGTCTCCCCCTACCCCCCTCTCTCTCTCTTCTTCTTTCCTTTCTTTCTTTCTTCGACGCGTTTTTGTCATCCGATTCTCTCTCTCTCTCTCTCTCTCTCTCTCTCTCTCTGCCACTCTTTGCATTCTCGCGCGTCACTTCCCTCGCTCTAAAATCGTTTAACGAATCGTTTCCTTTTTCTTTTTTTAGCAAACTCTAGAATCACCTCCCCGCACACTCATTTACTACAATTTTATGAATCCGTTTCATTCATCCCCCTCGATTTCAGACGCAAACACTGGAAACGTTGGCGAGTCCCGAGACGCTCGGTTGGTGAAATCGACGCGAAAATGGTGGATCGATTATTGTCATTTTAAATACTTGACGATTTAATATTGTGTTATCATTAATTTGTGTATTATCGTTTGTCTTTTAATTGAAGGCTGATGAAATATAAACTGTCCCTATTTTAAAAAAATAATTTAGATTTTAAGTAAAAATGCTTAAGTTAGATTAGGGGACGAGAAGACCCTATAGAGTTTAATAATATTATTAATATTTTTTATTGTTACGAATGATAATATTAATGGAATTATTTCATTGGGGGGATGTTTAAATTTTAAAACTAAAATATAAAACTAAATTGTATTGTCGGTCGAGAAAGCTATTTAGATACAGACTTAAAATAGCATCTGCCTTAAAGTTAATAAAACCAATTAATAGGCGCAGATAATTCTGCGCTCATCTGGAAGATGATATCCTTTCCACAAAATGACGAGGTATTGCAAAACGATCTCTGACGTCTCTCATTACCGCAACACAGTTTATGCAACGCCCGTGTATAAAACTCGCAAATTGAATTTCAGTTTGTAAATTACCATAAGACACCCGGTATATCGGTGGTGCTCCCCGCTCGCGATAACATCGGGGGATCTCTCTGGCGCAAGCTCGCGTTAATCACGCTCCCGGAGGCATGTCGAATTACTTAATATCGATCCATCGGTCTGAAAATTAAAATCGTTCGGCCGCGAGCTATTTTTTCTGGATCCCGGCCACTTTGGTATCTCGATCCGCAATATGTAGCCCGGGCGTGGATCGGATCGCGCGCGAGCCGTCGCGTTATTAAAATAGTCGGCGGCCATTGTTATACTACGCGCGCGCGCGCCGTCACAAAATGATAACACTTAGAAACGCGCGGCGTAATCGATCCGGCGTGATTAAGAATAAACGCGAAACACGATAAAGGGACGACGGACGGTGGGTAAGGAGGAGGGAGGGGGCGAGGGGGTGATGGGGAGACGAAGGGGGATCGCGGAATAAGCGAGACACCGGCCGAGGAGAAAGAGAGATCAGAGGAAGCACGGTATAATGGCATAAACCGGTCAACGAGTCAACATCGCGCTCGCTCGCGCGCGCGGTCTCTGCGACGCTGACTGAGAAGCGGGATATAAATCAAAACATTCGGACATTAGAGAAAATTGAAGACTGAAAATTGAAGGAACAAATTTAATGCCCCGTGAACCGTGCGCGCTCGCGCGCTCGCTCTTTTGTTTCTTTTTGCCCGCGCCCCGCCGACCCCCCGTGTAAAAATTGCGAAGCACCGCGGGTACGGAAACTTTCCATTGTAACATTTGCTTGTATCATTATTTCTTACCGTTCTTTTTCGATTACCGGGCCAACGAGCAATTTCAGACCTCATTAACATCGTCGGCGAAATACACGCGTAAAAGGCGAGCGTTTCTTTTCTCTGCTCGACAATCGAAAGTTTTCGGAGTCAATTTGATTTTGTTCACTCGATATTTAACAGAAGCGCGTTTTATTTACGTGTTACGTACTCGCGCTCCGATGATTATCCAGGGAAGGGTTATTCGCTTTTTACATTGTTTAAACGTTTTTTGATCCAGTTCGCTGAAGCAAATATTTTTTAAGAGAATTTTTTAACGATCGTGAAGTAACAGGTGGAAATATGCAATTACACTTTCGGAGGACATTTTGTTGAATTAGATATTGCTGTTGCTTTCGGAGAACTTTTTAAGAAAAATGCCAATTTTTATAGGTTTATCTTAAATAAATATACCAATTTAAAAATGTATTCCCAGATCTACGATATTGTCAACTTTTTCCTGACAATTTTGAAAAATGTCGACGACGTTCAAATGTCACACAAAGCAACAATTTGCAGCACTTAATATTGTTATATCAATCAATTTGTTTCACAGTGTTTCTTCACGCTAGCATAATCTCTAAAAGCGCGTCTCTTTTATAAATATGTTTGTTTTCGGTGTAATCGTCTTTCATATATTTTTACGATCGACAACGATTTGTTTGCTGTTTGCCGAGCTCCGATTGGACAGATTTTTATTTCTCACCGAAGTGCAGCATCTTCTCAGAAAAGAGAGTACTTGCTACGTATTTTAATAAACCGTATCTCGATTTAACGCCGCGACTCCGTGCAAATAAGTCTCGTGCTTCTACATATTTGCTCGCGATATTCCATGCGATTTACGCATCTACAATCTGGTGTCTGTCATTCGATGATCAATTCTGACTCATTCCCGGCGAATTACCATAAAATTACATCGAATTATCGGGCGTTCGGTGCGCGGTGTAGAATTTGTGCCGGGTTCCACAAATTGTACCGTTAATTTGTTACGACCTTTTACGCGAATGTAAGACAAATTGCCGAACAAGGTCTATTAATTTTCATACGGAAATCCAGCGGTCGAAAATAAATAAATAAATAAATCGAAAGTAATTATTCCACGGAGAATTTATATCTTGTCTAAAGTCAAAATATCTGTCGATTAACGTCTATTAATTTTCATACGGAAATCTAGTGGTTGATAATAAATATATAAATAAATCGAAAGTAATTATTCCACAGAGAATTTATATCTTGTCTAAAGTCAAAATATCTGTGGATTAACAAACAACATATCCCTTTACATTTTTCTAAAAGTGTAGAATTGTTAATAATTTGATATCGACAATTGTACACGATTGAAAAACGTTGCGACAGTTTTCTAATAATTTCTTTAACGTTGAAGATCGGTTACGGATCGTCTTAAAAATCGAATTTAATAAAAAATAATTTTAGGCATTTTTAAGATAATAGGTAATTCTACAAATGAGTGGTTTGAAGGTGGATAATTATTTATTCGTTGTAATGATGATCGGTTGGATTTAAATAATACAATTCGTTTTAATATAAAACTTTCTAAAAATGATAAAAATCAATAGAATTATACTAAATTGAAAAAAGATATGCAGTTTTGAATACTCGCTTAAAAATCCGCTCTGTCTCTCTCTCTCTCTCTCTCTCTCTCTCTCCCTCTCTAAAGATTGGTGTCTTTCTTTCCTCGGGGTCCGTGCCCGTTCCTAACTGGACCCGGCTCTTCCTAGAATTATGACAGATAAACTACGCGACGAAGCATAATGCTGTGGCGTCCGCGGGGGGTAGCTGCCCCCAGCGACCGGTTACCTCTTGGACGCGGTTTTTTCGGGGATTTCGGTAGGCTGATCGGAATTTATCGAGCCATAAGCCAGTTTTATAATACCCCCGAACCTAGCGGCGCGCGGCTCGAGTTCACGCGTACGCGGTGCTTAAACCCCCCGCCACCTAAATTCCGTATCGTTTTTAATGGGCCACCTTCTTTCTAATATTTCGTGACAGGTGTTCTTAGCCAGGGGCCCGTCCTCTAGCCGAGATACCGTAGCTTAATTTCGCGCCCCGGAAGGTGCGGCTACAGTTATCCCGGTAAAATACGTTGCCGTTGGAGCCCGTCGCGAAATCCTGCTGCTATCGAGGCCTCGAAATTAACGCAGGCGAGAAATAGTTGCTTGACAATGCTATTTCGAACACGTTTGTGAACGTGATTTTTGAGAAAGGCGAAGTCTGTTGGAAAATTTCTTACCTTCGAGTGATTATTATTTTCTAGAAATTGGAAAATGACTTCTTCGATCCTTTCGCGGTATAAAAATGATTTATCATTGCTCGGTTATTGAAAGATGTAATTTTAGTAAGCAGATGAAAAATCCAACTTTTAATCGCCGCATATTTTATTTGAAGTATCGAACACGATCGTCGCAGTATAAAATATTTTAAAGCTCACGAGCATTTATCTAAATCGGTAAATATGCATACACCGTGTCGAAATATATTAAAACAGTTTTTATTCCAAGTAGCTAAATTCCGAGATAATTCATGCAGTTCATTTTCATGAATTTTTTCGATCGCACTAATTTCTTAGAAGAGAAAGAAATTTTATATTTATTGCGTGCTTACTCGAATGTTTAAATAATAGGGGAATCAAATTTTATTCTTACTCGAATAAACTCGTCAATATTTTATTATTATATATATATAATATTTTACTATTATATATATAATATTTATTTATTTTATTTCATATTTGAATCACCAGCTTATTCTCAGAAATCTCCGTCGCGAGTCTGACACGTTAAAATACGGCAAGGGGGTTGATAAAATCGAGACGCCCGGTACATCGGGCGCTGTTTAGCGGCCTGATGCGAACAGGGAAGTGTCAAGTATCGGGCGAAACCTTTTCACAATAGGATTCATCGAGAGGAGCGACGGCCGAAGGGAGTTTTCTCGGAATTATGACGAGCGTATGCTGACTAGTTCCCGCCGGGTGGTATCCGCCGGCGCTCCTCCTTATTCGGTAATTAATTATACTCGCCGTCGAAGCTCGTTCGTCGATCTTCATCCGAGATATCGACGGGATTGACCATACAACTTATACTGATTCACTGATGTGAGCTTTTCTCCGGCTGGCACCTTGTCCGTTGCCTCTGCTGACACACGCGCGCACACACCCATACACGTACACACAGGCGCGTCTCCACACATCCGCGTGTCAGGTCAGTCGGAGCATAATTAATAAGACTGTGTACGTCCCGCGTACATCGTTCTGCCTGATGAAGCGTTCTTTTTTTTAGCCTGGCAGCGTCTGCATTTCGGAGCGTTTGTTATAATTTCATAACTTTTTGGCCGTTTTTTTTCTGCGTTTGTTATAATTTATTAACTTTCAACGAGCACGGTGGGATTAAAAACGTTCCACCTTTTCAACCCTTCGCGATCGATTGACGACTCTAAAAAGAGTCGGTCTAAAAAGAGTGAGACAATATACATAAAATACATAACCTTAAACAGAGTGAGTACATAATATAGTGAGTACATAATATACATAACCTTAGACAGAGTGAGACAATATACATAAAATACATAACCTTAAACAGAGTGAGGGAGAGAATAAAAGCAAGAGTTAAAGAAAAAAATAAATAAGAATAGAGTGTGAGAGAGAGAAGGAAAAAGAGTAAAAACAGAGAGAGAGAGAGGAGAGCGAACAACACGATGTCTACGCGGAGGGTTAATGTATGGAAATGCATTCCAGCTCGAGAATGACCGGTGTCATCCGAGTTGCCACGGCCCCGTGGCCCCGGCTTTTTCGCCGGACTAGTAAATCTGTTTCGTCGCTTCCACGAGATGATCTCTCGCGCGCGGGCCACGAAACGTCCTCTCGTCCCCGCCGCTGACACACATCTCTCGGCGTTACTTTTTCCCTCGGATGGCTCGCTTGCTCGCTCGTTCGCGCGCCCTTTCACAGCCCCGTTCCTCTTCCTGGCTTTTTCAACGAGGTTCTCTCTCCCTCTCTCTCTGTCTCCTCTCACACCTTCTCCGCTTCCCCTCGCCTCGCCTCTCTGTCTCTCCGCGCTGGAATCTTCCGCCGTCAAATACCTGGAAAAGTCCATTCAGAACGGTACGATATTCCTTTTGTATCTCCAACCGTCACTTTTGAAAGCTGCCGTGACTCCGAGGACCGCGGCGGCGACGCAGCGGACACGCATCTAGATCGCAGGGATTATTCGTCGAGATTATTCTGACGATTCGCCGGGGCCCCTGATGCCCCTAGACTCTCGTCGTCGCCCTCTTCCCCCTTTATCTTTCGCTGGCCCTGGTTTTAAGTGTCCCCAGGCTTCTAAAAAGCTTCTACGAACGACAAAGAATTTTTAGTCCTCTGGAATCACGAGTTTGCCTGCCTGTGGAATTAGGAAATTCGGAAGGTTAGTTTCGAATCTCTTCTCGGCCGACTTTTGGGAAACATAATTAGTTGATAAGAGTTACTTTTAAAGCATAAGAGCCAAAAATTTGATTTTATCCAAAAATTTGGCTTAGATTACTTTTAAAGCATAAACGCCAAAAATTTGGCTGAGATTACTTTTAGAGCATAAAATTAGTTAATAATAGTTTATACAGCAAGGGGACAACATTATATTGATTAACTCCTTGCCGTACCATTTTCTTCACTGTTACCACGATTAGGAATTTTTTAATCGACATAATTTCCTGGAAGAAGAAATTACCCGTGACTCGTGCAACAGTTAACAGCTCTTAGCAATTTTCTAACCTTAAATGAATACAACAAAAATTATTTTGAAATATTGCCCGATCATTTTTACCGCCGCCTTAGAGTCGCCACTCGATCGTAAAAGGGTTAAGTGATTAAGCGAACACGATGTACAGTTTAAAATCAAAAGAGATTCGTTAAAAACAAACGAACCATCGCAAAGCATTCCAAGCACGCTTAGCAACAAATTCTTGCGAGAAAAATCCGGCGTGGCTGGCACGCAACGAGTCCGAAAACCCATTCAACACCGTCGCGGACTGATAAAACGAGTTCCGAGGCTATCGCGAGAGGAGACACGTCCGGAGGGGGAGGAGAGAGAGAGAAAGCATTAACAGCATATTCTAAAACTCCCGAACATCCACACCTCTAATTATTTCTTCACTCGTTATCTGCCGGCGCGGATCTGCCGGGAGGGGGGACGGGAGAGGGGGCTGGTCCCCCGGGCGAAAGGTGCTTCGCGCCCCGAAAAGCCGCGGTCAATCTCCTTGTCGCAATCTTTCCACGGCGAGGATATAGGATGCGAAACCACGGGAGATTCCCCGGGCGAGGCAGACGAAAACGACGCTCTCTCGCCCCGTCCTCGCAGCGGCGGCGACGGCGGCGGCGGTCTTGTCACGGCCGAAAGTGACGCGCCTTGTTTACACACCTGTGTGCCGTATGTGAACGGCCCATAATAATGCCGGCTTCACACGAGCGGTTTTCGTGCCGGTGCACGCGTCGACGAGCAGGCCGTGTTCTCGTCCTCTCTCGCTCTTTCCGTACCAAACCCACCGTCCTTCTCTCTTTCACTCTCGTTTTCTACGGCGGCGTCCGTCTCGCTCGGACGTCCTCCCGTCCTCTACCTGGGGCTAGCCGGAGGCAGATCGAACGAACGGAGACAGAGGGCACCGGAGAAATGTGTGCAGAAGAAGCAGAGCGGACGAGAGACGACCGAGAGTGATCTGACGATCCTTCTCTGGACCCCCGGCCCCCCCCCCCCCCCCCCTGCCCCTGCCCCCGAAAGGTTTTAGCGGGGAAAATATAAAACTATCGAGACAGGAACCTCGAGGATCCCCCGGCGTTGAGGAGGAGGAGGAGGAGGGGTGGGGAGGATAGGTTCTTTACAGACCAGTTGGTAGCACCTACAAGACAGCCGACATCCCCGCCCTTTTGCGGGCCAGATTTGTAACAGTACCCGACAAACCAGAAAGGAGAGATCTTCCTCCTTCCTTCAACTAGCATGTAAGATATGACGTGCCCGGACGAGCGCCGTTGTAGAAGGCGGGGTGCACACGGAGTTTATGCTGATAAGGCCGCGTTAAGGCCGATAACGGATAATTGATAGGCCGCGCGACGCTTGGCTTTTTATTTTTCTTTTTTCTAACCGGGGAAAATGGATTGCAGTAGGAAGTCCGTTTAGGAGTCCTTTGAATATTGATTTCGATGCTCGGGGACGCGCGCGTTATTCGTCTTGTTAGCTTCGCCGCGAAGCGAGTACGCCCGCATTTGTTGCAAATTCGTGTGCAATTAATAATTATCAAAACTGCTCGTATCGACTGTACATCTTTTTATATTTTCAATATTAATATTCGAATTTCATTTTCATTTACGTTACCATTGTTTTTACAATTATCTTTTTATTTTAAATTTTGTTAAGATGTAATTGCAATTTCATCATTATTCTAATAACTACAATATAATAATTTTCCTAAACTACTCGTATCAACTATACATCTTTTTATACAATAAAAACATAATTGTAAAAGCAATCGTAACGTGAATGAAAATGAAATTCGAATGTTAAGTAATATTCAGTTTTTATGTTCCATATTATTAATATATACTTACAATTTCAACATTATTTTAACGATCACAATAGCGAAATTGATTTTTATTTCCTGAAGTCACTGAATATTACGCAATTAATTGAATAGCAATGTTGAATTGTTTCGTAGGATTTTATTATTTATTTCTTATTTAAATTCAAACGTAACTGGAATATTTACGATAGAATTTGTTATATAATCCGCGGCAACGTTTGAACGATACTCGTCGACGACGTCCTCCAATTAGATTCGAAATCGCAGAAGGTTTCGCTGAAAACGAATTGTCGAGCTTTTAATACTTGACACATAATGAACCTAACGATAAAATAATAACGGCGGCGCGCGTCTCTTTGGTAATTACTCGCTTCCTTTGATATATTTTTTCGTGCAGCAAATGGTTGGCCAGTAATTCAAGGAGATCAGATTAAGTGTGCCATCCGGTACGAATCCCATCGTTGATCTATCAATTCATAACTGGCGAGATTAATGTTTCGAACGTGCGATATTAGAACGTGTTCCGAGTGATCTGCTTGATATGTTATTATGTTTCGTGAGAACGTCGAATGGAACTGAAATTAGCGAAATTAAAAATATTGATACTCGAACAATGGCTCCGTAATATTAATTAAATATTAGATTACACTTTGATCGCGAGGAACAACTATTCAGAAATAAATTGTTAGCGTGTACGTTTTTCCAGTACAAAATTCGTAAATGTTTCTACTGAATCATAATTGCAACAGTTTTCTCACAAACAGATAACTGTATAAATAAATCTGAAAATAAAAATGTGCACAAATATTCGTTAAAAAATTCTTAACGCTATTATTAAGTTTGGCCAACGATGCGATGCATTGAATTTTTGTGTGTTTTATAATAATATATTTCGTAGCTAAAACAATTTAATTAATTAAAGAAAGTTAATTACTAGAAAGTTAATATTTATTATAGAAGCTGGCATTGGCACTCTTTTGTATCTGAAACATTCTAGTTAAATTCAATATCTCCAAATAAATTACAATTAAAAGCTTCAAGATTGGTAAAAAATTAGTGTCGTCCATATTTGGCAGACGCGGCGCTCAACGCGTTAAAATCGCGTGCCTCGAAGAGTCGATCGTTGGAGATCGAGAGCTCCGAGAACAGGCCGGTGGGTCTGAAATAAAAGTGAACGTCGACGATGTTTTGACAAGAACAAACAGCTCCGTCGTTTAATGAAAGGGACGCCGGATACGATACGAATTCTGGCAAGGTGTCTCTACCGATAGGCAATTAAACCAATCCTTTCCGAATGAAAGAATTTAGAAAGGGCCGCGCCGTGAGGCTGAATGGATCTATAGTAGTTGCGCGGGTACCGTGCGACCGCGTACGCGTGAAAAGAAAGGTTTTACGTTTCCTCTCTATAATAATGTTTGATCAGCCTATCGATTCACTGCGCCGCGCGCGCCGACGTCGAGTCAATACATGCACGGCGCGCCGCTCCGGGGAATTGGCTTCAATCTAAACGAGCCGTGGCCACAGACACGGGCCTAATCACTACAAGGATATTAGCTAATCTCGACCAATTAGACGTAATGGCTGGATTAAGACGGATCGCACGCATGCTAAAATTGAATATTATATAATCATTGCCCGGTACCGTGCCGCGCGCGCGTTTCCCACGTACGTACCGCGACGACTAGAAACGTCGTTAGAGCCGCGCGCCGGCTTCTACCTACAATCGTCGTCGCTGCTCGGTTATGGGATTCGAAGAAAATCAGACTAACGATCTTCTGGAACGATTTCCTCGAGCGTCGCACGCCGCGGAGACCTTTTGTTGATCCTGTTTCGCTGTTTTAGCGGTTGTTAACCGCGGACCGTTCCAGATCGTTCGCGAAATTAGGGGAAAATGGTATCCAACGGTTACGCTGGTTCTCACAATTAGCTAATTCGCGTTGAATGGGAGGAAACCGAACAGTTCGTTGATACGATGCCAATTTAGTTTGTTTCTTGAACGGTTCATGATTGCGACCAAAAATTATACGATTTGTTATAGTAATTTTTGAAATTCCAACAACGCTTCGAAGAATTTTCTTGCCACCGGAAATAATGAAATAGAGATGTTCACTCCTGGAAAATCAGCTTAAATCTTGTAAATCTTTTAAATCTTTTAAATCTCTCTTGCTTGTGTATTACCGTGTTACAGTGATTCAAAAGGATTCGAATGCAAGACTAAAAATGATTTTTTCTCAGTGCCTCTAGTTCCCGTTTTGAGGCTGTTTGAATGATCGAGACGTCTTCGAAAAAACGTTCTTCTAACCTCAATTTCAATCGCGAAAATAGAGAAAAATCGCACGGTTTCGAATTAGATGAATATAACGGACTTGATTGTCGGCCAAAAATTGACGAACAATGACATTTATTCGCATCTGTCTTCGAAATTTCATGAAAATAGGGGAACATGATTAAAAATTCATGACAACTAACGACGAGATTGCTAAACCCTGAAAATTTATAATTTTCTAATAATCCTAAGGCGACGAGTGAATCGAAGTAATCTGAATTAGTCCTTAGGCAAAGTGTTAAAAATCGTAGCTGCAATCGGCGTCCCCTAAATCGGCAATACAGCGTGGAAACGTGACCGTGGAAATTAATTACCACGTAGATCGTAACTAAATTAAACGGCTACGATTCCTTTCAGCGGAACAGATAGAATTGACCGGCTTCCAGGTTCTCCGATCGAAACAATACCACAGATCGCGCAATACGTGGAGCTGCTGAGCAGTCACTAAAACGGCGACAATGCGACGCGAGATAATTGGCGGCTGTAATTAAAAAAGAGTGCGCGAAGCGTTGACGGCGATTCACGCGCAAGATGGTAGATATCCGCCACTGCCGCTCTTGTCACCGTCGCTTCGGGCGTTAATTATGGCCATAAAACGGCGCGACGCTCCACCGTGAATAATGATCGGCCGGGAACAGTTACGTTCGCCAGATTTTATTGAAGACCATCGAGGAATTCCGGAAACGTTTATGATGCCCGGACAAAAAAGGCCCTCCTCGACACGCAACGATGCTCTGCCACCGAGCGAGAGATCTCTCCTATTTTTCCTTTTTTTATCAGGAAACAAAGTTGAGGAGGAGAAAAACGATTAGGCGAGTTTTCCGTGCCCGCGACTTTCTTCCTGCCGCCGATAATCGCGGCCACTAATTCGACACGTAAACGATAAGGAAAATCTTGGTCGAACGGCACCGAGACATCTGTGTTTGTTGTGGAGCGCGTCCCCGCGTGTCGGTCAGTCCACTCAAGAGGGGGGGAAGGGGAGAGAGGTAACAGGCGAACGACAGTAAGGGCGCTATTATCGACTGTTTGCCGTGCCTTACCTTGACAACGATAACGATAATCTGAGGTGCGCGCAGCTCTCCACGGGTACGCGCGGCTCTCGACGCGTCGCGTTCAATGGTTTGGCGGATCGCCGGCGCTGGACATAACCGAACACGTAAAATTATTGAATAATCGACAGCCCGTATAGATTGGAATCCTTTTGGAATGATTTAGGGCTCGTCGGTTTTTTTTCTCGCGCCGTGCCCCGGCCGTTTTGGCGTCGCGAGGCCCGGACGTTCGGTGGAAGCCTGTAACGGATAAGATAAACGCGTAATTTTTACAACGTCCACTTATTGGGCCGCGAACGGTTTACGTTCAATAAATACGTTGGCTTTAGGGAAATCAAACCCCGTTCGAATCGATAGTTAACTGAGATGAACATTGGGCGCGGAGGAAAGGTTACGGTTCGTCGCCGAATAGGATACGAGTTTCTCAGATCGTAATTTATTTTATTTAAATAGAGTTTACTCGTTTATTCAAATTAGCAGCTTTAATAAAGCAACAGTCTGGAGTCGGCTAGAACGTGTTTAAATTGTTAAAATATATATAGTTAGGTTTTTGTAAACCGAGTCCTATTTCTTGGCCGTGAGGCTGAAAATAAATATATTATAATATTGTTAAAATATAGTCCGGAGATATCTGTAGTTTCAAAGGTTGGGTTGTTGAAATAAATATCTTGTTGCACACCGAGTTGGAACAGCGAGCGTCGTCGCGTTTAATAATAAATAAAAGCCGCCGGGAAAATAGTACACGACGACTGCAAAAGATTGCACTAGCACAATAAACCTTGCTTAGATTTTGATCGATTATTTTTTTAAAAATAGATGCTTCGTTATAATGTCAATTTTAAAAGAATAATTGTGCATGTATATTCATCACGACTGGCATAAATATTTCTCTTTACACATATTCAACATAATTATTTATTAGCCAAATAAGATTTTTACTATACTAAACATCCTTTGAAAACTGAATTCCAAAACGGACGCGAAAAAATTTCATTTACGTCAATTACGTAATATTATTATTACGTAATATATTTCGTAATTTAAAATATATTACGATACGTTTGTTATAGCAACTCTTCGTTTCATTGTACATACATCGAAATACACGGACGTAAGTGTAGTCTATTTCAAACCATCGGTCTAAAGTTAGAGCAAGCTTAACATTCAATACCGACGATTTAATATTAGTTGGAGCCGAGTTAACGCTCGCTTTGTTAGAAGAGTCGCGTGGCGGTGAAAAAAAGGAAGGAAGTCATTTCTGTAGCCGGCAGATAGAAATAGTTTAATTAAACATTCATAATACTATCTTCGTTCCCGCGGCTTCCTCCGTATCATCGATAAAACCTATCCCGTTTCATTATTTGTTCGTTACAGCGGCCCGCCTGGTCGCGCGGTATAGCTCGCTGCATTTTATAACCCGGCAGGGTCGAAGAACCCCCTTTAGTTTCCCTGGGGTTAACCATTCTATGCCGCAACGATGCACCGCCAATTAAGACCTTAGTTTCTAACAGGAAGTTTTTAAAAAAAAAAAAAAAAAAGAAGACTAGAATTCCGAGTGGCTGACGCTGTAAACCCACCGTACCGGTTAAAGTAACCAGTCTCGCGTTTGTTTAATTTTTTAAAGAGTATGTTCACGTTCGCGTTGTAATAACAGTGGCGGAGAGTTTAAATAGATACGAAATTGTTCGAATCAGAGAAAGACACGTTTGTCGCTTTTCTGGATCGATAGTTCCAGCGTTGATGCAGAATTTACTGAAATGGACGATATAGTGTCGATGCAACATTAAATAGGGGATGAAAGTGATCGCAAATGCGCAATGTTAAAATTATAACCCGTATTTTAATACATTCCGTGCCACTGTTGGTGCAGGTTTAAACGCCTGTATAATGCGTTGGAACGATATTTTCTAACAAATTATAATCGAAGAATTAATTTCCACCAAAAGAATGGACTATAATGTGTTTATTTCATAGTTAAAATGACAATAATTAATAAATATAATAATTTGGTTTTTAAAGCTTCGATTGACCAGAATAAAGAGTCGACTAAGCACAGCTCGACAGGGAACGTGTCAACAAATACTTCTCAACCTATAACTACACTATATTAAAGGGCAGACTCGTGACACAGATTTCATGCAGGATCTAATAAATATTAATATTATTAATTTCCTATCCCCTGCTGTAATCACAAATATCAGAGTCTCCGCTATACCCATTCAGAATTGGAAGAATATCCATCTACTCGGTCCATGTTACACTGCCCGGTACATTCCCGCCAAAAGCGCGGCCGATGGCCTAAATTCTACAGTGTCCTCCGGCATCGGCACGTGTTGATCGGCCGGTGACTGACCTGCGGCAAGCGGCCGGTCCGTGAGGAGGAAAAAGGAAAGTGGACACCAGAATTTCCAGCAGCCTGGAATTCCTCGAAGCTGATCCAATCGACAGGAGAAAGATCTCTCTCTCTCTCTCTCTCTCTCCGGCCCCGCGGATAGTTTGTCGGCGGTCAGAACGGACAAGCGTTCCCCAAACACAGAGGGACAAAGTCAGCAGCAGAAGCAGCAGCAGCCCCCCGGGGGTGGAAGGCAACAAGTGACCACAGGCCAGACACACACGGCCATCAGCCTTGGTAGAGCTGTTCGATTCCCCTCCGACACGGCCCCCCTTTCTCTCGTACTCTTGGTCGACGACCAGAGTGCCAGTCTATCGTTCGTCTACGACAATCGATATATCGACCGTCCTGGGAAAGGCAACGTTATATGTCCCCGCGCGCGGCGCGCATGAGGCCCGGCTACCATAAGATTGACCGGTGTCTGCGACGATGTGCGTTCCTGCGTACGTTTCGTGCGTGCTCGCTCGCGCGCGCGCGCGCGTTCACGTTCGTTTCCGTGGATGGAGAAAGAAACGAGTGAACCGGTGCCTTACGTGGGTTGCGGTAGGCCACGGACGTCTCTTCATCCGTCTTTTGTGCTCCTCGAAAGCCCGCTATCTAAAGTATACTACGTTTCCACCGCTCCACGAAAAAAAAGACGAACGCTTGGATCCATCGATCGCAAACACGAGCGTTTCGGTGCTGTTTAGTTCCGTAGTTTCGAACATTGTGTACATAACGTGTGATAAATTTCTTGATTAGAAATTCCTTGATAAGGACGTCGTTTAAGGGTTGCTTTCAGGCATTAGGATGACGTACAGTGTACTGTCTGTAACTTCGATGGAGGCACATTATGTACGAGTTAATTAAACATTAACTATTAATTATAATATATATTATAAAATATAAAATTATATATATATATATTATAAAATTATATTATAAAATAAATATTAACTGTTAATTATAATATCAGAGTAATTGAAATATTTTAATAATACTATGTAATATTTAGCAATGTACGAATGGAGCAGAAGACGAAGAGGAGGGTCGTTGTTTATTTTTCAATATTTATTTAATTTAAAGATAGTCTCGCAGTTAAGATGATTTCGAGTGGCCAAAGGGTTGATTTAATATGGCCAAATTGAGGAAGAGCAACGCTTACCGATCAATAGAATATACGAATAAATGATTTGACTAATATTTCAGTGAAAATAAGAATTAGCAATCAACTGAACAAATTATTAATCTGCGCTTATATTTATTTCTTAATAATAGAAAATTCTACTTTGTCAACGGTGCATGGAATATTATCGGTTTAAAGAAAAATGTTCGCTACAGTTCACTTCCTCGCGTTTCAATGCAAACTGGATACGAATCAAAGTATTCCATTAACAAAGTAGGGAAAAGACAGTTGTAGTAGCCGGAGTGCTACAGTTACGTAAGAGACGTAGGAGGAAACTTCGTCAGACGGGTAGAACGATAATGTCGACGTGGAAAGTAAACAATCGATGAACCGCGGTAACCTATCCTATTGCAAATACCGAAGTACACCTCGCCCATGGAAACTCTCTCTACTCCTGTTAGAAATGTGTCAGGGTACGTTCTCACGAAATTCAAAATGGAATCGGCAATTAAATAATTCATCGCGAAATCTTGATTCACGGATTATGATATAAGTATAGAGCTTTTTTTGTTTGAAGTTGCTAGACAAATATGTTCGTATGTGGGCCAGAGATGTGATGCAATGCTAAAAATATGTACAGGGTGCGGCTGAAGTGACTATGTGATTTCAATTAGCCGCCAGTTGTGTTCTAGATTGCCATACCAGACTGCAGTGACAGCACAATGTTAGTTAACTGACCAATATAGAATGATGAACCGAATCGCTTTACGTGAAATAATATAGCATATTCATTTTTTAAAAGTATCATATATATCTGTGAAGAAACATAACTATTAAATATATTTTATTATTATTAATAGTATATTGATATAATATACTATTAATTTAACTAATTTCTGCAAGTCCCCTCTGTTCACTGGACAGTTTTCAAATTTTATAAATTGTCGGATCAATAACTAATAATTCAGATTGTAGAGAGCAATAACTGGAAATAAATCTGCCACTAATCTGAAATATTATATTAAACTATAGCCTTAAGTAAAAGATAACTGTCGAGTCACTATAATGTAAAAGAAATCGCTATCGATATTACAATATTGTTAATTCGAACAGTACTAAATTCGTAACAATAATAAATTAGTATACCTTATGGGCTAGCCCTCACTGTTTCCATACTTGCATTCAAATATATGAGTTTACTCGAGCTTTCGCTGTGCAATAGAATGTACGTCGAGGCACGTGCAATTTTCTACAACTAATAAACGCGTGCCGACCTTCGCACACGCTCTCAGAAATAGTTGACCAAAATATCTTTCCTCAGATTTCATCTATTTCCATGATAGACTTAATTCGAGCAATCATGTTTTATTCATAAACTCGTATTCTAAAGAAATTGTACCAAGTTGCACCGCAGTTGTAGAGAAACGAAGGAAATCGTTGCTGAATTCATCGTAGTTTTATTAAACCTAACCTCAATATTAATTGAATATTAATTTTCTTTCTTAATGAGTTTAATAAGATCGGTGTAAATTTTGCTATTTTGCATTAGGCCAATCATTTGTGGTTACAAACGCATAAAATCTACAATCTAGTGATCATTTACCAACAATAATAATTTGATTATGCATAAAGTAATCGGTGAGATTTTAAATAAAATATGCAATGGTATTACGTTGGAAATAATTGCTCTGTTATACCAAAATTGTTAATACAGAAATCATAATTTGTTTTCAGCTGTTTTATTATGTCCCTGAGAGATCCGAGTACAAAGGGTGGACATATAAATGACCCTAAAACCTTTTAAAATTAGGTTCCAAAATTCATTTTATTTTCAATATATTGAACAAACTGAATATCACTAGAATGTTCAAAATTCGAAATAGTGAAACTAGCTCTCAGTTACTTAGTTTCAATAATTATACTATAGTTCGATTTTCCTTACATTTCGTTTAAATCATAAAACAATCGATTCAACAAAAAAATATCAAAGTACATATAAATCCTTCTCAACTAATTAGCCGCACTTGGTTTCGCACTCGTCGCAAAGAAATGGCAAGATTGTATCACGGCAAAACAGACTTTGCTATAACTTTGCTATCCGCGGCAATTGTTACAGTTAATAATCGACGCTCGATGCGTCAGCCTGTCACATTTCTCGCATCTAGCCACCCAGCCAGCAACGAGCTTCTAAATTCGAGCAGACAATTCCGCCGGCCAATTGTGTGTGCGCGCGTATGTGTGTGTGTGACACCGGCGTTCGGCGCATTAAAAAAGGTAACAAAAGGGCCGAAAATTTTAATCAGTGACCGAACGACGAAGGCCCCGGGGGCCGTGGCGGTGGGAACTAATGGACGACGAACGGAAGTTTGTTAGCAGCGTTGCGCGCATAGGGGGAGGAAAGGGGCAGGCAGGCAGGCGGGCAGGCGGGCGGGCAGCAAGCAGCAGCAGCAGCAGGACGTCACGAGGTGACCGAAGGAAAACACCGAGCCACTGTGTTATTTCTTTCGGGTTTTACACGCCGGCGTCCCGACGCGCGGCAATGTTTTAGCGTATTGATCCGTTGGGGGTTTAGTTGAGTCGTGGGCAAACGTGGCGGGGGTAGTCGCCGGCGATAGAGAAGAGGGACCGGTCACCGCGGGACGGAGGAGGGTAAAAACTGGACGGCGGTACTTACTCGCTCATAATCACCCCCCGAGCTGTGCTCCGGCCACCTTTGACGCCCCTCCCCCCTCCCTCTGCCGGCCGCGAGCGGCTTCCAGAGCCGCCGGTGCATTTCCACGAGTGCATACGTGCCGTTTCCTCTGTATTTTCGACGCGATCCACCGACCCCACCTAAACGATTTACGAAAACTCCGGGTGTCGCGCGCGCGCGCGGGGGTAACGCTTAACCTTTGCCGGAACCCAGAAAAGAAAAATGATTAGCCTCGTGATTTCAAGGTTTTCCGAAGGCTCGAAACGTTCTCGAAACGAAGTGCCGTGTTGCATGTAGGTACATTCTTAACACGGGGCCGCCTATATCTGCGCCTTTAAAGGGCAGTAAGGAAGGAAGTAAAGAAGTTTTTAACGACCCCGCTGTTATTTATGTAGCACTTATATACTGGATATCCTCCCATTAAACTTCCTACCTTTAACAGTGTGTTCTCCTGGATAAAACTCCGCGGGGATGTGCTCTATGAAATTTATTGGCGGAATCGTTTCGCTGGGAAATCATATCGAAAAATGGTTGACGGGAGAGTAGTTGCTGGCTGTTAGTTCCTACGATGATAACGATGCCGAGATACGTCCCTTGTTTTAGCAAGCGTCCGCCAAATCACTGCACGTTGCATCAACCTCTTCAGGGGTGAATTTTTGTGGTGGGAACGCGATCTGTTTAAATTTTTCTTTTCTCTGATTTTCTAGGGAATAGTTTTTCAACTGATTCTCATTTGCATTATACTTAGAATAATAATAATAAATAATAAATGGCAGTATCCCCGAAGAGGTTAGAAGACGATTTATACTGGGTGTTTCATCATCGGTGATGCATTCGAAAATGGGACGACTCCACGCGAAATTCTCATTTTCCAGCGAATAGTTCTCATTTCTTTTACACTTAGAATAATTATAATTTTAATTAATTTATTAATTATTTTGCTTTATACTAAGTGAAAAGAACAAATAAAAAATAAAGAATAAAATTAGTTGTTCTGAAGCTTACACGTTACAATTAAACTAATTATGCTATCTATGAATATTCAGCAGAAACGAATATATTTTCATTTGTTATCGATTTCATCCGAGACAACCGCGTTTCTCGCTACGGTTACTTCGGTAGTACACAATAGTTATAGTACACAATTAATTCTTAACATCAGAGACACCACGGTCAACCTTCGATTTCCTATTCTTCACGGTGTTACACTTACAGTGGTGTAATTTATTATCACGGACTGACGCACGAATAACAAGGCCATTAAGTAAGTTTCGCATAGACGTCATTCAGCTGTTTTAGATACTGGTCGCTGATATTTAGTTGTTACGACGATTGTGGTACGTAGCACGCATTCCTACACCTTAAATATTATTATGTGAAACTCTCATTTACGTTCTAAGAACGAGAGCCTGCGTTTCCAATCTAACTCAGATCGATCGGTGGTGTACACCAGCGGAGTCGTTTTACATTTATAATTTTTTCCTCCGTTTTCGATAGCAGGGAAGCAATTGTGTATTGCGAGGAATTCGCTCGAATGTCTCTCGCGACCTCAATTTCTCATTCACTGGAAAAAAAACTACTCGTCGCTTATAGGGCACACACACACACACATACCACCGGCGAACGTGGCGAGACCGATATCAAGGGAAACTGCCAATTAATTCAAATCAATATTTTACAGTTCCGTTGCATTATCTTATAGCAACGTTTGATGACATTCGCGAGCGTCCTTACGGGCAAACTCTAATTAACCAAATAACTTGCTACGTCGCGTGTCCAATATACTATATGTTCTGTTGTCGTGCAAATTATTAGGGTTATTTGTTATATATTAGTTTCCTTATGTTTTCATGCGAAATCGATAGGCGATATTTGTTGTCCAAGGTTGATTTATTAGGTTACGTATCAACCGTTCTGCTTCATTAGGATTATATCAGGGTGTCTCTTATGTTTCTTCCTTAGTTTTCATGAGAAATCGATAGACAATATTTGTTGCTTAACCCTTTGCACGCCTCAGAGTCGCCACTAAAAATTGTTATACTATTTCTGAAAATTACTGTAATAACATCAAACTCGTTTATATTTACAGATTGTTAAAACAAGCACTGTACTTGCTAGTGAGCTATATAAAAATATAATAAAAATAGTTTCGAGTGTAAAGGGTTAAGGTTCATTTATTCTGTTACGTATAAACATTTTTCCATCTCTGAGGAAGCCTCCTTGCTCGCGCAAGTGGTGCAAGGGGTTGATTGCCATCATTTTTGCGCGAACGGAGATTGAAAAACTAATTGAATCTAAACTAGGATGACATAATTATATAAAAGAAAAGGTATAGAATTTTATAATTGTAAAAGAGAAGATATAGAAATTTATAATTATAAGAGAGAAGATATCGAATTTTATAATTGTAAAAGAGAAGATATAAAATTTTATAATTATAAGAGAGATGATATAGAATTTTATAATTATAAAAGAGAAGATATAGAATTTTATAATTATAAAAGAGAAGATATAGAATTTTATAATTACCTTGCGCGAACGACGTCCGAATTGAAATTGTTGCTTCGCGCCGCGGTTTCTCACGCCGAGAGCCTGTAACAAATACGCAAAGCGTGCGGAGCCACGCGTGATCCAAGACATAGAGAGACAGCGAGAGAGAGAGAGAAAGAGAGAGTGGAGGCGCGGGAGCAGCCGCTGTTAGATGAGGGTTTTATTAGTTACTGAAAAGTAGTTCCCAGAAAAAAAAGGAAAAGAGGCAACGAGCTCGTTCCGCGACGGCGACGCGGCGAAGTCGACGCGAATCGATAGAGGCTGTAACGCGAGCGGCTAAAACGACGTTGCCCTATACCGAGCCGGCAACCACCCCTTTCTTACCTATGCACACCCTTAAATAATTGCGGCTCGTTGCGCGCAAATTATCCCGCGGTGTTTCCGCGTCGGGCCCGGGGTAAAATATAATAATACGAGCCGTTCATCGCGCGTGCGCGCGTATAATGTCCGAGAGTGTCTCTTTCGCGTGTATCGTCCTCTCCCCGGTCGCCTCTTGTTTCCACTTGTTTGCCACACGCACCAGCCGCGCGCGCGAACCGTCCCCCGCCGTCCTCCCTTCGCCGCTGGGCCCACGTACGATCGTTTCTACGTAAGAACGTTTCGGTCGCCAAACACACTTGCGCGCGGGTCGCGCGAGGTGCGAACATGTATTCAAAGTCCCTTCGAGTATCGTAAAACTCGCGGGAAAAACTAATAAGCGGCCCGGGACTATGTACGGCACGTTCACGCGTCGCTAACTAGAAAATCCAATGATAGATCATTCGTCTGCGGATTTTACGTACCTGCCAGGAACGATATATGTATGGGAGGCACAATAGTGTAAAAGTAATTAAAAATAATTATCCGTAAACTGTTGAAATTATTCGAGCAAGAATTATATTTGTCTCTTTCGCTCCAGTTTGTTATGTGCGAGGTAAATGATTTTTATTTTGCGTCCGCGGTTTTTGGGGCGGCAGGGCTCGTCCGTCGATTTTCTGAAGTTCGAGAATGGATTTTGAAACTTTTTCGAAAATAATCGCTGAATTAATTGTTATCGCAAGAGTCCTCTTGCGTTTTCAGTATTTTTTATTCGCTGACTGTGATGCATACAACTTATTGATAATTGAAAACTATTTCAAATAATATTAATTTTTTATTTTTAAATATTAGGTTATAGCTATATATTTTGATGACAAGCAGAGATTGCTTAAATTAAGAACTTTACTTGTTCCATGGATGCTAATATCAGTTTTCGTTTCTCTTAATTTTAGTTATAGCAAAATCGGAGCAGTAAATCAATCATGTAAACATTCACTTTACCGAATCGTCTACTTACTATCTTTCCTAAATTAATTGCTTCGTATTTTAATGAATTTAATAAACATTTATCTTATGCGATATTTTACTGATATACAGTTTTTTTGAGAACCGAGGATAAGATGTACCTTTTTTTCTGGTTACAGAAGGAGCCTATACTTCTATGCTGGCGAACTTCTTCGGTGAGTTCATGCGTTTACTTCAACTGGTAATCCAGTGTACGTTTTATCAACTAATTGTCGATGCAACTAAATAATTTTTGCTATTCGTAAAATACTAACAATTGAAATTTATAGAACTGAGACATAATTAATTTGATAATAGTTTCGCGAACTTTTTATTCGAAACGATGAACACGAAGATTGAAAAACTAATTGAATCAAAACTAGGATGACGTAATTATATAAAAGAGATGATAGGGAATTTTATAATTGTAAAATAGAAGATATAGAAATTTATAATTGTAAAAGAGCAGATATCGAATTTTATAATTGTAAAAGAGAAGATATAGAATTTTATAATTATAAGAGAGGAAATATAGAATTTTATAATTATAAAATAAAAGATATAGAATTTTATAATTATAAAATAGAAGATATAGAATTTTATAATTATATATAAAAGAAGATATAGAATTTTATAATTATATAAAAAAGAAGATATAGAATTTTATCATTATCTAAAAGAGAAGATATAAATTTTACAATTACCTTTCTACTGTGAATCCAGTATATTGACGCATTCTCGATAGAGAAAATAAAACAAAGTCACAGCTAAAAGGAGACTGGACCCGAAATCAAAAAATAAGAAGAACGCTTCCGAAAATACGTGGCCGAAAGTTGATAATAAAGGAGACGTTATCGTCAATACTTTAAGACCTTTAAAGAGAGCCGCGAATAGAAGGTCGAGTTTCTACGGCAGTATTGTAGGACACTGACGTCAAACAGTTTCCAGAGACACGCTTGAAAACATCAATAAACTCGACCTCCGATCGTTCTACAGCTTCTGGACAAATCGAAATGATTTCGTCAATCGTTCGACGAGGCGCGATCGAACGCGAAGAAAAAAGCCTCGGCAAGGTAGACAAATGGGATGGTAAAACTAGGGTAAAACTAAACGAAAGTATTTTTGACAGTTTTTGAATTTTATTATGACGAATATTTTGACGCTTAACCTACGGAATAAATTTTCAGAAATTGAATCAATTGAATTGAAATAATTTGAATTTTCTTCGATTCTTAGTCATAGTTTGCTAGTTTGAAAATTTCGTTGAAATATCAAAAATATTAAGAAGCAATGTCAATATTTAATTAACGTTGTTCCGAGTTACAATGAAACGAATTAAAGACAGGGAAAATGTTAGTTCTTCACAATAGTCGACCAAAAGCGCGATCAATTGTAATTTTGATAAAAATCGGTTTACTCATCTACGAAATGAATTTTAAAAAATGACTTTTTCGCGCTAATATAGTAATTTAAATGGTGAAACTAAATTTTTCGATTTACCTAAATCGAATATTTTAATTTCCCAAGCTTGGTATCGGCGGTGAAAAATTGTCAAGTCCGTTTCAGCGTCTGAAAGAATTCAAGCCGTTCGAATTTGGAAAAAAGTAACTTCGTTCGAGAAAAAGAATCGCGACGGCGATTCCAGCGTCGTTCGCGAGTCAGGCGACAATTCTCGCGCGGAAAGGGGTGAATGGAATTTCTCGGTTCTCTATTCTTTTTTCTTGGACGCGGGCACGCGGGGCTTATCGGCGAGGAAAATCGGAACAACCCCGAGGTAGGCGCGGCGCGAACGTAACCGTGTAACACACTCGAGGTGGTCGGTTGGTACCG
Source organism: Augochlora pura (assembly GCF_028453695.1). NCBI lineage: Eukaryota > Metazoa > Arthropoda > Insecta > Hymenoptera > Halictidae > Augochlora > Augochlora pura. The sequence continues at coordinate 5,256,654 of NC_135780.1, forward strand.
CGCGCGATTACTTACTCTCCATCGGCGAATTAACGACGAATCACCGATGGGAAAACCGGTTGCCCGGCCGAACGGCACGCAGGCCTAACGACTTCTCTCCTCGGCTTCAACGGGCATTCCAACGGCACGAGTTCGCCCCGCGACGCGAATTAATGGAAACACGCCGCGGTATGCCGTGCCCGCTGATAAAGCGGAACGCGCGCGCGTCCTTTCCTTACGTATATCTCTTTATCCTTACCACCGATGCGATGCGCTCTCGCCGCGGAACGCCTCGGTCCCGCGAACGCGCGACGCACTTTTCTCCGCGACCATTCCGCGGATCCCGCTCGATATTTAACGCAGCGAGCGACTGACACCGTCCGCAACTGGTTGCTAAAGTACTGCCTCGACAATTCCAATTTTTCCGTTTTCAATTTCGCACTTTCACGCGTCGTTGCAATTTTAATTTTCGTCGTTTTACAATTTTAAAATTCCATGTATTCTGGACGAATTCGCGAAATTAGCAACTAAGCAAGCTTTGTGTGCTCAGGTAAACTGAAACAGTCAATTGTGTATAGTTTCTCAATTATCGATCATTATATTTGTCACAGAGAAATTTTATTTATTTTTTTAGTAATTTAATTTCAATATAGCTGTGCCTTCGATGCATCAAACAATTTTTCCTTCTGTAACTGTATATTAAATATTATCTTTGGGTGCACGAAGTTTTGTTATATTATCTGGTAATTAATTTATATAGCTGTAAAATTTAAAAGTTTTTTTAGTTTTAATATTTTTGATTTTAATATTTAATATTTTTAGGTTTTATTTTCTATTACACGTATCATTTTCCGATTTCAATATCCACTTCTCTTTTCACAATATTTTTACAATTCTTTTCATCTAAACAACGCTCGCAGTCTAATTATTAAAAAAAATTAAATATACAGAATTATTAAGACTATAAATAAAAATTATAAAATACATATCTCATCCTCTTAATAATGTCTCAATAATGTCAATACACAGTGCCAATAATACCCAGTTCTCCTAAAATACATTTCCATGAAACTAGCCAATAATAATTAACCCGTAAATTCTCATGCAAAATGAAAAGCATCCAACCGACTAATAATGAAGAAAAATGAATTTCTACTCGCAATAACTTGAACGAATCGCAAAGAAGCTGCATCATCGAATCAATATTTCCAACGTGTTTGCAGTTCGGTATCTTATCCCGGTAATTGTTATCATAAACGTAACAAGTAAAACAAGCACGATTAATAAAAAAGAGAGAAAAGAGCTACCCTGTTTACAAGCTCGTGTTCGAATACCAGCTGTACGATCCGGAGCTAAACGGACAGAATAAATGAATCAACGGCATTGTAAAGAAGATTATTTATCGGGCCGCGAACAGCCTCGATACCGTTTAATTATTCCGTGGAATATTGGCGTGTCCGGATAACATCTGGGACGAGGCGTTTCTGTACGCGGGCGCGTCTCCCTCCCTCTTTCTCTTTACGCGGGCATGACGGGCAGCGGCGAAGGCGACTTAAATGAAGCGATTCCCATATTCACGCATGAGCGCGATCGTAGAAGCTCGGCGAACGCGAACACGGTCGCCGTATGGAAAAGAAATATCAAAGGAAAGATGCCAGCGGGAGCGTACGCATCTGTTTGCCTTTGCGGCGAAATTTCTTCCGCGTCTAACGGCCGTACGCCAGTGACGATAAATGATTTCGTTCGCGGGGAAAATGAATATTTCCGTTCGCCGCGTATTCAATTGAACAAGCTCGCCGCGTCCCGTTCCCCCATTATTCTACCGGATTAACCGTAATTATCCTCGTGCGTTTCAGCCCGGCCACCGATTAGGACTTATAGCATGGAACTCGTATGCGTGTCCATAATTACAAAAATTGATCCAAGTCAAAATTTAAACGGAATGAGTTCATCGGTTATTTTAAGCGGAATTTGTTCAATGTAATTTTTACGATATCGTCGAAAATGAAGCATTATATGGTGGTTGTAATTTCAACGTTATATGGAATTCATTTAGTGTTAATTATGAAAGTGGCCTACGTAAAAAATTTAAAGAAATTATATGAACGTAACTTGAAAACGGCGCTCGAAAATGGTCTAAGTCACTGCAAACTTTAAATACAGTTTCCTATGAAATTCATAGAAAATTTCATATTTATAATAAATTTCCATTAATCAAGACTAATAAAATTCTAAATAAAAAGATCGCATATAAATATATTTTAATTTATGCAGATGCAATTTCATTAAATATCTCGAAACGAGATATATATGAGTTAGGTTATGTTATATACCGCGAACGCTCGCGCCTCGCGCTTCTGCGAATACCGAATCCATCATAACGCGTTACCAGATACTGATGGATCTCTGATATTAGCAATCAATCAGTCCCGGAGAAATTAATATTTTATGGACGTGGTATTTAATATACTGACGGTATTTAATATTTACGGCGATGAATTCTTAACGGAGTCTACGAACGAATGGAAACAGATGTCTTCGCTATGAATCACTTCGGTTTCCTTCGGAGACGAGCTGAAAACGACTCGAAAACGATTTCGTTTGCAGATGGCCGCGAAAATATTTTAAAATATCGTATAAAATATTTTAAAAATATTGTAAAAATATTTCAATATTGTAGAAATATTTTAAAAATATATTAATATTGTATAAAATATTTAAAAAATATTTCAATATTGTATAAAATACTTTAAAAATATATCAATATTGTATAAAATGTTTTAAAATATTGGAGAAATATTTTAAAATATTGTAAAAATATTTCAATATTGTATAAAATATTTTAAAAATATATCAATATTGTGTATCAATATTGTAGCGTGCAGATCCAGTTATCAACTTGATAACGTACGAACGTGTTCTAGATTTTACAGTATAATAATTAATATACAATTAACGAAATTGTGCAACTATGATCAACGATATCGAACTAATTTTCCTCTGATAAGCGCGCGTGCGATCGTTTCCACTACTGTTTCATAAAATATACGCCGGAATAAAATTTTACAACATTGTGAACACGATTATTAAATCGTGCGGATCGATAACCGTAAATCCGTGGGAATTTATTGTTCACGAAAAATCGTTGAAAATAACTGGCTGCGACCGCTGCCTAGGCTCCCGTGTTCTTGTTTCCTTTTAATCTTCTGGACCTATTAACGCGGCGAATAAAATTTTATTATTCGAATTCAGTTTCTCCGCGTGTCCGCCTTTAAGAATACAGGTTCGCATGGGCGCGCAGTTCAACAATCGCGTATAAATTAACCCCTCGCCGTACTTTAACCACTCGGCTGCGTCAATATATTTTGAAGATAAATTTTATCATACATTTTATCAATCGCACTGGGTGCAGTTTGTTTGTTAGTTCTTCTATAATTGTTCTAAACCGTGCGAAATTAATGAATATATTCCATAAGCATTTTGACCAAAATCGTAGAAGTATTTTTATTATAAGACGTAACATTGACATTTTCTTGTGACGTGTATACTCGTCATTATGATTTTTGACAATGATTATTGTTTCTAACGATATCCTTGTTATTTCGTCTTTTTAAGTCGAAATAAAATTCTGTCTTTTCGCTACTAATATTTAAGCGCTGATGCAATTGAAAGCATACTATTGATTTTATCATTAATTTCATTTCTCCGCTAACAAATTATTCCAATCGAAAATTATTTAATCATTACAACTGCAAAGATAAAAAAGTACTGCAAACGGGCACCGAGATAATAAGTTTCCTGTCGATTACGCTGGTTACGTTGCGCGCGCGTCCGCCAGCCGAAAATCCGTAACGGCGCGTAATTCATCGGCCGTGCAACTTATTCAATATCGATTCCCGCCGCCGCATTCCCGGGCTTCGTACATCAGCAACAATGTAACGAAATTAGCTCGGGTTCGTTTCGCCTTCCACGGCCTAACGACTCGCGCGCGGACGGGCATTCCGATGGCACGAGTTTGCCTTGCAACGCAAATTAATGGAAACAAGCCACGGCGCGCGCGCGCAACGCGCTCTCGCGCACTGATAAACCGGAACGTCCATTTCACGGGCATCCTCGGTCTCCTCACGAACGACTCTCCGCGGCTATGTTCGAATTAAACGATTTCGTGTTCACGCGTGGCGCGTGAAATAAAAAAAAAAAACCCGCGCGCCAAAGTACCACGCGTTACGCGTCCCGCCTTTTTTCCTCGCCTCGTTTCCTTTTTCCTCGCGTCTCCCTCCCCCCCTCCCTCTCGGGACTTTTTTCCCTCGCCCCGACGTTCCCTTCCGTCAAACCGAGTCATAACTTGCATGATCATTGGCAGTCGTCGTAGTGCCCTCGGTTTTTCGTTCTTTCGTTCCCCTATGAAAACGGTGCGCGCGCACCACTCGCGGCGACCGACCGGTGATTGAAGAACCTGACGACGACGACGACGACGAAAAAAGACGCGCGTCGAAACCGCTTCGAACTTCCTTTTATCGGGAACAAATTGGTCAAAGGGAACACCATTCGTCCAGGCAGATTAACATTTCTCATTCGTCTGGCTTGATTACCACTTCGCTGCGGGCTCCGGGTCCCGATTGACCCGAATCCACGCGTCACGGAACCGAACAGAGAAATTCGAAGAGGGGAAATCCTTTTTCCGTGACATCTTTGGCATTTTATTTTACATTCTTTTCATAACTAATTATCTATGAAATAGATCCTTAATTATAAATTAAATCTAAAGTTTGCCCCCTTGATTCTTTATATTAAACCTGTAAATCAAAAAAATTTTATTAAATTGATTACTTAATAAACTTAATATATGAATTAAATTCATTTCTAAAAAAAATTGGATATCAATAAAACCGAATTATTTTTTACATCCAACTCTATATTTATAATTAAAAGATTATATAAAATTAGCTCTTTTATCTTCGAAACAAATAATATCTTCATTTATATTTAAATTAACCCTGATAGAAAGGTAAAAAATTAATATTACTTATATATAATTTACATTAATCTTTTTCAATACTTAAATTCAATTTATTCTCAACTAAATGCTAAGACTTTAAAATTATTTAATAATTTTTCATATAATTAAAATTTCATCAATAATATATATATTCTAATTATATGAAAAATTATTGAATATTTTAATCAAAATATCAAATGGCCTGAACGACAAGTCAGGCAAAAATAGTTTGGCACAGAACGTGCTCACTGCTTTTCTAATTCGTACGAAAAGTATTCGCAATCGAATGAATTAGTCGTAGAAATAATAGCGCGTCCGATGCGCCAGCTTATGGCGATGATAGATCAGCATAGAGGGAGTAACATATCCGCCGATGAAATTGATAGTCGCGGAGACGTAACAGAGAAATCTCGCGATTGGATCGCCGTTGATCAAGGAGAAAGCCTAGGAGCGTTTTATTTATCGGGAACCGCGCGCGCGCTCGCGTATTCTGTTGTTGTCCCGGCGAGACATTATCCACGCTTGACGATCTCGCCGGTTCGCGGTGATCACCGCTGAAAACCGTTACTACAAGGAAAAACAGCCCCCCCCCCCCCCCCCCCCCCCCCTCTCAGCGGGCCGTGATTTTTCTCCGGGGCCCCGCGCGCCGGAACACCGTTCTTCCAATACGGTCGCCCCGGTCGCCAAGTACGTTGCCACGCGGACAGGCTAACGACATCGTCGCTTGTCTTTAATGGACATTCCACGCGGCGATTCTACCCCGCGATTTGAATTAATGGAAACACGCTGGCATCCCATTTGCACTGATAAAGCAATAGACCTCACCGGGGAATCGTCCCTTTCCACGCGTCCCGTAGCCCCTCTCCTCTCTCTCTCTCTCTCTCTCTCTCTCTCTCTTTCTCTCTCTCTATCGGGGGGGCCCGGGACGATTCCGGGGCCGTTTACACGGTACCGAGATGCTGTTGGATTAAGCGATTATGCGTCCCCCTCCCCGCTTATTCGTGGCACGGCCGAAAGCATCGATCACGCGAAACCGTTTCAACACGCTTTCCAAAACGGGACATACCGTAATCGAAGTTTAAGCCTTCTCTGCCACTTGCCGTGGCTTGTTTTACAGCCGATTCCTGTATGCCCGTGCGCGCGCGCGCGCGCGCGAGCGCGAGAGCTGGAGATAGCGGCTACTCGGCAACCTCGCGTGAAAATCCATTAATTTGTTGGGATTCTGAGTTGAGCCACTAATGGAACCACAGTACTGGAATTATTAATCGCGGCGGTTTCGATGTTATACCGAACGCACGGTTTTCATGGCAATCGATTAACCATTGCTTGTATAGCCGGTATCGGTTTCTACATTTTTCTTCTTTTTTCGATCATTGTTAGGAATTATTGACGAAACATCGTTGACTTTTATGGCGACGAGAACTTAATCGAGCTGTTAATTCCTTTGAGGAAAACGATAATTATTATTACGCGCCCATATTTTACACGTGACGAGCACTACTTCATTACCTAACCTACAAATTTAACAAAATTCGTTGTAAAAATGTCGATTCGATATTCTTTATAAATTTGGTTATTTCTGAGTTTTAAGTAAATTTCAGAAAAACTCATTTCTCTTCAGAAGTGAATTTTAACCCTTGGCAGTCTGAATTGAATCTTAGCAGACGAATTTTGAATAGCCTGATAAATAACAAATTCGAAAAGGGAGAAGAAATGAAATTGTCGTTTAACGCGTTGAGCGCCGCGTCACCGAAATATGGGTGACACTAATTTTTCACCAATCTTGAAAATTCATTTTTCTTGTAATATATTTGAATAAATTGAATTTGACTAGAATGTTTTTGACTAGAATGTTTTAAAGAGTTCTAATACCCTTATGATAAATATTAACTTTCTAACCTCACTTCAACCACTGAAATACTCACACAGTTAAAACAATTTAATTAATTAAACTGTGCGAGTATTTTAGTGGTCGATTGTCAACAGTCATTGTGTTAAGGTGACCCGATCCGAAAGCTTCTCGCTCCTAAACAAATCCGTCGATTCGAGAGCCGCGCGGCATCTGCTCGATCCACAAGGACGTGAACGCGGCTCGTCGCCTTCCGACCAGCTAATCCAAAGCCGCGGTCGAAACGCGGGGAACGCGTCAGCGTTGAATTAGTTTCGACAGCGATTAATGGCGGCTGGATAAGGTAATGAGCCCGTGCGTCCAAAGGATGGAAGCGAACCGAGAACGAGGTAATCCTGCGACCGGTATTGTTTCACCAACGGAAGTCACTCTTTTATTACGAGACACTTCCTGCTCCATACGGGAGCGCATGGACGACATGCCTGTTTACACCGTGTACATGACACGTGAACACAGGTAACACACGTCTCTCTCTCTCTTACTCTTTCTTTCTTTTCGCTGCCACCAGCCGTCCACTCTTTCTCCGTCTTTCGTTCGTCTTCCTCTATTTTCTCTCTCACTCTCTTTCTCTCTATCTCTTTCTGTAGCCCTCTCCTTTTTTTCGTCGAACAGGTATACACCGGCAAGCCCGGCGCAGAAATGCATACGCACGCGATCCGCTGCCACGGCCTAAGGTCTCTGTCACGCGTAATTAGGGGACCGAAGCCAGTCTCTATGATGAATTAAAAAGAGAAGCAACGAAAGGGGGCGAAACGAAACCGCGAGCAAAAAAATAGTCGCGGCGCCGTTGGTAGCGTTCCCGCGGAGAACGCTCGTCCCGAGTTCGAGGGGAGCCGCGGGTTCGAGTGCCGACCCGCCGACCGATAAAAACTAATTAAATCGGAATTGCGAAGGATCGTGCAATTTACCGTAACGCTTGCGCGCGGGTTATTCAAATTGCCGCGGCGCGGACTGCGACGGCGCGCTGGTATGCGAGCGACCTTGCGATCGAGCCGAGTTATTCGGCATTAGGAGGAAGCTGATGAGAAGAGCGTAATTGTTTCGCGAACGTGATATCGACGCGCTGGATATTTATATGACGTTTCAATCAGCCGAAGGGAAGCCGTTCCGATCCGTAATTGGATGAGCAGAGGAAGGAGTCGTCGTGAAAGTCGGCTGGAAGAAAAAAGAAAGCCGAAAGCATGAATTAGATTTTCATCCATTACCGGGCGATGCTAACTATACCGCGAGCAATAAATTATCGTCTCGTATCGGAAGTTAGTTTGCTGATACCTCGTCTGCCTAGCAGGTTTTTACCCGTTTACGTTATGGAGTCGTGTCAGCTGCACCGCGGACAGAAATGTTAGGTTACAAGAAAGGATTTATATATATCTACAAAAAAGGATTTACATATATTTATTAAAGAAAGGATTTACATATATATATATATATTAAAAAAAGGATTTACAAACATTTATTAAAAAAAGGATTTACATACATTTATAAGAAAGGATTTACATATATTTATAAAAAAGGATTTACGTATACGTACAAAGAAGAATTGCATATTTATAAAAATATAATTTATGCAACGCAGTCGAATCGTTGTCAATTAATACGCATCTCTCAAGCGTGTCCGGAATGTACATTTTGGAATAGTCCGCGTTATCTGGAACGTTATCGTTCGTCCGCGGATACTTTCGAATGCTTGCGCACAGGAAAACCGATACAGCTATATTATGCTTTATCACGGTTTAATGCTATTCAATGGTTAAATGTGGGAAAATTAAGATAACGCGAACGTTTAGATAATAGAAACACGTTTAGCGAGTTCAGACATCGGTGGTTCCTGTAATCAAGGTTCTACTGTATATTCATTTACGGGCTGGTATTTATTTCTCCTCTTTGCGCATACTCGCGGGCGCGCGAAAGATGACGTCGATAATGATAATTTATTTGCACGCGTACACGACACTGCGAAACACAGACGATGACAGGGAAGCAGCCAGGTGACTATAATTATAAATGAGAGAATGTTGAGAAAACAAGAATAATGTTAACAACGATATAATCGATAATGGTAAAATTAAAAATTGTTGGAACACTTTCCACAATTGTTTTTATAGATATCGCCGAAGCGTAGATTGAAATATTTGTTGAAAGTGTCATTGTTATATAAAATAGAAATACTAGAAGCCAGAAAAATTATTTTAGATTCGCGATTGAAATGTCTTCGAGTGCAAAGGGGTTAATCAATGCGAAAGAAGTAAAAAAGCCGTTAATATAAATATATTAAAATTAATAGCGAAACTACCATAAAATAGCAGTAGTAGAAATAAGGCATCGATGCAAGGAAGTATGAAAGAATAGAGAAAATAGGGAAAGATGGAGATACAAGCGGAATGAGAATGAGGGCAGAACGACGGATTTATAATAGTTCTGGATAAAAAATATGAGAAAGCGTTCGTAACGGTTTGCGATAATTAACAAACGGTTCGGACAGTTACGATGTTGCGTACGGTGTACAGTGTGATTCAGAACGAAAAACAGAAACCACGGACCAGTGGCGAAAAAATTAGCTTGCTTAGAATTCACGACGAGAGATAAATGCGTACAATAATAATTTCGATATTTACTCATGAAAATCGGAGAAGGAACGATTTAATAATTTTCGAAAGGATAAAATAATTCTTGGAACGATTTAATAATTTTTGGAACCGTATAATAATTTTTGAAACGAGAAAATAATTTTTGGAATGGTATAATAATTTTTGGAACGATATAATAATTTTTGAAACGAGAAAATCATTTTTGGAACCATATAATGATTTCTGGAACGATAAAATGATTTCTGGAACGATATAATAATTTTTGGAACGCTATAATAATTTCTAGAACGATATAATAATTTTTGGAACGCTACAATAATTTTTGGAACGACATAATAATTTTTGGAACGATAGGAAACCCTAGCGGAACGACGGCCGCGAAGAAAGACCGTAGAACACGCAAGAGCGTTCTGTCCTCTGCGTGGCCTAATTACGCACCCTGAATTCCTGTAATTATAATAATTAGCCTGCCGGCCCGTCATGCCCGAATCGACGCGCGGTCCCCTCGAACGGCACAACGACGAACGGCTGTCGACGCGGCGCACAGTCCGAGAGTATCGTGCCGGAATCTCGATTCCAGGAAAGCCATTGAAAGCCGGGTCCTCGTACGAATCCATGCCTCGGTATACGTTTCGTGTCTAATTCCGTCCGCAGCCTGTCCTCGGCGACGCGTTATCAGGCCGGCGAAACGAGCGCGACGAAAGATCGGGATTGATACCGCGCGCGCGCGCGCGCCCCGTGGTCGTCGCGCGAGAGAAAGGTGATCTCCTTCAATGCGCTCGATTTCATTAACTTCACCATGGCTGGCGCTCGCGCGCGCGCCGAACACCGGCGATTGATTAAATCCGATTTCACGGCCAATCAATCCATAAACGCGCCGCTCGCGGGCCGGCTCCGACCGGCACAGCCTATAAATTCCCATCAACTATTAGAGGAATTTCCCTGCTGCTAGCCTTATCCGCTCGTTTGTAACTGTCCCGCGGGGCGTCTCATTAACCAAACCCTGTTCTTGGAAACGGAATCGCGGCCCGGTGACGACGAGAGCCAAAGAAATCTCAAAATACCAGAGCGACCTCCTCCGCCTCGGTGAGCCCGGGGGAGGAGCAGGGAGGAGCAGGGAGGAGAGGGCGCCGCGAAAACATGGGGGCAGGAACAATCCGCGTCGCCCGATACAGTCCGCTACACGTAAACAATGTACATGTGTTAACAATTGTCGGACACAACGGGATTAAACCGTCTCTTGGCACCGGCGACGGGCGACGCCGACGCCGACGCCGACGGCGGTGACAATGGTGTTACGTGACGAGATGTTTATTGCTCGGGCGAAAATCTAGGATTCCGTCGAATGGCGAACATTAACGAGCCTCTTTAAAATAGATGAGCGGGGGTTTGACAGCGAGACGCTTCGGTGATCCGAGGAAGATTTGTCGCCGCGATATTGTTGCAACGCTGACAATTAACTCGCTTTGTATTTAGCCGCGACACGGGTTTGCTTTGATTTAGAACTGTTAAGCGATACCTTGGTCCTTTAAGTGTTGGCGGACGTAAAGAACATGGCAGAAGAAATGTCAATTTTTATTATTATTTTTAAGGCTTTGTATTACGTGTTTTATTTGATATCATGCTGATCTTGAGATTGGGGATTTTGTGCATTTATGACAGGATTTCGAGTAGTTGCAATTTGAAACAGGAAGAGGAAAAAGAATTGAAAAATGTCAATGTATTTATATTATTAATATTATTTTTAAGCTATTTTAGTCATTAATGCAAGGACGAACTCACTGCTTAATTAATATTTCTTGCCACTGAAGCAGCCAGACATAACCTCACATAACCTGACTATGCATAAAAATCCGCGATTTATAGAACGTATTATTTATTCAGATCACGAATTATGGGAAAATCGTGGCAGATCAAATTCATTTCATTTATTTCATAAATTAAACTTTCAACGCTAAATCCACCAACACTCGAACGATTATTCTACTATTCAACTAAAAAAAAGTTGAAATCATTGCACTTTGTCGTTGAGCCTTTCGGTTCTAAACTCTACTATTTATGCTTAAACAAGCGCATAAAGTTGCATTACAATGTCGCGAGTTTTCCGTAAAAGTTGAAATCGTAATTTCCTCCGGAGAGTCGAGGGGCGACAGGGCTAGCTCGCAATGATTCGAGGTCGCCCGTATCTTAGCCGCTAATTAATTATGTCGGAAATCCATTATCCAGGACGAATGCACTCAATGCAGGGAGGGGAAAGGGGGGCCGTGTCCCAGACCCGGAGAGCGGGGGCGTTCGAGCTGCTTTTCCGGGGAAGACACATTATAAGTTTTTCCCCGGAGTTAATTTCGTCGGCGATAGCTAAATCCTTTCTCTCTCCTGCTTCTTTCCCGCCCCCTGGTTTCCCGCTCTTTCGCTCTTTTATCCTTGCGCCACCCCCTCGCGTCCCCCTGCCCCTTGCTCCGCAACCTCCTCCCTGGCCGTGCTCGAACTAAGAGCGGCTAAGAGTTGGTAGGAGCGTCTCTATGGTTAATTAAACGCATAGATCACCCCCTCTCTAGCAATCTCCACCGACTCCTCCTCGCGCGTTCACCACTCCCGCGATCCTCGTGCCCCGCGTCCCTCTCTCTCTCCACACACACACACCCCCGCGCCACCCTCTTGCCTTCTTTTTTCCATCAGCAACCCTGCGGACGCGTCGCGTTTTCTTTGCATTAGCGAACCTAGACGCCTAATTTTGCGTCGCCAGGACTGTACAATAAAACGCTTATCTCGGCTTTGTTTTCAGTTTGCGAACACATCGATTGTCTCTCGTGGGTCTTCTTTTGGCCGCCTTCGAACACCGAGCGCGGTAGAACACGATTTATTGCGAATTTTTGGGGAATTGCTCGATTTACTGAACTTCTGCTGATACGTGATGGTACTATGTATAGGTAAATGTATTTTAATTATATTACGAACATATTTTCACAAGTCGTAATTTTATATTTTATTTAAGAATAAGTAAGGCAAGAGAATAACAAAATTTAATATTATTCGATGAACGTCCATGTTCATTATATCAGAAAAACAAAACGAGAGCTCATTAATTATCCTACGATAACCGGTTCGACTAGTCCACTGTCATCCATTATTGCAATTATGTGAATACCTAGAGCATTGCAAACTTAAACAGATGTAGGCTCGTTTTCTTCTAATGTTTGCTTCAATTTGCTGAACAAATTTGCTCGAATCCAGTTAATTGAAGGAAAAGTTATATTATATGTATTATATATTATATATATTATATTATGTATATTATGTTATATATATTATATCATATACATTATATTATATATAATAATGTTGTATGGAGGTATATGTGAATGTACCCGTTTATATGAACTACTTTTTTTTTCCGACCGAGAAATATTAATATATAAATGTATCATACATTTATTATACAAATGTTCCACCGTGCACTAACGATATTTTATAATCACAAGTATTATACTATATATTTCTATAACGTCCACTATAGAGAATTTCCTAATATTGAAACGGTTTGAAAAATTGCAACTTCGCCGATCTCCTTATAAGCGCATCGCTATTTCCACCACATTCGCGGGATGGATGACGGTAGCCTGGTTTCGCTTTAGTCTTATAAATGAGGAGAAGGAGAAACGATCTGTCAGCCAATGAGGCGATCGCAGAAGCGTGTTCATTGCTTTATCTAGTCCTCTGCAACTAAGACGAACTGTTTGGGAAACGTTAAACTATTTTATTTATATTTCTCGGTGCTAGTAAAGGAGCAATCGAATGGCTGCTTTAATTGTATTTTATATTCATTGTATAAGAGTAAAAAAAAGCAAAAGTAATGTATAAAAAAGACACGTTCAACATTCTGTGAACATATAAGATACTAACTCTCCCTTAGGCGAACTTAATAAATTTTGAAGCTGAGTTGTTCATTTAATAACATTTCCAGGAAACCAACTAAACAAAGTGAATTGAAATAAATACAATTTGTAAATTACTTCTTAGTTTCGAGATAATAGGAACTACGATTTTCTAACTACAATAAGAAAGCAAGTAATCCAACAGCCCAAATAATTCGTTCAAAGAACGGCTCTCATTCTCGTGCACTCTAAAGTTCACGCGATATTTCCAGCATTAGACTCGAGGTAATTTTTGCAATCATTCCTTTCGCTGGGCAACCATATTCGCGTCCGCCTAAATTGACTTTCACAAACGTCGGAAGACCGGAGATGTATACGTGATCTTATTAGCAGACTGCCGAGGACAGGACCGGTCCGCGAAGGGACCAGGAAAATCCGAATGCGATTTTCATATTATTTAGCCGCGAACGAAAACTTGTGAATTTTCTTGTTTCGCGCCGGGGGAACGTGTCCGCGACGAAGGCGTTTAACTAGACCATCCGTAAAACAGTCGTTCCCGGAGTGCCTCGGTCTCTGAATTTACCGAACAATATATCGAACAGACAATGACCTGGGGGGAGGCGGAGGGGGGAGGGGATTCGTCGGTATAGCAAGAATATTTCCGTCGTAAAGATTTTATGGTTGCCGCGGCAGGGCTCGGTGTTTTTTCACGGGATTTTTGAAAAAGCGGGGGACCCCGGGTACTCGGTTTCATACACCCACGTGATCCTCTCGGCGAAAGAGAGGGGGCGGGGGTAGACGAGGGGTGTCCGGTATTACATACCGGTTTCTCAAGAAGGCGTAACCTCTGCCCGAAACTACCGTCTACGTTTCATTATCGTTTACGCGGGCAAACCCGTCATCGATTCCTCCTCCGCGCCGGGCTCTCTCTCTCTCTCTCTCTCTCTCTCTCTCTCTCTCTCTCTCTCTCTCTCTCTCTCTCTCTCTCTCTCGGCCGGGTAGCGATCGATCGTTTGACCCGTTTGCCATGAAACGCACGCTTAAATACTCGGCTACGCGATTTATTCGGATTTATAACCGGCGTCCTTATTTAACACGATAAAACGTCGCGGCCCCGGCCCGCAGCACGCGCGCATTATTTTAAACATTCCCTCCCGCGGCCCTCTCTATGTGTTTGTAATACGTCGGGCCATATGCGCGCGAGCGCGCGCGTTGAGAAACGGAATAAATTTGCCTTGTCCCGGGGCACGTGAAAATGTTCGTTTTTCAAAGTTGCCTGACGCGTATCGCGTGTGTGCCGACTGACGCGGTATCGCGCGGGAATATCTGGATAAAAAAAGGCTTGATGGTTTTTTTTTATTGTTCGCTTTATTGTAATTTTCCTACTTAATTCGAGCCTCGTTATTTTAGTCCTATGCTAATGAGGGACGCTCGTTAAGCATGCTGCTGCGGGCTTTATATATATATGTATATATATATATATGTATGTTAGCCGCGTGAACCGAGCCGCACGACGGTTTCTGATGCACACTTTGTCGACGCCGTATCCGTTTACTGCAACTTGCTTGCAGGAAAGTGTTTCTCGTTTTCGATAGTTCTCTCGCGACGCGAAATCTGTTTCGCTGAACCGTTCTGTCTTTTTTATTTCGAAGTTGTTTATGGTATAGGAGTAACAGCGAATTACCGTTGGTTATTAAAATTACAAGAGGTTAGTGGAATGACGCAAGAAACCCGAGACCTGATGCAGGAATGTGGATTTTATATCGCAGAACGATTCTAGGGAGAAAAATTGTAGCCAGCAATTTAGTTCGTCCTTTTTTAATGGTTTCATGATAAATTGAAATGTCACTTCGTTGTTTATAAATACAATAGGATAGCAGAGACGATTGAACAATTGTTCTGCTTTTAGTTCGTTTTCTGACATATGTGAGACACGTTTTTTCTGATTCCTTATTTTGTCTATTTTTTAAGTAAAATATTAGATACGTCTGTTTTGATAAGTATAAAATTGATTATGTTAGAAAATAAACACCATAGTAACTGGTTTCGATATTTTACTCGATTCGAAGATATTACTCAAGATGTATACTTAATAGTGTTCCATAATTCTTAAAGAGTTTAAAGACAACGTTTTCAACTTCAGCAATCATCGACATATTTTGCTTTGCAGCCAAACAACACCAATAACAACAAATAAAATTAACTATCGCGTTAATATAATAAAAATTAAATTAAGATTTCGTTATGTTTTCACACGAAGTTACACCTTTATTAATAAAACTATACCAATTTTGTTTCCATTAAAATCCGATAAAATTCCTGTGTCTATTTTTCATCTGTGCCTCAAATTGTTAATGCAATCTAAGGATTTCTGTCAGAAACGTATAAAATCTCCAGTTATCATTGTCCGAGATAGACGCGCGTCCCCATCGAAAACGCGGCCGGACGAATTCCGCGAAAGAATCCGAGAGGAAGATGAATTTCGGTGGCGGTGCTCGAAAACGCCGGCCCGCTACCCCCCTCCGTCAAGAATTACACAACGAGATTCTCCAATAACTCGCATCGAACCGTCGTAAATAATGCAGAGCCGATAGATACGTCCCTGAAGCCGAAAGAAAGAGGTTGCGGAGAAGAAAGGAGGGGTTGGCAGGAGGGCGGCGGAGGTGGAGGAGGTGGATGGCCAGCAGGGCAAAGAGAGAGGATATTCTTATGAATCGATGAAAGAACCGTGAGCATGCGCGCCGGAATCTTAATAACTCATGCGGTACCACCTCTTCCTTCTGTTATCCAGACCCCCCGCCGCCCGTTATCAACCCCCGGCATCCCTGTTTTCCGGCCCGGAGGGTGGCGAGGCGAGGCGAGGCGGGGAGAGGGGAGAGGGGAGAGGGAGAACAGATATGCCATTGTAATATGCGTGTAGCCGGAGGGGTGGCCCCCGGGGGTGAACACGAGAGCCGGACATTCCGAGCGTGGCTTCGCGAATATCTCGGGCATATTCGCCAGCCGGCTTGGCGGCCGAAAACAGCGGTGTCGGTTTGCGCCTCTGCCGCATTTTTCCTTGTCACCGAAAGCGCGCGCGGAAAACTTCGCCGACGCGACACGCGTAACCGGGGAAATCCTTCGGCGGACCCCCTTCGCACACCGTGGTGCAGGCAAGGAGAGAGCCCGGCCACGATGCGCCACAGGCTCTCCGCTGCAGCCGCACACGCTCACGCACCTTCGCCGTGGCCATTTACGGTTCCTTTTTACGGTCATACGTGCGGTTTTAGTGCGACCTGTTCGCGCGGATTTACTGCCCGAATACCGTACCGCTCCATTTTTATTCCTCCTTCCTTTCTTCTTTTCTTCTGTCACTTTTTTTCTCTCTCCTCCCTTCTATCCCTCTCTCTCTCTCTCTCTCGACTTCTGTCTTCACCGATCTCCATCTCTCTCGCCTTGTATCTCCCTCGATTTCCATCTCTCTCACTTCGTATCTCCCTTCAATTCCATCTCTCTCTCTCTCTCTCTCTTTCTCTCTTCTTCCATCTCTGTTTTTTTCTCTCCAGATTTCCATTTCTCTCCCTCTCTTTCTTTCTCCCTTTCTTTCTCTCGTTCTAGCTCGCGCCCGTCTCGCCTTTTTGCCGAGCTCCAACGAGGATGCGGACTCGCGGGGTTGGTTCCCCGCGTCGGTTGCGGGTTAATTAGCTTTTACGCACCGCGGGTGTCAACGGGGAGTTAGTAAATAAGGGAATTCCCGCTTAAATCCCGGACACGGTTTTCTGCATTTTACAACCGCTTTGTATTTTGTACTTCGTTACGCGGGGAGCGGCGCGGATTAATCGGTGGCCCGGTTGCGGACCGAGGGATCCCTTAACGGCAGAGAGTCTCACATTGCTCGAATGTAATTTTATTTACAGAAAATTACTTTGTCTAAATAATTATTCTAGATTGGGCTAAGAATGTTTAGATAATCGTAATCGCATGATCTGTTATGAGATTCTTATCTTTTTTGGAAATAATTTCGTTTGAGTTATTGAAACTTAAAAAACAAAATATGATTTTGTAAAGAAATTATTTATAATTTTATTAAATCGATGCTGTCATTTGTAAAGAGACCACGGCGCTTCGTATATATTTTAATTACTATCTGTTATTTATTTATTTCTTATTTATAAATGAACGTCAAATCCTCCAGGGTAAATAAAGACAATAATTAATATACAGCGCTTGCGTGGCTGAGTAAAACCGAGCGCGGTGCAAACTACGCAAGCGTAATATAAATGATCGGCCGGCTCTCTTGATTGATGTAAATGAGTCGCGAAATGAATCGTTAAAAGACGACAGAGGCTAAACTCGACTCCGCGACAGCGGAAATCGTAAAAATGCATATGCAGGATTCTGTAATTTACTTAATTGCAGCTAAGAATTAATTTGTCTTTTTGCCAGAGAAACGTACGTCATTGGATCCTGCGTTTAAACGTCGGACGTCAATGGATATCTCGTCGAGATATAAACAAGAGACCAGTGAACATTGTAAATTATTATATAATATTATTATATAAACGAGTTACAAATGCAGTTCGCAATTCAATATTCGAACCACATAGTTATAGTAAAATATAACAAAATCATCGACGTTCACAAAATACGAGATAAAAACAATGCTCCCATCGATCCAATTTTCCATTCACAATTATTCTATTCCAATAACACATTCCACTTCAACAATCCCGAACAACGCGCCGAACACCGATTTCGTAAAAATCGCACGAAATTACGAATCGAGGCCGACTTTATGAGAAAACGTACCGTCGCTTCGCGCAGCAATCTCGGGGAGAGGGGAGAGGGGAGGGCAGGTCGTGGTCAATCGGAGCACTCGGCCGCGAGAAAAATCATTAACGGTTCGACCCAATAAAATGGAAATGACACGTTGCGTTAAGAAATGTTCCCGAGTGCAGGGTCACGAGAAAGGAGGAAAAAGAGAGAGAGAGAGAGGGAGGGAGAGAGAGAGAGAGAGAGAGGCGTCGAGCACCTCGGTCCCGTATGTTTGTGGCCGCTGGGACGGGGCGCGCGGGAAGAGCACGCGAACAAATTAGCCCTCTATCTGAAACAACTTCTTGGAATAGCCGTTACTCACGGGCGAAGATCAGGACCCGTATTGCCCGAGCGAAACGACCGCGACCACGGGACAAGGAGGCCGCGCGGAGGACGCCGGACGGGCCCGGGGAACGAGAAGAAACGAAGTGTCGGCGAGAGCCGGGACGAGTGCGAGCAGGAGGCCGAAGATGCAGCAGCAGGAGAAAGAAGCAGCAGAAGGAGAAAGAAGCAACAGAAGGAGAGAGAAGCATCAGAAGGAGAAAGAAGCATCAGAAGGAGAAAGAAGCATCAGAAGGAGAAAGAAGCATCAGAAGGAGAAAGAAGCAGAAGAAGAAGAAAGAAGCATCAGAAGAAGGAGAAGTCGAAGAAAAAGAAAACGAAATAAAATGCCGGACGAAGCATTTCGAATTTCCAGCTCGAATTCAGGAGAAGGCAGAGAGAACGTAGGAGAAAGAGAAAGAGAAAGAGAGAGCAGGCCGAGGATCTGCTCAATCCAGGGATAAGCGGGTCGTTCCGAACAGTGTTGAACAGGAGTGAATATTTATACGCGGCCTCTTCGTTCGCACCTTTTTTGCCGTGCTTGTCCTCCTCCACCTCTTCTCTCGCCCCCTTTCTGCCCCTCCGCCTTGTCGCGCCTTCCTCACGTTTCCACCTTTAGGTCCCGTGCGGTATCTCCTTGATTACCCGGTCCTAATTAATTCCTCAGGCTTTATCTTTATTTTTGCCTCGCCTCGGGCCGCAGTCGCCGACACCGCGACAGACGGGGCCCGATCGTTCCCGGTCGAGGCGCGCTGGAAAGTACGATCGGCCGATGGACCCGGCCAGCCCCCGTAGGCCCCCTCCCCGTACAAGATAGGAATAGTCCCGTCGACGTTGTCTAGACTCTTTAGACGCGTCCGTCCCCACCTAGCCCGTAGAAATATTCCCGGCCCTCCGCGATAAACCGGTGAATGATTGCTCGATCTTCATCGACACGTTTGTTTCCCGTCGTTTTGCTTGTCCAAACACGGTTCTCCCCCACCTCGGTATCGCTCGGACTCTCTTCGTATCTTTAATCGTGTCGGATCGTTGATACATAGACCTTTTACTTTATTTTAATTAATCCGACATTGTCGCGCGGCGGCGTTGACGTATAGACTGCGCGCGAACCTTTTATGCGAGCTTGACGCTTTATCGAAAAATTTTCGTTTTTATTTCGATTTTATTTATATTATTTAAAAGTTATTTAATATTTAAAAATTTATATAATAATATTGAAGCTTGTAGTACAATTTAACACGTTTGTCTGAACAATAGATAACAATTTTTATTCTCTGTAACAGAGCGCACTTTTGTGCATAGAAAATTAATTCTCGTGACCGATAATTCTCGTGATTTTATATAAATTTTGATTTTATACAAATTTTGATTTTATATAAATTTTGATTTTATATAAATTATTTTTAGATATGATAGAACAATCTTAGCGGTGCCTCACAGTCACCGCTAGGTTGCAAAGGGTTGATATAATAAGATCTCGATTATACGAGCTATGGCGAGAGAAATCGAAAAAGTTCTAATCGTTGAATTAATAAAAATTGATTATAAAATTAATGTAACTGTTCTAAAAAATGTTTGAAATAGCAGCATATCGGTGTTGTATAATTATTTGAATTTCAATCGACAATAATATAAATAGCTAATACGAATTAAATAAATATTTAAAAGCTCTGATAAATCACAGAAAATTAGTGTTGCATAATGAAGGTCTGAAATGTGAAATTAGATATAAAACGAAGGATAATAATAGCGTTGCGCTTTCGAAGGATACGCAATAGCGTGTTCGTAATTTTCTGCTTCCTTTTCCTTTGATTTGGGAAAGGAGAGGGTAAACTGACACCAAAAGCTGGGTCAAAGCCTCGTTTTCAACTTGGCGAACAAGTTCGAATCGCTGTTACAGAGCACACGCCGCTGCCGGACTTTGAAGATACACCGTGTTCACACGTATTCCTTTCCCCCTTTGGGACGGCATAAAATACAGTTTGTTCTCCAATTTTATTACACTTTCATTGATCAGCGTGTCACGTGAAAATTCCTCCTCAATGTTATTCTTCAGTTTGCCTGCGACGTAATACCATCTTCGAAATAATCTTTCACTTGCAAACTTAAAACCTTTTGCTTCGTCACTTCTTTCGCAAGGAATAAATTCTGCTTCAACTGTATCGCTATAGCAAATCAACGCAACATATGTAAACAGAATTGTCTTCATTATTGAAATATTTTACCAATTCTCACATTTCACTTTTGTGCAATTTAATCGATGAAGTTCCGTCAGCTTGCACCACATTAATTTTATAAATTTTAACGTCTAGAACAGAGTTAATAAAATCTTACAAACTTGTCTTTTTATATAAAACAATTTGAATCGTCGAGACGAAGCTTATATCCAGTTCTTATTGCCACGTACTTGAAAATATGATCCATTAATTTATATTACCCATCGCAGATACAAAACGGGACGTTGAACAATAATTTAAAACAACTCGTCGCATAATGCGAATTGAAAATATCTAAAGCGTGAATGGCTCCGGTATTGTTGTCGCTGCTACGAGGGAATCGTAGCAACAATTACTTCGAAAGCAATTCGTCCGAGATAATGCGAAGAGATTCGACACGTGTCGAAAAGCTCGCGAGCGTTAGAAAGAACAACGAATTAGTAAAATTAGGTCAGGCGGCTCTAATGAGATCAGCCTTGGCTAGGATCGCGTAGCCGGCACAACGAGCCATCTCGTAATGTATCTGTCGCTGATACCGGTGCACCGAACAATTCCCATTGATGGCACTTCCTTCGGTCAAAAGAAAAATTGACGTGTATAATAATATTGATGATACGATCTCCTTGATGAGCGTGGTAACGAGATACAGCCCGTTGTGCATGCGCCGCGCCGGGAACGCACGTATCGCTTTTAAACGCCGGAAATGAGTTATTAGCGGTTGCGCCGCGCGCGCACTCAATTGTCCCGATTTGGAAACCTCTAATCTGAGACCCCCCTCCCCACCCCCTCACCCCCCTCCTTTCCGGCGACGAATTTAATCCTTCGTGTTTCCGTGTCTATCGGTACTATTTCAGACGGTCCCTTTCTCACCGAAATCAATTCACTCTCCCCCTCTCTCTCTCTCTCTCTCTCGTCTGACAAAATCGTATTCATCATGCCCGATCGTTTGACTCGGATTCCCAGCGAAAATTAAAATGATTGCGCAGCGGGCTCGTGTAATAAGACAAATTGGCTGCCGCGCGATGCGGTCGAAAGAAGTTGTAGACCTGCTTATGCGAGAGCCTGTTTGCCGTTTCCTAATACAAAAGTCACGATAATCAAAATTTTATTCGCGCATCAATTTAACGACGAAGCTACAGCCTACTCGACTCTTCTCCGCACTTCCTCCGTTGCCGATAACTTCGATTTCAGGTTTGTCGCAAATCAAAGTAACGATGCTCCACGGACTCGCGTGTGTGTTTAGATCGCGTGTGTGTATAGGCGAGGATATATTAACGCGTACGTCGGAACGATGCGTGCGCCGAATGAATTTTGACAGGCCGGTTTCGATGGATTTGCTCGTTAGCTGGCTCTACGCTGCCAAAGAAAAAGATGGCGCACGCGTGCTATCTTGAATTTCTCGCGTTACAGTCGTGGTACGGGAAATGTGCCAATGATACGGAAAGACTATCTTCCATTAATATGTAAACGCTATCTATATTGGAATTTCTACGTTCTCTTAGGAAGAATGGAGACACACGAATAGACGGAGACAAAACGATAGCACGCTCAAGGTTTATTTTCATTTTCCTCGATATGTCGCGAGGTTTAAGAAACCGGCCCGTTTATCTGACTTAACCCTTTAAATTACAATGACGCCTCAGAGGCGTCGTAAGTTTATCGGGCCAAACTTGAATAAGAACAACCTCGATGTCGCTTTTGGCCAGCAAAGTTGGAAATTAAATCGTAACGCAAGGGGTTAAACGAAATTAAACGCGGCGCGAAAATTCGCCTAACCTCGTGATCGCCGGGAATCTAATTAACATTATCGCGGCAGAGGAGTGCGGCGAGTAGGTAAATTAGAAGGCCCGGGTAACCCCTTTCCGTGAAGTTTCAATTATCCCGGGTAACAGTGATGGAGTTTAACGAGATTCTTAGATGGTGCTTGAAATTCAAAGGACGACGGCACTTTACGGTACCCTAACGAAGCCACCTGCCCTGGCACCGTCCACCCTGTTAATTTTAATCGACTGAGACGCTTTCACGTGAATTAGACCGGGGGATAGGAGGGGTGGGAGGAGGGATGGAATACCTAGTGGACGGTTCTCTACGACTGCAGCAGGCCGCTCGTAAAAGACCGTTCGTATCGAAAGTGTCGTCGCGTCGGTGGACTCGCTTGGGAACCCCGAGCACGATCAAATGAATCAACAGAGACAATTAATACCCGGGCGAGGACGCCTCGGGAAAGCGTCGGGACGCCGCGCCGCCGCCAACCCCTGTCGGCGAATATATGGACAACAAATCTATCCGTGTCTCTCTCTCTCTCTCTCTCTCTGTACCCGGCCCAACACCACCGCCATGGAATCTCTCAATTTTCCACTATCGCGTTGCGCGCCGCTCGATCGAAAAGAACTTGTCAAAATTAGGGACACGATGGTTTTCTTTCACCACTTTAGCTGCGTCGATTTATTTTGAAGATAAATTCTCTTATGCGTTTCATCGGTCACGATGAGTACAGTTTCGTCGATGGTTGTTCTAGAATTATTCTGAACTGTGCGAAAATTGATGAATATGTTTTATTAATATTTTAAATATTAAACGTAGCAGAATGATTTTTATCCGATCATTCCGTAGATAACCCTGATGCAAACACGTGAAGTATCTCGTGTCAAGACGTCATATGTCTTGATAACATTTCCTTTATTTAAAGGAAATTCATATCTGTTTATTAACAGGTCTCTATAATGTTGTTAGACTGGCATCGTCACTTTGATAAAATGAAACACTTTAAAGCCGACGCGGAACGACACGGTGGCAATCAGGCGAACGCTGGAAGAGCTCTTGTTTTATGGACTTACAAATCCGTAACACTCTGCTAAACCGAGGAGGGGGGGGAAGGGATGAATGCCGAGGAGGGAAAATCTCTGCTCATTTAACGAGCCCAAGGGTTCAACCCTTCCGATGCCTTTCCACCCTTCGACAATATTTAATGCATGTTTTAAGCGTAATTAAATGGCGGAGGGGTTTATCGTCTCCGGCCACGTTCACCCTCCCACACAAATTATCGCGTTTAACCCCCGGCCGATCTCGTCTCTCGCCGATTGTCACCCCGCTCCTACCATCCGCCCGCCGTCTCTCTCTCTCTCTCTCTCACTCTCTTTCTCTCTCTCGGATACCTTCGCCGCTCATAATGTACTTTTCATTAGCCACGAACCCTTTCGCGGGAGTGGATTCAATCTTGGAATATTCATCGCCTCGCGCGCAACCCTTCTCTATTACGTTACTTCCCAACACAAACACGTCCGTTCCGCAGCATCGCAGTTATTCAACAGGTTTTAATTAGCGTCGACACTCTTTACACTTCGACCCCTTTCGCGCGAATTATTCTCCTCTCGATCGTGTCGCTTCCGCTGCCGTTTTGTTGGCGCAGCATTTAAACGTAATCGAGATGCGCGCGAAGGAAAAGATGCAAAGTTTCAACACTTTGCCGTCTTGTACAAATTTCTTCGCTCGCCGCCGGCCGTTTTTTGAGGTTATTTGGAGATTATATATCGTCAAGTTTTACTAATCTCATCGTTAGCTCTCACGAGTTTTCAATCCCTATTTGCATAAAATTCAATATTTAATAATATTGAATATTTAATAAAATTTCCTATTTAATAAAATTTCGAAAATATATTTGTCAGATTAATGTACTTCTTTGTTCACATTTTCTTCTTTGGTAATTATTCAGTATTTCTCTGTTAACTCTTTGAGGCACAGGATTTCAGATCAAAAATAGTCCCAGGAATTTTATCGAATTATAAATGAAACAAGATTGCTATATTTTTATTAATAAAGGTACAACATCGTGTAGAAACATAACGAAATAGTAATACTTAATTTAATTTGTCGTTATTGGGCACATTTGTTGTCTTTTTTGGGTTTTGGAACATACACGGCATTTTTCAATCTCATACGGCAAAGTGGATTGGAACATCAGAGAAGTTGTCCACGCATTGTGAATAATCTCTCTTTATATATATTAATTAGCAGATTCGTTCATCTAGTATCATGAAACAGCACAAGTACTTATAAAAACAAGAACTTTGCTGACGTGTGCAACTTATTGTTACTTAAACGAAACGACAACAGAACGCCACGCCATATTGAAAGGTACCATGCGTGCTACACCACCGTAGTGTCGCCGGCCGTTGAGCGATACTTTGCTTGTTACACCACTATGGTGACGCCGGACGGCACAGTGTTCTATATTATATGTTATAATCGTTTTTTTTAATTATTATCATCTTGTATATTATGGTCGTTAAGAAGTCAGTGCATGAACAAAATAAACCACAAAAGGACTAGAATTCCTAGGAAATTGCGCATCTTCCAATGGTCGCCGCGTCGATTGAGAAAGAAGCGATTGTTCCGTAAAGAGTCGGGGGGGTGTTTCGCTTCGGAACAATCGCGCTTGACTTTTCACCTCGTGGCTGTTATCTCCGTGTAATATCTCTGCGAAGCCGCAGCCTCGGGCCATGGTATATTCACGATACGGGGTTGGCCGCCGCTTCTCACCCTCCGTCGTCTCTCGAAGCTCTAAAGCCCAAGAATAACCCTTGCTTTGCATCTCACCTGTTGCTCGACACCCGACCCTCGACACTCCTGCCGGTACTTTAGGGGTGGCTAATTAAAGAGTCAGACGGCGGCTGGTTTTCGCGGTGTTTAATACACCATTGGCTCACCCTCCGCCCGAGCCCCCATCGCCGCTTCTTCTCCGCCGTGCCGGGCGCCAGGACAGAATCCCGGAGACCACTCTCTCTCTCTCTCTCTCTCTCTCTCTCTCCCAACCCCCGGGCTTTTTGTTCCTCTCGGTTTCACGGGCCTGGAATTAATTAGCGGCTCTGGTTAAGCGGGGGCGGTTACCGTAGCGGCGACTCATTTAAAGGATGTTTATTTTAATTTCACCCCCATCAGAGGGGGTGGGGAGGCAGCAGGTCTCGAGAAACGGCTGGTGACTTTTTATTACTTAATTAACTTCTTCCTCCTGCGCCGCCGTCTTCTTCATCACCTCGGGCCACCGCAAGGTGATCGCTGGCACCCCTAAAACTCTTCTCTCTTTACCATCCGACGGCCCGCTAAGCATCCCTTCCATAAACTGTCCCGCGTACTTGCACGTCTTCTCTCTATCTCTTTCTTATTCCCCTCTCTGTTTTTTTCACTCCTCCTTTACCACCGGCCGGCCATTTAAACGAGACTTGCGCCGAGATTCTTCGCAGCAATCATTTCCTCGTTATTTTTCATCCGTGTAACCGGCGCGGCGACCCGCGCGACTCACTGCCTAATTATCGCCGCGAAAATGATCCTCTCGGTGAGACCGCCTTTCTCTCCCTTTTTTACCTTTCCCCTCCCCGACACCCCCTCCCCCTGCTCGCCCTCGCCGCCGTCGCGAACCCTGTGATTATAATGCCAGCCGATGCGCGGTCCCAGAGTCCTTTCGGAGCAACGGGACGGCCGAAACCGAGAGAGAGAGAGAGAGAGAGAGGGAGAGGGAGAGAATCGTTTCACGTGAAATTGCTGACGGCTCTCTGCATTTCTGCACGTGAAACCTTCCTCGAGCGGATTCGAGCGTGCCACGGTGTTGCAGTCGTGGAATCCTGGAACGCGGCGAAGGAAAGCCGGCTTGCGTGCCGCCGCCGCCGCGAAAGACACACGCGGAATTAGGAGCTAACGTTCGCTAGGTGACCCGTTCGATTGTCAGAATTCGAGGGGCCTTCGGCGGAATGAATGCAACGTTGGGACTCGTTCGGATACTTCGACGGGTTGTCGTGAAAATCACTCGCACAATTGGGAGGCTGTTTGCAGAAATTTGTTCCTCAGCGCAAATGCAACCCCTAGAGTTATTAACCCTTTGCACTCGAGCGGTGACTCTGAGTCACCGCTAAAATTGTTACAGCACGTTCCGAAATCATTTTAATGTTGTGGAAAATTAAATTTCATAAATTATTAAAAGTATAACTGTTGTTATATGAGTTACAGGATACAATTTCAATTGAGCATAACCTCTTTACCTTATAAAATGGAAATTCTATACGTTAGAAAAATGATTTTAGAATTACTGTTAAAATGGCTTCGAGTGCAAAGGGTTGATCCCTTGCGCTATAATAACGAGTCGGACGCCTGGCGAAGGTTTTGTGCAAGATCTACTGAATACGAATATTATTAACCCTTTGCACTCGAGTTGCGCCTCTGAAGCGCCAATGAAAATTCTTATATAATTTACAAAGTAATATTGACATTATTAACCCCTTGCACTAGGATCTCTTTCAAAACTTCGTCGATTAATATTTCTTCGTCCTTAATAATTTTCTTGATGGAACAAGAGGATCTTTGTTTCCTGATTATCTTCATTTACTTCCATTCTAAAATGTTGACAACAGAAAATTCAAATTTCGTTTCAATTTAATGCAAACGACTAGCAGTTATATTTATTAAATTATGTACGAAATATTCGACCGCGAAGGGTTAATATTTAAAAATCGTTCATTTATCACCATCATCAATGTCTATAACCACATTGATACGGAAAATTAGCCTGAGAAGAATAAGAAATTAACAGCACATTTTCCTCGAGCCGCGAACACCGTAATTACTTAAAAGAATCGCCCGAGTTAAAGCGGGTCTAATCCTAATATTCGTTTATCAGCGAGCCGGTGGATTATTTCGAATATTTCTCGGGTAGCGCAATAAAGAAGCAACAATGACTAAGCAAGCTCATCAAGCGGGCGGGCTTTAGCCTCTGGCCCGCGTAACAGGAATTAATTTCACCGGGAGAAAAGAATCCCCGGGCGGGGGTAGGTTCTCGGTTAAGAATACAGCGAGACGAGAAGAAAAGGAACTGGGCGACGGGGGTTGGGATCGAGGACGGAGAGAGAACGAGAAAGAGAAAGAGAGAGAGAGAGGGAGAGAGGAAGGGGAGCCTCGAGATTATTTCGTTATGTCTCGAGGTGAGTCGAGATGTCGGGCAATTAGACGTCGTATAATTATCCCCCTCGCCCTTATTAGCCCGGGACCCGTTTGAGGTGGCAGCTGTTGCCGCGATATTCCGTCGCGGAAGTATACAAGCCCGCCGCGCCAATAGCAAAGTATAATAACGGGATATCTTCCGCCATTTATTTTAATATTCCGCCGGCGGCTGATAAAAAATCAGGGGGGAGAGGGGGGAGAAAAAACAGTTCAATTATCCCAGGACGAATTTTATCGCTCCCCCGTTTAATCCGTTTCGTTGGCCGGCCGCTGTTTCGACAATTAACAAGGGCTCTCTCTCTATATATATATATATATTACTAAATTAACTATCGCGGCGGCGTGCGAGAAAAACGGGAACCTTAATGGAAGGAGTAATGAACGAAAAATCCGGATAATGCGTCGTAATGAAAATTAAAAAAAAGAGAGAGAGACGCGGCCTAAGAGAAACCCGAACACCAGGGTAAGGAACTTGCTGCTCGAGATACGGCCCCCACCCTCACCAACCCCCCGCCCTCCCCTCTCTAACCCCGATCTTTGTCTCGGTGAACCGCGCTTTCAGAATTCTTCCATTCTTGATAATTATCCTACCGTCCAAGCAGTCCTTAATCTTTGAGCTCGCCTTTCAAGGAAAGCTCCTACCGAATGAATGCCCGGCCTCGGCGAAATAATATTTTATACACAACAAAAGCGGCCCTCTGGTCGGGCTGCTGCTGCTGCTGCTGCTGCCGCTGCTGCCCTCCTTCACCTACACCTCCAACCTTCGTCCTCTCTCCACCCTCCGCCTCGGTGCGATTGTTATCGCGGAGACGTTACCTAGCACCTATACAGAACTGGCTATTTTACTTTCTTCCCTTTCTTTTTCTCCTCTTTACCGTTCATCCGACGAGCCACGATCCATTGATAGCGCACTCGTTCCCCACGGCCGTATATTAATCGTAATTTCGTGCTCGCAAAACTTAGTTTAATTGTCGTGAAAAATTATTTCGACGATGCTTGTGTAATTTTATTAACGTTCGTAGGTGCGTTGAATAATGTTGTTTTTGGGAGATGCTGTGAATCAATGCGAACGTCATTTTTACGTCTCGATAAATATAACAATATGATCTCATATTTACAGAAATTTTTAGGCATAGAGAAATTCAATGTTCGCTTGTAATAAATCTTTGAGGACTTGTTTTATGGTATTTACGAATGAGTAACCGTAATAAATATTCAACATTAATTAATATCAAACTGTAAACGATGACATTTAGTTTTGATACTTTTCATCTATATTTAAATTTAATTAATTGACGCTTGCTGTAGATCTTTAAAAACGATTTTTAATGGTCACAAATTATATGAATATCTGTAACAAACATAATAATTAATATTAAGCAATAACAGAGTATTGTCTAGGTTTTTATGAGTTAAATATAAATTTAATTTTTACTTCAGAAGAAAAAGCGCAGCTAAACAGAATTAAATAAATCACATCACCACTATTTAATTATCAAATAAACCAGTAATTTAATTTTCTAATACGAGCTCGATCGAAATAAATCGCCAATGTATTTTCGAAGGTGAACCGAGCCCCATTGAAAAGAAGTGAGCAATTTCCCCGCGAACGCGGGCAAACATTTTTCGGAAACACACTTATTTAGCAGCCATGTGACCAGCCCGAACTCCGAACACCTCTGGGGACCTCTTCGAGCTTTTGTCGAGCGTATCGATCTGGGTTAGTTCACACAAATTCTCGCGTCGCGGTCGTCCATGCCCGTACAATAGAAATCCATCTCTCGAAATTTCATGGCTGGATCGGATTTCATGTAGTCCCCGCTTAGGCCCGGGATATCTCCGATCGCGGTCCGTCCGGAGTTAATCGTCATTAATCTTCATCACCGTATTCCCGATCATTTTTCTTGTAGCGGCGCGCGCGCGCGTCTGAGACGTACGGCTGGTCCACGCGGCATCTCATTTAACCGTATAAATCACGTTGCTTAAAACTATGGCCAGGAGAAGCTGTGTTCTCGTCGCGGCTAAACGAGTCCTGGCGACGCGTCTCCATCGTTCTAGATGCGAGCGTACGAAGAGAGAAAACATGAGAGATGGGAGGAGAAAGAGAGCGAGCGAGAGAGAGAGAGAGAGAATGAATGTAGCGTTTAGACAAATACGGTCTATAATTTTCAAGAATCTTAGTAAAATTTCTTATTTACTCATTTTTCGATCATTTGAAAATATATATTGCACTGCAAATATTCTGCTTTTTCTAGGTATATAATTATAAGAAATATTACAGTGCTGAAGAAATATAATATTATATAATAATAGAAATATCACTTGCACTATAATAACTTAATAATTACTTAATAATTATTATTATTAATTTTCCACAATATCGAAATCAAGAAATAAGATCTTCAAAAAATAAAAGAAACAAAAATCACAAGGAAAAACAGACAAATGGATCTGTTGCTCTGTTACACTCTCGCTCTGTTGTTCCATTGCCCTGTCGCACTTTTGCTCCGTTTCATTATTGCTCTTTTACAATGTTGCACTCCTGCTCTGTTGCACTTTTATTCTGCTGTTCCGTTGCCCCCACTTTCCCCAAAGTTACAGAGCAAAGGGAGCGAGACAGCCCAGAGACGGAAAGAGAGTGAAAAAGAGATAAATAGAGAGAGAGAGAGAGAGGGGTGGGGGAGAGTGAGATGGCAGGAGACAAGCGAGAGTCGGTCGCGCGAAATAATTTAAATCGCGCATACCGGGCCCAGCGCCGATCCTCGATCACGGTCAAGATTTCGTGGGGTCACGTGAGAATGCGCGGCAACAACGAGACTCAGAGCAGCGGAGCCGTAACGAGGCCGTGCGCGGTTGGTTTAAGCGCAATTAATCTTCGTTAAGTAAGCGAGCGGACCCTTCTGCTTGCATCGCGCGGACGCCTCGCACACACACACACAATCGCACAGCCAACGATTCTCCACCAACACCGTCGCGCGTACGCGGGCCGTCCCGTGACGCCTTTCTCGCGTGGCGCGGACTGCGGAGCGTGTGGTGGAGAAAACCGTGAAGCGGAGTCGCGAGCAGTCCCATATCTCTCGCTCTCCTCTCTCGTCGGGCTCGCGTGCGCGCTTCCCTTACCCCCGTAATTCGTTCCCCATCCGTATCCTCTCCTCGTACCCCGTTCCGCCGGCGCTCTCCTCTCTCTCTCTCTCTCTCTCTCACTCTCTCTCTCTCCGGTTAGTTATGCTTGTACCTCATGTACGCACACACCCCGGAGCTTTGATTAAATCTGGGTAATTAAGGGAGTTAACCTCGACTTAACTTGACTTAACGCAGTCACGCCCGCTTGCCCACCCCTCTTATTTACACCGTTTACACGCCGCTTTACATTGTTCCGAGGAAACGGGTGTCTTCGCGGCCCCGTTTCCACGCGGGGATCTCCGCGCGCCTCCTCGTTCCTTCCTTCGCGCGGGCCCGAGAACGAGCCCGACGCCGCAGCGGCCCGGGTTCCTGCACGCACGCACGCACGCCTCCCCGGTTAATTGCTGCACGCCGCTAATTACACAGCTCCGTGCCCGTAAGGGGAACCGGTGCGTGTAGCGACATCGTTCCCGATGCAAATGAAGCGCGTGGGCTACGCCGCCTATCCCTCTTCTTTCTACCTTTCTCTCCGACTGTCCCTCGCTCTCTTATTCTCTCCCTCGCTCTTTTGCTCTCTGTATCGCTCTTTTGCTCTCTCCATCGCTTTTTTACTCTCTGTATCGCTCTTTTGCTCTCTCCATCGCTCTTTTGCTCTCTCCTTCGCTCTTTTGCTCTCTCTATCGCTTTTTGCTCTCTCCTTCGCTCTTTTGCTCTCTCCTTCGCTCTTTTGCTCTCTTCGCTCTCTTACTGTCTCCCTCTCTCTTTTGCTCTCTCCCTCGCTCTTTTGCTCTCTCCCTCGCTCTTTTGCTCTCTCTATCGCTCTTTTGCTCTCTCCATCGCTCTCTTACTCTCATCGCTCTCTTACTCTCTCCCTCTCTCTTTTGCTCTCTCCCTCGCTCTTTTTCTCTTCACTCTCTTACTTTCTCCATCGCTCTCTTACTCTCCATCGCTCTCTTACTCTCCATCGCTCTCTTACTCTCCTCACTCTCTTACTCTCCCCGCTCTCTTACTCTCTCCATCGCTCTCTTACTCTCCTCGCTCTCTTACTCTCCACCTGGCTCCCTCATTCTCCTCTCACGCTTTCTTTCTCTCTGTCTCTACCTCTATCTCTTTCTCCGCCCTAATCGCGCCCGGAAGGAGCCGGCCGGATTCTCGGTATCGGTTGACAGAAGCGCGATTGTGCGTTGAATAATTACAGAGCTCGGTGGCTTTGCCTACGACTTGATCAGCCTTCGTCGACCAGGAAGCGGAACCCGCGCGCGCGCGCGCGCGAGCATAGGTCTATTCGCATACGAGACTCGTCGCGGATCATTTAGACCCGCGCGGTCTGTGAGGCTGCTTCCTGTAACAAACCAACATCTCCCACTACGTTTTGCCGCCATCAGCGTTTATAAATACCTTGTATAGGCAGCCGCGGATCTTGCTCCGCTTATTGTTGACTGCTCCGTCGGCTGGCATGTCTTTCGTTTCATTTGATCCGCGGTTTACAGGGTTCGAATAAGGGTCGAGGAATAGCGTCGATATCTGTGTCGCCTCGACTCGAGAAATCGGGGATTATCGAGGCGAGGAATTAGATAAATTTTTAATCGGGGATCGAGATTGTTATTATATTATACTATGAAACCGAGGGTTGTCGAGGCGAGGAATTAAATCAATTTTTAATCGGGGATCGAGATTGTTATTATATTATACTATGAAACCGAGGATTATCGAGGCGAGGAATTAAATAAATTTTTAATCGGGGATCGAGATTGTTATTATATTATAATATGCTGGGTATGTTGTAAGTATCTTGGTCTCGATTTTTTTAGAATTCTCGATTGGATTGAATAGGATATACCGTTAAACACAAAATCGTACTTTTAATGAATTTTTACCGAAGTTTTAATGAATCGAAGTTGTTTGTATATTTTAGTAATTAAAAAGCATAATATCAAGCGTATTCGTATGTTTTGTAAGAAGTTCGTGGCTATTTCTATTACCATTTTCTTCAATTTTATTCTTCACCATCAACTGAAGAGTAAATTTCAGATCGCCATGGAAAATAAAGACGTTTGTCATCAGTTGTACGAAACAAGTAAAATGGTTCTTGAATCGTTTGAAGAAATGATCGCTGGACTTATATAAAATCTATTAACGAACGCACCACCCTGTCCGCGGAGGAATTTGTACAAACAATTAGCACTATGGTAACAGTCTATTTTACTTTTTACCTGCACATATGATACAAACGTTCGAGCCTTAATCACTGCTGTCCCACAGCAGCTCCGCGTAATCAATCATAATAGTTAATAATTGAACATGTTGAAACACTCCGAAGCAGCTTATTAAGTATATTATGTACGACAAGCTTGCGCCGAACATTTACGACTCGGCCAGCGAATGCTTGCTCAATTACGCGTTTTTACATTCTATTTTATGGAAAACCAGAAACGGCCGACGACTCGTTTAATTTATTCAAGACATTACTAGCTTCCGGATTAAAGAAAAATCATCAATTAAAGCAGGCTCCGCTTGTACGGCAGACAACCGAATCTACGATAAACGCGCGGGCATCCGTGGCTCGCTTATATCGCGTCGCGATAGTTCTTTTGTATCGTCTTCGACTCGCGAACGCGCGCTCGGGTTATTTAAGTTGCTAAGTAGTCAAGGTGAAGGGAAGCTGTATTAGCTCCGGAGTGCAGCGCCGGTTTCGCGAAGCATTCTTTTTCTTTTTTCTGTGTTCCGCGCGCCGCGGACGATTAGCGTGACGGAAGGGGATAGATTACGCGGCGCATAGTTATATTAATGACAGGCGATTTGATTCGTGTAGGACAACTGATTCTACGAAAGCGAGACCCAGCGAGCGTACCTCGGTTTCGCAGCAGTCCTGTCGCTTCGCGTGAAAGTTGAAATTAATGCAACCAGCCTCTTACAATGAACGCACAACTTCTCCGCTTGGATCATCGACAACTAAATCGTCGTAAATGATGCTGGGAGGTAGAAAGCAAAATTATTATAAAATGTATATAGTATTTATAGTCGGACGGGAAATTATATTGTTAACCCTTTGCACTTGAAGACACTTTCACTGCAATCTCAAAAATTATTTAATCTTTTTCTACGTTATTTAACGTTATTTAGCATCATTTGACATTATGATAACGTCATCTAACGTTACTTAACATTATTTAACGTTATTTGACATTATGATAACGTCATTTAACCTTACTTAATATTTTTTGAGGTTATTTAATATTATTTAACGTTACTTAACATTATTCAAGGTTATTTGACATTATGATGACGTCATTTGCATTATGATAGCGTCATTTAAAGTTACTTAACATTATTTAACATTACTTGACATTATGATAACGTCATTTAACCTTATTTAATATTTTTTGAGGTTATCTAACATTATTTAACGTCATTTGACATTATGATAACGTCATATAACGTTATTTAATATTCATCGACGATATTTAACACTATGTAGTGTAATTTTATAAAATCTTCAGGGTTGCATTACATCGCGTCGTAAAGGGTTTATTTCGTGTTGAAAAGATTAAGACTTTTCTTTCGAAAACTGCGCCCACCTGATTCGTCCAACCGGTGCCCACGAAGCTATCCATTCGACCGTCGACCCCCGAAACGCAGTGAATAAGAAACCCTCGAAAAACGTGACCGGAAGAATGCGTCCCCGCTCGAGGAGCAGACGGGGGAGTAGCAAACGAACGCGGCGCGAACCGGCCGAGTAATTAAATCGATCCTGTGCCATCCGGGGCCGGTGACATCGGTATGCCCCTGCAATTCGACGCCTTTCGCGCTATCCACGCTATCGTCGTCGCCCCTTGTTCCACGACGAGTGCCTCCTGTAAAGCACACGCAATCCGAAGAGGCGCGCTCGCTCGAGCTCGCGCTCGCGCGGCACGCATCTCCAGTCATGGCGTTGCAGAAACGTCGCGGCGACGCATGAGTTCCGCTTGCATTCGAGCGTAAGAGGAGAGGTGCCTCGCCTAATTAGCCCGCTCGGGTATTTCCGTCGCGTGACGTCACGTGAGCTCGTTTGCCTGGCCCGCGGCCAGCTTTTCCGCCGAACTATAAACCATATTCACACCCACGCAACACAATTAGCCGCGACCACCCAGGGAATTATAATATCCACGGAACCCTCGCGCAAGCCGCGGCTCGAATGAAGAACGGTCGTCTCTACTACCGTGCTTTCGCCCGCAGACCGTCCAGATACAGCAGCAGCAGCAGGAGGATCAGCGGCCCGGGGTGGATAACGCTGAAACGACCGCGTTGGAAGTCGCTCTGTAATCTCACATACGGTTACTCGATTTAATATTCGGACACCGTGGCACTCGCGTCGTTGTTGCTCTATATATTTATTTGAAATGGTTCTGTCGAATTTTTTGATCTGTTGTAGTTTAAAGTACATATCTTAGTTTACATGTAAAATCATTTATTTTTCATTACTATATACGTAATGAATAACGTAATTATAAACGTAATTAGGTCACGTTTTAATGTCGAAATAATATTCGGACATATAATATTACATAAGGTTCTTTCCTTATATATAATAAATAATTTTAATATTTTGTTGGATGTCCGTCTTGCTTCATGACATGCTTCAAAAGTGTCCAAACATGTTTGGAATTTTAAGAAAACCTAAAATAATGTTTTCAATAATGTAATGCAGCAGCCAAGAGAATTCTGTTTCCCAATTTTCATTTGGAAGAAATTTCTCCAATAATAGATTCGTCATATAATAGATACCCATAAAATGGTAGCCGATTTCGAAGAGTCGAAACACAGCAAAATTTTCTACGAACGTCGATGTATTAGCCCGCGTCCAGGCTGAAATTAAATTCGGTTCCACCGTGAAAAAGAGAAATCTGTGCGAAGCTTGGATTTCCTGTACTTTTTACTTAAGAGATAAGCTCCGTGTTTTAGAGCCTTGCGGTGGAACGGTGTCGTAAAACCTTGGGAGGGGATGCCGGGGGTAGGTTGTAAGGGGGAAACAACCCCTCGGAATCGGCCCTTGAGTCGCGGCAGTCAGTAGATCGTGATGCCACGGGGTGGAGACTCGAATTTTAAAGTAGCCAGACTAAAACCAAAACTGTCTGATATATCCGTTCCGCGCACAGTTTCCCTTTTCATCCGAGATATTCTTCTTCCTGTCGCATGCGCCGATCCATTCTACGAACGACAATGATCGTGACTGTATCGTTTCAGCGTTTCAAAGTTATTTCTCGAAGCTTTAACTCGTCGTTGACATCCGGCTATTTACTTTAACCCTCTGCACTCGAGTGGTGACTCTGAGGCACCACTAGAATAATTTTTGTAACAATATTATTTAGATTTAAAAAATTATCAAGTAGTAAAACTGTCGATAGGAGCCACGATAATAAATTTTCTATGCATAAAAATTTATTTTGTTAAATAGAATGGAAATACCACGAACCAGAGAAATTATTTCAAGCAGTTAAAATGGCTACGAGTGCAAAGGGTTAACGTTCTAATTATCTCTCGTTTATTTATCTCTACATAATTATTTGTACATTTTTTTATCTCTTGCCAACTTGATCAATAGCAGTCACAGGTTTATGCATGAACCTATATCCTAAATAAAAATTTAACCCTTTGCACTCGAGGTTTAAGCCTAGATCTAATACAGCTATTTTAACTAACTGCAATTTATCAACATGAGATTGAGTCTAGTGAATAATAAAACTGTAAATTATTGAAGGATCTTCAATAACGTCAAAATTATTTCGGAAATGACACAACAATTTCCATTGGCGCCACAGAGTCGCCACTCGACTGCAAAGGGTTAAACCTTCTCCAGCATCGACCATATCCCAGTCTCATTACGAGGATCCTGGGTGAACGAAGAAACTTCCACTTACGCGCGTCCTCCGCGAAAATCCGATCTTCCGCTCGGCCAGGCGTCGACGGCAGTCTCCCCTCGCGGGGACGGCTCGCAAACGAAAAATCTGGAACGGGCGAGGACCGCGGGAAGCGTGAATTCGGCTGATCAAACGTGACGACTATCGAGAAATGCCTTTCGCAAAGCGGAAGAGAAGGACGCCGATAAGGGGTGGGAGAGCGCTACCTAGAGCACTAGGGTGGTGGGACGAAGCGCGTATATAGGGTGGGTCGCGCGGATGGCTGGGCGAACAAGGAGAGAAACCGAAAGACAGTAAAGCATAGAGCGAGAGAGAGAGAGAGAGAGAGAGAGAGAGAGAGAGGGAGAGTGGCCGCGGGGTGAGGTATGTGCAGGCGGGGGTGCCCTGAAAGTCCTTTCGCTAAAAAGGAGGGCCCGAAGGGGCGGCGGCGGCGGCGGAAGGAGCCCGTAGGAAGGAGCGAGAGTATAAAACGCGGGAAAGAGAGGAAGATGGTGAAACGGCCGTGGGAGGAAGTAAGTATTGATTCAGATTCAGCTAGTTAGCTATGCTCGAAGCAAGCACATCCCCACCACCACCGCCCGATCTTCCCTCGGTCACCTTTTTCTCCGGCGCGGCGGGCACGATCCCCCTTCGCCTCTTCTTCTTCTTCTTCTTCGTCTTCTCCTTCTGTCTATTCCCTCTGTGTGTAGGGGGATGGACGGTTAGCGTCGGGTGAGAAGACGCCGTGGAGCACGAGGGAGCGAGGGGGCGGGGGAGATGTGGAGGGTGCAGCAGGGTGGAGGACAGCCCCGCGGAATAGGGTGGAGCGAACGGAATCCGCGGGCTGCTGCCGGAGGAGGCGTATGTAGAATGGAAAAACGTGTAGACCCCGGCGCGAAGGTGCAAGATGTAGGAGGTGACAAGCATCTCCTTCGATCTTTCTTCCCTTTGTACCCTCTCGTTCCTCTCGGTCCCTTGTTACCCTCCTCCTCCTCCTCCTCCTCCACCTCCTACGCCGCTCATCCTTCTTCGATTCCTCTGGCGACGAAACCCTCCCTCGCCTACCCCCGCGCCCCTGTCCATCCTCTCTCTCTCTCCCTCTCTCTCTCCTCCGCACTAGTTATCTGTCTATCATTGTAGCTCCCTTTTATATTCCCATAGCGACAGTCTAGATGCACTCGGCAGCCATATGAGGCGTACGTTAAAGCGCATGTCGATATTTCTTGCTCGCCCGAGAGCCGGACGGAGCTGAACCGACGCTTTTGGGACCGCTGTCGCGGAGATTTTTCTGGCTGGGTATATTTAATTTATTGATTTCATTGTTTGCAGCGCGTTATTAGCGTTAATAGCGTGATTTAGTTAGTTAGTGATTCAGTGATTTAGTTATTTAGTTATTTACAGTTAGTTACAGCGTGGATGGTTTTTGTCGAGTTGCGTGATTGCTTGGATTCGAACGAGAATAAATGGAAATAGAGGGTGATCGATTTTGGTTAATGTTATTCGAGGAATTCTTTTATTCTGTGAAATCATTGTTAAACAATAGATTCTAGGCATTTGTGATAGAAATAGGCAGGTCTCTAAAGTAAGCGAAGATTTTGTTTCCGGTTGTTTCAAATTGATGAACACAATCTTTATTTTAAGATCCCCGGTTTAGTAATTATTTATTTGCAATATTTTGATTGTCATAGCAATATTAACCAGCCACGTGATTTACAACTATCCAATAATTAACATGTAATTATTAATAGCAATAAAAATAGTAATAATTATACATGAGTAATTGTAACATAAGACGATAACGATCACCCAAATTAATTTGTTTTATCCTTATACAATATTTGAACTAAAATTCTCCTCTTTAACGGACTTGTCGTTCTACAAATTACTTTTTCATTCTACTAATCTATATTCATTTCGTGCACTCCTCCTTGTAATCTGTTCACAAGAAACGGCACGAATGGACGTCTCACCGAGAAAGTTCTTATTTTTATGGCCATTGTATCGTATCCTTCCAAGGTGTTACTTTATACTATATCTCTACAGTTTTCTATACGTTCGCCGTTGTCTCGCCTGTGTTGCGTTTTCACGAAACTTTAGAAAGCAACGCAGCTTCCCCCGGTACACCGCGTCCCGGTGACAACGTATGCAAGCGGAGCAAGCAAAAATGGGAAACTTAGCGACTGTTCGAGCGTCGCGACGCCTCGTTCCGCCTTGTATTTCGTGGTTGTCAGCTTTACGGGCGTCCCCATCTCGCGGAGTTTTCTGCAACCAGGGCGTCGCGACGCCTTAGCGGCTAATAAGAGACGCTGTCCGAGCCGAGCGGCGTCCACTCGCGTCGCGGCACTCGCTGCGGACACGTCGCACCTATAAGGGAACGTTTTTCCTCGTTTTTGTGGACTTCGCTTTTCCTAGGCCCTTACGTTAAACAATATTCATTGCTGTCGACGAATCAATTTTAACCCTTTGCGGTCGGTGCCGTTTTAAATGGAAATCGGAGACATTTGTTTAGACTCGGAAAATTCCATATTATGGAATTGCATTTTGTGATTCGTGTTAGCAGAGTCTAATGCAGGATAATATAATTATTTCATACTAAAAAATTTACAAATTCTATATTGTATTAATCTGCATATTCTATACCACAAAATCTACAAATTCTTGGTCGATAAAATGGAGAAACGACAAACTGAAACGAGTTTCATTCTAACGATCGAGTTAAACATTTCTCTAAATTTAATTTTTAATACAAAATCTCCATACTTCTAAACTATAAAAACAATTTTAAAATATTGAAAAGAATTCTTGCAATTTTATTTGCATCTCGCTACGCTGTGCTCCGCGTATCGAAACATTAGCAACAATCACGTTGCTAAACGGCGAGCGCCATGCATTTAACGCTTAACGAGACGTTTCGTACAGTAATTTATTGCATCGATAAGAGGAGCACAACCGTGCGTGGCAGCGGCAGCAAGATGAAAAAGTAATTTGCAAATTTAATATTGCTGCCGCGCGGAGCGCATCGACCTCGATGCCGATCGTATCAATCTAACAAAACATTATCCAGTTACTATTTCGCCCGATTACGTAGCCGGCCATTTATTCAGCGTGTCCCGCGGAGCGACGGAGAAGTATTTCGCGTCGCTCCCCTTAACAACGATCAGAATGTCGTTAACAATAAGAAAAATCGCCGCGGCGAACGCCGGTCACGCATTCCTATATGTATACATCGCGCGTCGTGTCGCTCCCGACGAAATTGATATCGGTGCGAAATCATTATATTGACGCAGCCACACTACATTGGCTGCAATTTGCGTAACGATAACAATCAGCTTTAAGTGGAACAATAGACCGACGTGATGGTAATTAGTGCCCGTGTACCGTCTGGTGTGATGACAATTGCGCCAACAGCGATGGTAAATGGTAACATTAATAATAGCCGCGCCGATAGGAGGCAACACACACACACACGTACATACAACGTATATATATATATATATATATATGTATAATACCGCATCGCCGCGAATAATGGAGCGTTATTATTCTCTTCCGTTAAATATTTAAATTGAATGGGACGGCCGGCCGATTCGACTGCGCGATCGTAAATTGATTTTCAAAACGATTTCTGCGTTACGCAATCGTTGTTTCGTTCGACGAACCGTGTCCGTCGGGTTTTCGATCCTTTTCGACGCGTTTACGCTTACGTGGATAATTTTATTGTAACGCGGAAATATTTATGGCCCAGACACACTTGTGTATGCTCTGATAATGCAGTCGCGGTGTTTAACCGTAGCGCGAGCGCGCGCGGACAATGGCCCGGTGTTGATGGCCCTTTTTCCAAATCAAACTTCCACGTCGCTGGATTCTTCCGCCCCTCCGTTATCGCTCATTCCCCCGTCAAGATTATTTTTATATTTTCTTTTACTATTTTTATATTTTGCAAGCGAAATTTTCAGACCCTCGAAGAACGATATTTTTATTTTTACCAGTTCGCTGGACAGCGAATCTTTATGCATAGTAAAATTCGTCTGAAACTATAACAGTAATTGAATAACAGAATTTATAACAGTAATTTAATAACAGAATTTGTAACAGTGATTTAAACAACTTGGATCGTCCTTGATTTATTGTAATCAGTGAAAGAAGAAATAGTTTCATTTTATCTCTGCTTTTCTGCAATTATTTCTCCTTTTGCTGATTACAATAATTTGAGGACGATCCAAGTTGTTTAAATCACTGTTACAAACACAGAAAATTCGCGTTTATACCATCTCAATAATTTTCGCCTTTACTCGTTGTACTGTGCAACTCGGAGCAAAAATTAATCGCGAAAGTCTCTCGGGAACAGCTTGTTTCGATAAACAAGGACGCGATTCCGCGGAGACAATTCAAAGGGAGGAAAGGAGCACGTCGATGCTGACACGATCATCCGGTAGACTGTTGCGAAGCCGCGAGTCCAACGAACGGAGAGCGGGACAAGGGAACGAGCGAAAAAAATCAGTTGGAAAATTTTTATCGCCGGGCCCCGCCAGGACCACGACGGCGAGCATTGAATATAGGGACAGAGACGAAATGTTCTCGAGGCGGCTCGACGACGCACGGCCGACCTTTATTGGAATATTTATGGCGGCTGGCCTGTACGAGACGAATTTTTATCGATCCGTTTCTGTTGCCCCGCGCGCGCCCATCGATGCTAGGTTTCGGCTTCGATCTTCTCCTGTCGACGGAAATCGCGATATTTATTCATAAGCCTCGGTTAGGATACGCGCGCACGGATCGCGCGCATAATAAAGCTCTCGTGTATTGCCCGGCCGGCTGTCGCGCTTGTTCTATCTTGCCGCTTCCACGTGGATCCGAACAATGCCGGACATCTTGCTCCAATTTCTTTCTTGCCGGCGCTCTCTTGTTTACGAGTTCGCTCCGTCCATTGTGTTTTAACGCCTACGGCGCCGCCTTAGAGTTATATTAGATTCTTGAATAAATTCTCGCGCATTTTATTCGGCGGAAATGTGGACGGTTTTCAGAACCGATAAACAAACGCGTGGTTGACGCTGTAGCGAGCAATCGTGCACTGAAATTTAAGGTAAAATACAGTACTTTCTTGACGATGAGTCACTGTTTAATATGAAAATTATCTTGAAACATGCTGTAACAATTTTCGTGGTGCCTCGGAGTCACCACTCGAGTGCAAAGGGTTAATGTAGGAGACTAATCAGATTGTACTATATGCTGAATATATATCTCATAAATATATTGATATATGCTACATTCTCACAAAAATAACAATAATATCTAGGCTTGTAATTCTACTTCATAACTCAGACAAATTAAATATAACAGTATTTCTAAATACATTAAATGTTATTATTTCGCACTTCGCCT
Source organism: Augochlora pura (assembly GCF_028453695.1). Lineage (NCBI taxonomy): Eukaryota > Metazoa > Arthropoda > Insecta > Hymenoptera > Halictidae > Augochlora > Augochlora pura. The sequence goes on from NC_135780.1 coordinate 5,298,703, forward strand.
CTCCATTTTCTCACATATGAAATAATTGATAAAATGAATGCATAAAATTCACAATCTAGTGATAACAATATCTTCGACTTAAAATAACCATAAACGACAATTTATGTTATTCTTCCACACTCGAAGCTATTATAAAATCAGAACTAAGATATTTCTACCAACATATAGTATTTTACATTATTTCTGCATCGCGTGCATTCGAAATATATAACTGTAATAACTCTTCAACTATAAAACAATTTAATAACGTAAAGGTGATTTTAGTAGATGACGTAGCCACTTTTCAGCACCGCAGCCATTTCAGCGCAAAACATTATAATACATTAAACAATGTGCACATTAAACCTGCAACGTTAACGCCGCGTTATGCATAAGAAAAAAAAGAAAAAAGAAAGAAGACTCGACCCTGCCTCTCTTTATTCAACGACCGAGAATATACCATCCAGCACGAAATGGGTCATAATTCAGCGCTACCAATATGTTTTCCGGTGTGTGCCCACTCGCTCTTCCATTCCGGCTCGTCCCGGTGCTTTGTTTTTTTCCGCCCCTGCCTCGAAACGCTCCGAGAACCGCCTACAAACTTATTACCGGCTCTCTCGCTCTCTCTCTCTCTCTCTCTCTCTCTTTCTCCGGTGCTAGGTGTTATTAAAAATTAGGGAGTGGATTCTAGACACCGGTTGCAAGTCACCGGGCCTAAGTAACCGAGAGACGTGGCCGCGTAATTAAAAAATTACAGGGACGGCCGGGGGCCACCGGTTTGTTAGTTTTACCAGGGGCGAGGAGAAGATGAGTGTGCGCGTTTCGGGGTGAAAGTCAGGTTCCTCGGTTCATTCATGGCGCCAGGAAACGGGCCGGGGGAATACTATAATTTTTAGTTTTATCCACGCCTTATCTGCGCGCTCCTTTATAACCGAAGCGTCGTCGAAAACTCGCCCGCTTCCTGTGTACACTTTTATTGCACCCGTAAAAGAACAAACGAAATCTTATAAGTGATTATCTCGCTTTTTAGATTTTTCGATATAAACATTTCGCGTTTTATCGGGGACAATTGTTGTTTCATTTTCAAGCAGCTCAGTTGTTGTTTGATAATTTCTAGCAGATTAGTTGTTTGATAATTTCAAGCTGCTTATTTGTTGTTTAATAATTTCAAGCAGCTGTAGTTTCATAAATTCATTAATAGCGAGTAGAAATTTGTTAATATCATTTAATTAAATATTTAATAATACCATTTTGTGAGAGTCTATATGCTTGTATTTTCGTTTTATTGTGTTTGTATTTTTACGTGCTCTCGTGGACGTACAAATTGTATTAGAAAATTAAGAATACTGTTACTTTGTTTCTGAGTTATCCAAATAATTAATAAGGTTATTAATATAAAAAGTTTATTAACTTTAATAAAAATATTTGACAAAGATATGCAGTCTATTAATAATCGAACGGATCCTCTGAAATACAGCAGAACAAGTAATGTTTTGTTCAAAGTTTCAAATTATGTGCAATAAATCGCCGAGAGGCAAAACAATAGAATAAAACCGAGAGAGAGAGAGAGAGAGAAGGGGGGAGGGGGCTGAATTGTCCGAGCAGCTAAAACAATAGACGAAGAAAAAACGAGGAGCATAGGATACACTTAGCAGAAAAAAATTCGTAGGCAGGAGGAGAAAGAAACTCCTGCGTGCAGAGCGCAGGTTATGGGGGTCCTCGCGGAGCTAAAGGAAAGGGAAAAAGTTGCAGGTAAACCTTCTGCCAATCCCTTCGTCTTATTCACGATACTTTAATATCGGATATAGCAATAAATTACATATCGACGTAAAAGCGGCTTCTCTGCTCTCTCTCCTCTCTCTCTTTCTCTTTCTCCTGGCAACACGGAATCCTCACCCCCTTGTGTCTTCTGCTCAGGACCTCCGCGTCTCTCTCTCTCTCTCTCTCTCTATCTTTTTCTTTCTCTCTCTCTCTCTCTTTTTCTTTTTCTTTCTCTCTTTCCCCTTTCTTGCTCTTTCTTTGTATACACGTGAACAGGCGGGGTAATATAATCACACTTAATGACACTCGATACGAACTTGTAACATCGGCATTGCACGAGATACCGGAACGATAAGGAACGTGTTTTTCGGGACACACAGTGCTCGTAAGTCCCGGCATTACATTGGGACCGAGGGCACACACCGGCTGCCCCGGCGCAACTCCGTATTTATGCATTGCGTGGTGGCTAATCTGGCCGGGCTTAAACCCGCGGTTTAATTTAGAGCTGGACCGCTCGTAATATTTAATGTCCAGTGGCGAGGATATCGTTCAACAATCCGAATACATTGTACCGTGGACGCGACGGAATTTAAGAGACGGCTCGCGCGCCGTTCGAGGGTCGCCGGAATCGAACGCGGACCAGGGGGCGATTTTTGCCTCGCTGCACAAGTTTCGAAAAATCTTATCTACCGCTTTGTCTATTTTTTTAAAGCTTGCAAACGGTTTTGTTTAAACAGTTGCAATTGTTCCGCCCGCGGATCCCCTACGTCGGTTCGGTTGCGCCTTCTTCGAGGATGGCGAATTTTCAAATGATGAATTTTTAAATGCAGTACGAGCTTCGAGGTGAGAAAAACTAGAGGTGAAAAATCAGTTTAGAGTAATTAACACGAAGGGTAAAATATATATATAAAATATAATTAACTTAAAAATTGTTTCAAGTTGTTGCCTAAAATTTTTTTCAAATTCCACCTAATCTTCATCCAATACTGGATTCTATTGTTAATGTATTTTCTTTTCAGAAAATTTTAATGGATTTAATGCATCGAGCAAATACTAATTTGCTGGTAATGCGCTTCGCGTTGCTGTACCACGATACCAGTGGCCTGAGGGGGATTTCCTTGTATAATCGCGCGGCACTCAACGTGTTGAAAAGGTTCGTACGTTTTGTGTGAAACAAGTGGACAACAAAGTCAACGAAAAGCACGCTATAATTATTTTTAACATCCCACTTTACAATCGAAAACTGTTTTAAGCCTGGACTGTATTTTTATTTTATATTAATTAGTATAACTTTTATTTTATATCAATTAGTATAATTTAATTGGGGAAATTGTGGCACTTTTAATGGACTTTTAAACGGGAAAATATTTAATAGTGTTAAAATTATTTTGGACGCGGTGTAAGAATTCTCATCGGTGACTCAGAGTGGAAAGGGTTAACGCTAGAGCCAGCGACGTCAAAACGCGACTGTAATGTACATATTTGTATAAAACTATAAGGTTGGATTTGTGTAAATCTTGTACGATTTCTATCGTAATGCTTGAATAAAGAAGTCTGAAAATTTCTCATGGATATGTTTTTATAGGATTTGCAATGGAAAAAGCAGAGAAGTCATTTTGACTGGTAATTCTAGTTCCATGCCGACTATGGCCGAGAAAATTGGAATTCTGAAAAATTGTTGAAAATGAACGTACAGCGAGCGGTGTTGCGGTGTAAAGAACAGAGGCCGGTAGTTCTGTGTATTAGCATTTTGTAATTACCTTATCGAGAGGATCGCGCTGTAGCGTACCGTATCGAGCTTGTATCTCTGTTACGTCCTTCGCACCTTTGTGTGACACGCGAGCGATTATCATGGCTTCGCTGTGTTCATCGTAAACGTCCTGAACGCGGAGGATTAGCGCTCGTACAATTTCCCACCAATTGGCCGGTTCGCGGAAAGAATCCGACCGATCATTAAATTAAACTTATTCATCGACGCGTTCGATATTTATTTATTTATTTCTATATTTATTTTTTATTTCTATTCGCACGTTCCTGCGAATCCTCAAGGAAACCGAGAATTGAGCAATTTAGCCAACGGTCTATACACATAACTTTTGTTTCTTAAATATTACCTTGAAATTGAAAAGTTTGCTAAAAAAATTTTCAGAAAATAACAATTTTTGCGAGAAAGAATTCGTTCAAGCATATATTATAAGTCGCGGAAAAATTAAATAAATTCACTCCTGTCACTGATACGAAACAGTATGTATATTAATCGCATTTAAGGTTCGAATGCTTAGAAAATAATTGAAACAAGAATTCGCATAAAAATCCGAAGCAAGGACCGATTAATTTGCGTGATTACGTTTTTAACACAATTCTACCCCGCGGTCCGGTATAATCGAATTTGAGAGAAGCTCCATTGTTCGTTCATTCCCTTTCTTTATTTCTGTCCCTCCGCTTCTATTTTTCCTCCACTTTTTTCTTCAGGCTTTCACCGCGAGATTTTAAATTAGAGGCAAATCCGGTACCGTTAACGAGGACATAAAGGCGAACGGCGTTCTCCCTCTCTCCCTCTCTCTCTCTCTCTCTCTCTTCCTCTCGCGTTTCTTCCTTTTTTTCCTCTTTCTCTCTTTTTCGTCTCCTCCCGCCCACCCTCCCTCCTCTCGCGCTCCCTGTATCCGTCTCGGGCGTACTCAAGTAATTTCATTTTACTGCATCGGTTACCTGACGCGCGGACACCTACAGACCGGTTCGTGAGACCACACGATCGACACTTCACGCCCGCTCTTCTCTACCTGGTCATCGTAATCGGCCCCGAGGAATTTACGATAATGCCGGTGCCTAGGTCCATCTCGATCGTCTTGTCCGACAGATAAATACTAGGCCGAATATCTTCGTGTTATTTCCATCCGGTGTTAACGAGGATATGGTATATACAGTTTTTCAGGAGTATTAAATATTAGGTTGGGGGAATATTTCTATATTTTCGTTTATTTTATGGCGATTCGTTGCTGTTCGACAAAGTCTATAATATTCATTCGATAGAGCTGTTTCTGCTGTATAATATTATATAAATGTAATATACAGAATATGATATAATACAATGCAATGCAGTAGAATAACAGACGATAGAATACAATATTATATTATATTATAGAATACAATATTATATTATGGAATATAATATAATTATATAGGTAATATATATTATATTATATAATATAATATAATGCAATATAAGATTATAAATGCGGAGCAGACTGCCGTAACGAAAGGCTTAAATTCGTCCAGTTCAAGAAAACAATACACGACATTTTAGTGTATCCAACACTTAATTATTCTATCTATTGTTTATAAGTATTAGATACTATCTTTAATTCCTTAAATAATAGGGCACTACGGTCTTCTAAATTATATTCAAACAAATACATTTATAAAGAGTGAAACAATATCGTCTTTCAAGTTTTATTCGAATGAATGAAGTAGAAATGAATTTTATAGAATTACAAGGATTTATAAAATTCGTTTCACCGATTGATTCTTCTCTCTTTTGTGACAGTTACGGGAAGCGTTTGTTGATGTCGGAATGGTGACGTGTGGTTAACTGTCCAAGCGTTACAAAGTCCATAAAATGTTGCATATTAGACCGCCAGTGTACATGGCAATTCCAGAAACCGTCAGCCAAGGTATATAGAGCTTTGTTTCGAAGTTGGCAAGGAAAGTTTTTACAGGAAAATATTGTATGGTTTAACGACCTCTATTATCTATGACACGATTATTTTCGAGCTAACATCGGCGTGCTTTGCAACGTGCTGTTGCAA
>NC_135780.1:5304348-5331333 GCF_028453695.1 Augochlora pura
TTTTTTTTTTCGTTTACCGCGGACGAAGCAATAAGGGATTCGTTCCGAATATGGCGGCGACGGCAACGAGGGTCCCCGGGAATTTTCGTCGGTTTAAATGTGATACAGATAATTGCGAAATAAGATTTCCGTCATTAACGTAATTATATTTCGCCCCACGCTGAATTATAGTGATCCCGAATGAATAGTCGCAACGAAAACGATCCCGGGACCGGCCTCAATCATTTTAATTGCATCTTTTGGATTCCTCCTCTAATTTTTACGGGGGTCGCGCGCTAGCCCCGCGCGCGCGCGCGGAAAAAAGATTAGAGGGACAGGCCCCGGCGAGAGGGCCGATTTAATTGTCCCGATTTCCGGTGGGAGTGTGAAAACCGATGGAACTATACTAAACTACCGATATACTATGTTCTACATTATACGTTTGATGTTGCAATAATATTCGACATACTATACTACGTGTTATATAATATATTATAAAATGGAAATGCTGCAAGCCAGAGAAATTATTTTACAATTAAAACAGCTCCGAGTGTAAAGGGTTAACGTCTAGTGATTCACTAGAACCACGCTGTCAATATTTAACAATGTTAATATTTTTGGTAAAGAGCTCAGACATCTATATACTTAAACGCATCCTAGATTCTAGAATTCCAGATAAAAGATTCCAATATATCTCATTGGTCACTCCGGTTGCTCACTGAAACCTCGATACCTCGCATTCACTTCCCTCGGCATGGAGCAGCGATCGAGGTCCTACCGTAACGGCATACCTCATTGAAATTACAGCAAGTAATTACAGCAGGTATCGCTGGAATAAATCGGAGTGTGTCCACTCGCGGAACAAGACATATCCTGTTCCACAAAGAGAGAGAGAGAAAATTAAGATACCAATTTTGAGCAGGGCCGCGTGCTCGCGTTTCTTCCGGCACACATTAATCTTTTTCTAATCGTGAATCACGATCGATCGTGTGGGCCTTCTCGGACCTGGGGACCGATTTTTCTCGGGGGGTGGTGGAGGAGGTGGGGTTGTCCGGTTAAAACGGTTCCGATGCCACCACCTAGAAATCTCGTGTCGGCGCCGCTATTAATAGACGGGCGTGCGGTTGCCGATGCGGACATTAATCGACGTGTCGTATATTCGTGCATACGCGCCGTGCCTGCCATGGAAAACAATATTTTACGCCGGCGACAATAGTTGTCGGTCGGTCACACTCTCCTTTCTGTCTCTCCCTTTCTCTCTCTTCGTAATTCTCTGTCTTTTTCTAGCAGGCTGTCTCTCTTTCTCAGGTTCTCTCTCTCTCTCTCTCTCTCAGGTTGTCTCTTTCTGAGGTTATCTCTTTCTCAGATTGTCTCTCTCTCAGATTGTCTCTCTCTCTCTCTCTCTCTCTCTCTCTCTCTCTTTTTCAGGCTGTTTCTCTCTCAGACTCTCCGTTCCAGGCATTCTCTCCTTTCCCATTCTCTCTCAGCCGCGGGCCAGCACAGCTTATCTCCATCTCCGTTCACCTTTCGTCCAGCCTCCTTCCTCCTCCTCGCTGCCTCCTCGTCGCGAGATCGCGCACCGGCCGTTCCTCTACGGACGGGCCTGGAACTCTTTACTCGCGGTGTATCTCCGCGTCGTCGGTCCCGTCATGGCAGAACAGACGGACGACGTTGCGAGCCACGTGTGCGCCCCGCGCACGGTGTATCTCCTGTCCACGTGTGCATACGAAACTGCCGCGGCGAGAGTCGCGCGCTCTTCCTAACTCGCCCCATTGCGATGCGCCGCGAGTTCCTCTCTAATAAATGCCTTGTAATCTCGGATATCCGGAAGCCGGATGCGAACGATTTGTAACAGTCGAAAGGGGCGGCCCGAGGGATCCGAGTGATCCTTCGAGAGGTGGCCCCGGCTAGGGCTACGGAATTTCTAGAGAGAATTCCACACGGTGCCCGATTCGCCGTCGCGTCTTTCCTCGGTGGCTGTATTTCGAATTTTTTATTGTTTATTGATCGAATTAATTCAAGATTGCCTTGATTGGTTTGGAACGACGAAGTATAATTATGGGTGTAATGGTTCACAAAATTATAATAATTATAAGGCAATAATAATTATTAGGCAATAATTATGGGTGTAATGGTTCACAAAATTTCAGTACTATCATTTTTTTAATTTATTTTCTTCCTATTTTACAAGACAAACACAATTGGCTTTTACCATGTCAAGATCAATATCAATTGTATTTCGTTTAAATACAACTATACTTGTTATGAAAGAAATATAACATTTTGTGTAACAACGTGTATAGTCGTCGAAAGCAGCTAACTAATTAATAACAGCTTATTAGAATTTATTAGATTTATTAAAAATAGAGAAACAAGCGTTTGCACGTAGCTACTGCATTTTGCAATCGATGCGAGCAATTTTTATTTCGCATAAAGATTTGCAGTCGTATGTATTTATATCGTCGACTTCTATTTCTATTGTCGACTATTGTCTTTTGCGAATTTAATCGAAACATGTTACATCGAGTACATAGACGGATTAAATTCGTTATTACATTATATTAGCTGAAGAAATGCGTTTTGAAAAACATGGGCGGCGTCGAGAACAAAACTCGAAGCGACGACGACGATATTTCATTGAACGTGTACGATCGCAGCGAAATTGATTCGAGCGATTCGAGAGGCGCGGTATCCCGGCCGAAATGCAGTTTCATCCGTCACTCAATTCACGGATAGAGGAGACAGACGCGTAGCGGGCAAAGGCCTAATCGAAATCGATCCCATTTGTTTGGCGAAGATGGCCGAAGAAGGCTCCGCGCGGTCTTCAATGCTTTTGTCTCCTAATCTTTAATCCGCAATCAGGGCCCATTGTGCGCCCGGCCATCGGAGACTGCAATACGCTGCGCGCTGGCCCGCTCGTGGATATACGCTAAGAAGGATTAAAATCATCAGAGAGAAAGAAAAAGATGTATTGGGGCTGATGGACACTGGGGGAAATAAAAGGGGACAGGGGTCGCGAGCGAGCGCGCGAGCGCGGGCGAACGACGCGAAAGCGTATCCAAAGAAAGGATAAAGAGTCTCCTCTTATGTGACCTTTTTTTATTCGATTTTTTTACTCTTCCTTTAATGATTCCTTTATTCCTGCGAATTTACTAGAATTAATTTATCTGTTCGAGGATGTCACGTATTTTGGGCAGTTTAATTTGTAATTCTCAGCCGAAATTTTAAGAACGAGAAGAATCTAAAATAATGCATAGTTTATTAATTTACTAAGACGAGTTTTCTGTTATCAATTGTCACTTGAAAAATATGACGCATTTGTAAGCGACTGCCGTTTAAATTTGCCACTAAATACCTCATTTTAATCGCACGACAATCGGAGTTCCAAAAACAGAACATGTGTTACAATAAAAATCGTAGAAAATTTGAAAGAAACGTAATTTTCTCATTTTTCGCGTTTCGGTATATGTATTTATATATTATATTATACATTTTTATACGCGTATACAGGTTCGATGTATTTTCTATCCAAGCATATAAACTACAATGAAAATGGTACTCGCAAAAATTCCTTCCCTCGGCGCCGGCAACACCGAAACACTCAAACTAATTCTGTCAATTTCAAATTTTAATTGTTAATAATCTCATCGTTAGTAATCTCACGAGTTCTCAATCTTCTCCCCCAATTTTCATAAAATTTCGAAGACACACATACGTTAATAAACATAAAACACCTTTGCCTTATATATTCGCACGCGACACCACCGCGGTGTCGCCGGACGACGGCGCACCGTTAAAACCGATCCGATCTACGTGAAAGTGGAAGTTTCTAAACCGGACACCTCCTGAAACAAATGATGTATAGGACGAGTTTTAATCGCATTTACGAAACGAAATAATTCGGTGTCCGAATGATATAGCGGGCGACGTTTCTGGCCTGGGTTCGCAGGTGAATATTTTTCCGTTCCCCTCTCCTCTACTCCCCCCCACACACACACCGAATTAGCATGCGATTCTTTGTCCGAGAAAAGACGAATCAACTCACGCCTGGCGGGGACCGGTGATCGGTTAGGCGTGTGTGGGGAGGGGGCGGTGGGAAGAGAGGATATTCAAATAAGTTGATTCGTTAGTCTCCGGGATTAATTTGCTACGACGGTATCGGATGTGCCCTCGCATTCATTAGGCGGACTGTTGCTATACTTCTTCGTAGTACGGAGTCGTACATAGGGAGAGAGAGTGAGAGAGAGTGAGAGAGAGAGAGAGAGGAGAGAGGGCTTGCGCTTCTACGGTTGTCCTGACGAGTTTTGTGGGTCTGCCATGTGGATCACGATGACTGCACAGCGACGACCCTATCGATTCACTCGCCCTGCACACTGTCTGAGATATAATTACAAGCACCGCGCGAGTCCCGTGTACGACGAATGAGAAGCGAAGCGGGCCGCTCTCACGAAAATTCTTCGAAAACCGACGTTCGACGAATTTTAATTAATCGCGATTTAATCGTAGTCGGAATTGCGAGTTCCGACGGCAAAGAAATACAACGAACAACTATCTTATAATAAAATTATAAGATCCTATCAAAATTATAGTTTGTTTATTTTTTAATAATTTATTATTTCAAAATTGTAGTAGCAAAAATTGTAGTTTATTTATTTATTTACTTATTAATACTTTATTTATACTTATATTATTATTATATATATATACTTATATACTTATATAATTATATATATATACTTATATACTTATATAATTATATATTAATATAATTATATAGTAATATATTTATTAATATTAATACTTATTAATACTGAATAAACCAAATGGTTTATTTAGCAAATACAATTAAATTTACATATGTTCGGTACCGCCTTATACTTTACACGCAATCTTGTTTAAATTATAGACGATGTCAGTCATATCATTTGCCTTCATTATAGAGATACATATCATGGTCTCCATAATTATAGACTCGAAATAACTTTTACAACGTAATTTACATCTAAATCAAACCTTAAGAAAAAAACGTATTTCTATATTCCAATTTTCCATTATTTCTAATACAGAAATATATAAATATATTTTCTTAAGTTTTCTTAAATATAAATATATTTTCTTCAGGTATCATTAACAATATAAAAGTTACTTCGAGCCTATAATTATTCATATGACCGTATTAGCGTAACAATTGCTTGCGCAAGCAAGATTTACGAGCTTGACAACACCTATAACCGAAGAATTTGTTTTAAGAAAATCAGATACGCGATTCACGTGACGTAATAAACTATTCATTGTTAGATCGTACCGTAGAACGCGAGATAAAAAATCGTCTGCCGTAATTGCGGGGGTGCGAGTCACAAAAAACGAGGCGATACAATTATTCTGAAATTCTTTAAATGCCTTCGTTATCGTTCGCTCGATCTAAGTCCGTGTCTGCTCGTTAACTTACTAGTCACAGAGTGCCACACTTCATCCTTATCGATTGAACAATAAAGAATTCTGATATAGGAGGATTGATTTAGGTTTCACACCGAGCCTACCGAGTGCTAAACGCGACTATAATGCCTTGCATTATTAGAAAGGACTGCACTAAATTTTTTGTAGACCCTTTGTCGTTATTATTATATAACGTATATTATTATATAACTTAATTTAAGAAGTATATTAAATTATTTCTTACTTTCTAAAAATTAAATTATTCCTTACTTTATGAAAATTAAATTATTTCTTTCTCTATCAAAATTCAATTATTTCACTTTATGAAAATTAAATTATCTTTTTCTGTATGAAAATTAAATTATTTCTTTCTTTACAAATCCAAGAACTTTGGAGGAGAAAACGGTGAAATCGGTGATTTTGTGGTTGACGGTGGTTCACCGTGAATTCCTCGGGTAGAATTACGTATTCCCTTATTTTCACCGACAGCGAGGCAAAGTGTAGAGGAGGAGGAGGAGACGTCGGAACGCGCGCGGCTTTGTCTCCCCGTTATCTGTATCTATAACATTTACGGCTTTGTTATTGGCACGGGGATAAAAATGCTTGAAACGAACATCGCGGGTCGCGGCCCCGACGCGTTCGTTCGTAACAGGGTGAGAGAGATCAGATCGCGGATAAGATGTGTCCGACCAGCAGATAGCCATTCGGGGCCCCTTCCATGTCACAACTGGTCTGGCACGTTTTGCATTGCGATTTCGTTCCGCCAACCAACCCCCTCCGGGGCGGATCGAGGCCCCGTGATTTTTCCGTTCTCGCCGGGATCGCCGCGCAACAACGTAAACACGTAACAATTCGGCTCTCTTGACGCGTTCATCTATCAATGAATTTCCGCGGGCTTGAATTATTTTCACGGGTTTGAATTATTTTCTCTGGCTTTAATTATTTCCGCGGGCTTGAATTATTTTCTCTAGCTTGAATTATTTTCTCCGGCTTGAATTATTTTCTCCGTTTGTCGCGGCTTAATGCACTCCTCGCGTCCTCTTCCACGACGCGATTTCTTCGGTTTCTCAGAAACGGATCGTGACCATTCCGCGTCGTTCCTCCGAAGCGACCGCTCGCCGTAATTAAACCGGACATGTACAATTTGCCCGTCCTTCGCGGCTAAATCCACGAAAATGTGCGCCGAGTCGCGGAATTGTTCGCCTGCTCGTTAAACAACGATTAAACGGTTTAATCGCTCGGCGATTTATGCTTCCTCATCCTTGTCACATTTCGCTCCCTTGATTTAAGCACGTTTCCCGATTTCCATATATTTCGCGGACTCTGCTTCACGTTGGAACTAATTCATCGAAGTTCATTGAAATATTTTATACAGTGCACGACGTTGCAAAATATTAAATGACGTTACGTATTGTCAAAAAATATTGAATAACGTTAATTGACGTCTTCATAGTGTCAAATAACGTTAAATGATATTAAATAATATCAAAAAATATTAAATAACGTTAATTAACGTCTTCATAGTGTCAAATAACGTTAAATGATATTAAATAATGTCAAAAAATATTAAATGACGTCATAATGTCAAATGACGTTAAATAATGTTAAATAACGTCACAGAATATTATTTAGTAATGAATATTAATTAAATATCAGTATAACCTTCCGTTACACAGTACGACAGAAATTGTACGATATCATAGTTAATAAAAAATAATTTTCTCATCAATCCCGTGGTTAATAATGTCAGTAATTATAATAACTGTTTAGCCGAATAAAGAGAGAGAGAGAGATCGTGCCATCTCTCTTCCTCTGGAAGCAACCAGTTTGGACGCCGCATTTTTCGTCGGATTATCTAAGTTGTTCGTTTTTATTTAAATATTCGAGTGGTGAGATCGAAATGTTCGGACTTTTTTTGTAGCAACCTTGTCCGAAGACAGCGACCTCCGATGCTGTGACTTAATGATGTAGCGTCAATTCGGTGTGGGCGCCGCTTACGCTCTATCTCTCTCTCTCTCTCTCTTTCTTGCTCTCATTCCCCTTCTCTCTCTCTCGTTCTCTTTCTCTTTCTCTCATCCGCGTTCCCACCTTTCCTTGCTCTCCCGCTACACCTCGCATATTTGGCGCGTGATGTCGCGACCAGATTGGTTCGACATGCTGGTACGAATGTAAAGGTCGGAGCCGTGAACGAACTCCGTCCGCGAAGACGTCTCTCGCGCGCGCGGGAGAGCGAGAGATCCTTAAACCGGCGATGAGACGGCGCAAATCGGAGCGGACGTACAATAGCGCTTCCTTCGTTTAATGTCATGAGACCAGGAACGATAGTTAGAGCCAATTAAATCCTAATCTCGCGGCGGCGGTGGCGGTGGCGGTGGCAAGCAGCATTGTGACGCTTACCTTGACGTAAACTAGGGAAGATTAAGCCGAGCATAACAAAACAGTTCTACGTTATCTGTTACCTGCGGCACGCGAATTACACCAAAGCCGGTCCTCGTAATCCTTTAAATTTCAATTCGTCTTTTATCCGTCAATTGTACGATGTTCGATCTTGATGTTGTTCGATCATCAAACCACGGAGAAGAGGTCTTTTTAAAAATTGATATACTTTGCGAATTCTTGCGATTCTTATGCAGTATGTCTGTAGCAATACCTAATTTTGGTATTTAATAGGGATGTAATTACAAGAGGAATGTAACGATTATATTAACGCTTTGACTGACACGCTGACAAGCTCAAAATGAATCGAAAGTATTTCGGTCGATCTGACGTTGAAATCTTCAATTGTATGTCATCAATTGTTGTTTCGACATTCTCACGTTTAGCTGATTCGTATAGAAATTAACTCCATAAATATAACTTTATAAAGCTAGAAAAATGTAATAAATTAGCGTAAAAATTAAGTGACTCGCACGTTGGTGTCACATGAGAGTCAACTTGTTGTAAAACTCATTGTTAGACTTATTGCAGTCACTTATTTTATCGAGTGCTGCCTTAATAATTACGGAGAAACGCGAAGAGACTTGCCTTTTCAACTTTATGAAATTCGTGCAGGCATTATTTCATTTTTCAATTACCGACCGATTAATTTTGCAGCCAGGTACGTTAATTCGCGTTACATAAAATGGTAGTATCGGGCAATTATCAATCGCGTTACATGCCGGAAAGCTTTTTTATTGATCGAAAGAAATCGACCAGCACCGCGGCATTAATTATTTTGCTTTATCGACGAAACCTTTGGCGGGACTGTCATACAGTCATACAAACAAATCCAATGATATAGCCGGTGCCGTCTAGACTATCCGACACAAACTTCCATTACCAATGTCTTCATGAGCGTGTACAGCTTTTTTACAACTTGTGCTGGGAATTGAATTTCATACCTGGAAGGCCGCTTCGAGATTTTTCCATGGTTTTCAGTCGCTTTTATGATAATTAAATAGAATTATTTCTTAACTCGGAATATTTGGTCGGGAATCGGTGGATTTTCGTTGGAAATAAATAGTTTAGTGAATTGAATAATTTTGGGAAGTTTAGCGAGTTCTTAATAATAATCTCTTGAATTCTTTGAATGTTAAATGAATTGCTAGAGAAAGTTTTGCAAAAATTTATTTACGCATTCATCGTTCTAAATTTCATTCTAAACTATACTTATACTATAGATTATTTTACGTTTGGTAAACCTAATAGGAAAGCTTATGCCATTGTATTCCAATATTATAGTACCATTTTCACTAACTTTCTCTATTATTTTTGGCACTCACTTTATACAAGCTATAACATTATAAACTATTATTATCATTATTCCGATCTCGTTACTATTTCATTCTTTATTATTCATTTATAATATACCTAGTTTCCTCTTCAATACCGTGTCTCGATAATTCTATTATTGCTCGCCCTATGTATTATAGTTATTCACTTCATATATTTTACATTACATATCCCTTCCATTATCTATTGTCGTAGCACGTCGCAAAATTATTTTTAATAGATATCGCCAAAGCTTAGATTTAAAAATTGTCAGAGGTGTAACTGTTGCATGAGTCGCAAGACTCAATTTCATATGCATCAAATAAATATTGTTATATGAAATGGAAACGCTAAAATCCAGAAAAATTATTTTAAATCTCCAGTTGAAATGGCTTCGAGTGCAAAGGGTTAAATCATCGTGTATTACCGTACAAGGTGGGACATTTTTAATCCCACCGTAGGTAGGACATTTTTAATCCCACCGTGCCCCAAAGAGTTAACTCTGAATTGTCGGACGCGAGGTTACGATCCGCGACGGGTATTTATTGTCAGTGAATATTCTGCGCGAGTTGTACCGCGGTCTAACGATCGTCGCATTAAAATTAGAAGAACGCCGTTAGTTGACAGTTGTATCGTGTGCTCTGTAGACGAGACGTCCATCGACGATTGTTCGAAAACGAACGGTTCAGAACGACAACGAACGACGAACGACGACAACGAACGTCGAGTCGAAGCGGATCGGCGAGAAGAGCGTCGTGACGAGACAGAGAGAGAAAGAGAGAGAGAGAGAGACGAGGCGAGGCGAGCAAGCCGGCCTCTTCTTGGCTTCTTTTACTCGTTCGGTGAATCCAGTGGAAGTGACGCCCAGCGGGTTCGACCGACAGCCTTGAGGTGTCTGTCGGTGATTTAAAACACTAGGAGCACCGCGAATGTGTCGCCGATCGGCGCTGAACGTGAACGCATACACAAAGGTACTACTTGCGTCGCGTGTGGACGCGAGCGCGCGCGCGCGCGGGCATACACCGCACGGAAACTCGGCCCAATCGTAATTCTCGAAGACAAGATCGGGTTGAGTGATGGTGGAACGATCTTCTGCCCCGGTATCGCGACCTATGCATGAATCATTGCCCGATTTTCATCGACGCGTCGCGGCTCCCCGGCCTTTAGCGGATCGAGGTCGTCGATCGCTGCACGGCGATCGTTTATTGGAAAAGCCGCGTCTCGTCGTCCGGCTCGCGGAAAACCGGTCGACCGATTGTTTAATTAAGCGACGGAGCCGTGATCGTCTCCGATCGGACGGACGTTATCGGCCATTGTCATTTTACGATGCCTCCTCTTTCTTTCTCCTACTCCTCCTCTCTCTCTCTCTCTCTCTCTCTCTCTCTCTCGTATCTCTCTCTCGTATCTCTCAATGAATACATCGGATTGACGTTTATTGACATCGTCGCTCTCTCCGCACCGGCCGATCGGCGCCCATCGCGCGTTTCTTTATTAGAAGTTTTCGCGTTCGATCGAGAATGCGGTTAATTTACGTTTAGCCACCGCCACGTGGACGATGCTTTTTTCCCCGTGTCCCGTGCGTCCATTTGCGATTTCAAGCGTAACCGCGCTCGTCGATCGTCGTCGATACCGGCTTGCAACGCCGCGCCGGGATCACGACAACGACGACGACGACGGGCACCGTGTTCAAATATTATCGCTAATCATACGCGACGGATTATTATACTGTTATTACGGCGATCCGCGTTCTAGCGCCGCTCGAAAATCTACCGCGAAAAATAATCCTTATCTTCCGCCGACCGTAAAACTGCTGGACGAATTTTAATGAACACTAATGTTAAGTGATAGCGGATATATTTGCACGGCCGTTCAGTTCCGCGGCGTAAGAACGCCGCTAATGTAAATACGTTTTAACAGATTTTTAGTCGCTTGAAAATTTACCTATTTCCAGGGAATCGTACGACCGTGCTTTGAATAATGCATGTTGCCAACGAGAACGTTTAAATAATTCCGTTAGGCACGGATAGGAGACAAGATTTCGCTGACGCGCACGAAATTTGAACAGTTTTGGTTTTGAAGGGTTCTCTCGTGAGAGGAATATTTAACGAATTAACAATTAAATTAACGAACAATTTAAATCGTTACCCGCGAGAAACAATTGTACTTGAATATAAACTCTGCAGGTTTTCTATGAATTTTGCCGACTGAGATTTACACTTATCGAAGTGAAATTATCCATATAAACAGAAAAAATTTATGCAAGTTTGTCCAGTAAATTATATTAACCCTTTAAGTACATTATTAACCCTTTAAGAAACTTACTCTTGTTGCCTGATTTCACACAGTTGGCATTATCAAAATTATAAAATAAATGCAATGATAAACTTTATCGAATATACTATAGTATAGTATATAGTAATTATATAATAGTATTTTTCTTGGAACAATTATACAATCACCATTTTTGAGATATTCGTAATGGAATTAATCTTAAATTCGATCGACGATCGTCCAATGCAAAGCCGTGAAAATAACACAAAAGGTACACATTTCGTTGTGCTTTCTTATCACAGCGAACACTCGGGGTTAACCCTTTGCACTCGAAGCCATTTTAGCTCTAAATCTAAAATAATTTTCCTGTCTTATAGTATTTTCATATACAAAATTAATTCTCGTGATTCATACTAACAGTGCCATATTTAACAATTTTTCTAAAATTAAACATTGTTGCTATAAAAATTATTTTAAAAGAAAGAACAATATTAGCGGTGGCTGAAAGTCACCGTCCGAGTGCAAAGGGTTAATCGCTAATCGTAGAGATCGCCGGGGGGTGAAAATCGGAAGAGGTTAGGCCGATTCGGGGAATAGAGACAGCTTAGAATGTAACTCGAACGGGTGCAACGCTAACGGAGAGCTCGCGGTGCAAACACAGAACCAGTTCTCGGCTACCTTATGCATGAAATCGATCAATCGTTGTGGCGAAACAAGATCGGTCTTTTAGCTCGTACCACCGTTCGAAGTTTATATGAATCATTAGCTGACTTTTGTCGTGCTCGGGTGTCACGTTCTAATGTACAGCGCCTTCCCGTTCTTTAATCGCCGCAGGAATTTTCGACGGATTTTTTTCACCTATCCCTGTAATTGCACGGGGTCGTATTTTCTCTCGCGCGCTGCCTCGTATTTTCTTTTCCGTTCCGTTTGCTTCGGGAATATCGTCGATATATATATTTATATTTATGCATTCGTGCTCTCCGTTTCTAATTTCGTATTCCGATCGAATTTATTCGTTCCCGCGTGTAATATTAGCATCGACCTAAAAATAACTTCCGCTTGGATTTATCAAATTTTACGACCGCCATTTTAGTAGACGAGCAAACCGACGTCGGACACCCGCTCGAATCGAGATCGAATAATCGCGCGAAATCAATTGTTTATGTTCTTATTTTTCTAATTTCACGTTTTCTTGTTGGAAAGTTTTAACTACTATATATATTAATACTACTGTGTATATTGTATTAATACTACTGTGTATATTATATTAATACTTCTATATATTCTATATTAATATAATATTAATACTTTACTTTATAAACATTTAGCTGAATGTTAAATTTTCGTTTCCATTCTGATTTTATTTATTTGATTAATCGCGAGAGATATTTAAATTTAAGATATTATAGAATAATATTGAAGCTTGAGGTAGTACAATTTAATATATTTATTTCAATAATAGGTAATAAATTATTTATAATATAAAAGCCGATTTATAGGCTACCGGTCGATATTGTGCTAATTTTGTGGTAATTATGAAAAGTTATGAAACTTAGGCAATAATAATAAATAAAAATTTTTGAAGATAGAACCACCAGCAACTAGAATAACAAATAAGAATAAGAATTGCGAACATTGAACAAGAAATTTACAGGTGATCGTAAAATTTGTTTCGATATTTTTCGACGACCGCGTGCGACAGGTCCGATAAACGTATAATGTAATTATTATTACGCGCCATTAATGAAGTGTTTGGGTCGCGTCGTCGCGCCCTTTGTGCGATGACAATTATCTACCTGTCGAGAGGACACCGTCTATACCGAAACAGAAAGATCCGCGACGCGTTGACCGTTAATTACCAGCGACGAGTCGCAATTAACAAAACTTTATTGCCCATTCGTCTTCCGTTGTTGTCCGAACTTTCCAAACGAAGCTGTACTGTGTGCCGCACTGTACCGGGGCACACCGGGTATATCCGTCGTCAGGTACTTGTTTACAGAAACAATAAATTTCACCTGTAATTTTCTTGACGCTTTCGAACAGTTTACAGCACGATCAGCGAGCGGATGAGGACGGAAGAGGGGCTTCCAATTATGTACCTGGTTAGGGCCTTTTTTTTCGTGCACCTTGAAAGAACGAGTCGACGAATCTCCAAAATTTCGAATTTCTAAAATTTCGAATTTCTAAAATTTCAAATTTCTAAAAGTTCGAATTTCTAAAATTTCGAATCTCTAAAATTTCGAATTTCCAAGCTCGGCATCGCAGACGACGAATTTTCCAAACGAAATATAAAACTGAATTACGCGAAACGTTTTTAAACGCGTATAGAGCGTTTGTTAGGTTATGTCACGGAGGTTGGCGTTATAATTACATATTAGGTGTTGGAGAAAGTTGTTCGAGCCGCGTTGGTCCTCACCTTCTTTTCACTCCTCCGCGAATCGACCAACTAGGAAGACTGGCACGCTGCGTATTAATTATTAATCTACGATCTACACGTTTGTAATAAATTAGATTGATCGAACGCAAATTGAATGAAAGCTTCCGATCGACGTGAAATTGATTTCCGAAGTGGAGCAATATAAATTAGACGCGTATCTGCTCGTATTCGAATTAATGATACTGTTATCATAATCTATGCTGTATATATTAACCTAGTAAATTAGATTAATATTCTAATACTCGTAATAATTTTATATGACATTAATCGTAAAATATGGCTGATTTCTTTAAATTCAATCGGAAAAGTATTAACATTAATTTTATATTTTCATGGTATTAACACTGAACGATATTTATTTTATTCGTCGCGAAGGATCTCTGATGCTTGAAAAATAATGTTCGATAATAGCTTGATAATGGAAAATTGTTGGTTGCCATGATAACCGACCCATAGATCGGTCGGAGTAAAAAGCCGATTTATAGGTTAGTTTACTTCGTATTTGATCAAATTATTTTTGTGAGAAACGCATCGAATCTACGATCAATTCGACTTGGTCTCGAAAATATAATACTTTATTTAAAGGATTTTCACAAATAGTCCATCAAGATCGTGACGCGTAGACGGACAGGTCACGTGATTCGAATTCGTGGTACCCAACACAATTGCCCGACGAATCTTTTCGATGAGCGGCCGCAGAAGCGTACACGCGCGCGCGCCGTGGATTCCATCGAGCAGAACGCTCGTCGCGACCTTCCTTTCACAAAGTGCGCACAAATCAATGTAGACACGCCACCCGTCTTACGCACAGAAGTTGTATACGCTCGGTTATTACATCGCTCCGCGGGTACCCCGCTCTTTTTTTCCACCTTTTAAGAGATGTCCGTCAACTTGAGAGAGGAGCGCGCGCGCGCCCGTAAAACGCGAGAACTGAAAACGGGACGGCGAGAGAGCCGTTTCGCCACTCTTCGACAGCTGAGATATGAGCGCCGCGCCGCCGTTTAACCGACTACTCGGAAACCGAGCCCGTCGAGAGAAAAAAAAACGAAACTTAGCGAAATTGACGTTCGATTTCGACGCGCTAACAATAATCGACAACTACTTCGGTCTATTTTTCGATCGTTCGATTTCTTGTCTGTTTAAGCGTCTGTTCGATCTCGTTAGTCTCATTGCTTCACGTTATATTCGATTATTATGCGATCGTGACGAAAATATCTGAAACAGCGACAATGTTTAAAGAATTTTAAAATAGCGTTAAAATTATTCGGAGAATGATTTATTTAAGTTCTTGTTACACAATTCGATTCTTTGTGAAAAGTGCCCCTGGTGCGCTTTGAGAAACGTTTATTTAAGGGTTAAGCCGCGTTTTAACCAGTCGAAAGCGTGGTATTTCTTACATAACCTCATCAATGATTTTAAATCAATTGATTTCTCTTCTTAAATCGCCGAGAAACAATTTACTTCTCGATGTTGATTGAAAATATTTGTTCTTTTAAAAATGAACTGATAAGCAGACGGTGGATCTTTAGGCAAAATATGAATATTCTTGCTAATTTATAAACAACGCTATTAAAAATCAACATATATTTCTGCTCTTAACAACTTCGATAAATTAAAAAGAAAATATTCAAATTCTTCTCTATTGTTTGATATTCCTTCTAGTAAATTTTCGTATAAATACAATCTGCTGATAAGTAATTATTTTTCAAAGAAATTGCAAAATGCTTCGCAGTCGTCGAGACGACTTTTAATAGGTGCACGTTGAATACGGGATCTGCTAGATCGTCCTTCGAGCGCGTGTATCAGAGGCAAGCAGATGCACTTAACATATTAGAGCACGATACGCGGCTACGGTAATAACCGAGAGGGATGTGATCGGACATACGCGGACGGTTTCGTAGTCGCGACTCGTATAGAGGTGCCTCTGCGTGGGCTCGTCAGCATGGGACCGTATTTCTGCGTTGCATGCGCTTACCGCTGCGCCGCTTCTTGCTCCTTTTAATGAGGGAACATAATTGCCGGGGTTAATAGGAGTCGGGTGGCGGGCTCCGCGCGCGATATATTATTAACCCAATCGAAGCCGCAGTTTGGCAAGTTTTCGAGCTGCTTCTTGGTTGCCAAACTCGAGAAAGTCAAGGTGATCTTGATATCGTTTTCTACGCATTGTTTCCCGTTCATACTGCATCGAATGCTATTAAATTCCGAGATCTCTGATAAAAGAAAAGACTCAGGATTTTTGCTTAGCTTAGCGAATGAAATTCGAATATTGCAAAAGATTGTTCTCATCTCTTTGTCTCGTTTGATTTAGAGTTTTACTGGTAGAATTTTCTGATCAATTGTTTCCCTTGAAAATGGTTGATACTTTTTTTTGTAATATCATTGGTAGTAATATTGTTAATGCTAAACCTATTAACCACTAAAACCGATTGACATGTACCAATTATTATACAAATTTATTTAAACCTTCCGTCGTTTGTATTGTAACTAGAAAATTAATTTTTGTAACAGCGATGTTATTTAAATTTGTATAAATAAATTTATATAGTTTCTAATTGTTTACCGAATGGAGAGAAATATTTCTACAACGTGCGCTGGGGAAATGTCATTCACGATCTGTACCATTATTTGGGCGGAACCTCCACCGGTCAAAAGAAACAGAGTTTTCTTTGTTACACGACAAAACCGGCGCAGGTGTGTCCTCCGCTCTTTACCTGTCTCCACGGCGAGAGGAAATTCACGGAAAATTTTCGAGTTTCGCCAGGACCGCTACAATATCAATTGACAATGGACTCGACAGAAGTTCCGAAACATTTTCTAACCTCGCACGCAAGTTTTCACTTTAAGGGGGTGAAAAATCAACCCCCAAAATGTTTCTGCATTTATTTTTTATATATTTCATTTTTTAATATATTTTGCAGTGTTACAATTTTACCATCTTTGGTTAAGATTATCTTCATTTAATTAATTCGATATTCTCTGCAAAATCAAAGTCTGTACCAGTAATCGAACATGATTTTCTGCTTGATTTTGCTGATGAGAGAAAGAAAAAGATAGGAATTCCGTCAGCAATATTGCAGAATGTATTGGTCGATTTTGGATTATAAGAGGACAATTGAAAATTTGTCGAAAGGCGTAAAGGGATAGGTTGTCGAGCATTGGTCACCGAACAAAGCCATTTTCGTGAGATCCATAAATCAAGCCAACAGGTGGACCTGAAATCTGGAAAGAGGTGGGACCAGTCCGGACAAATGGAAATTTATTACAAAATATGTGCTTTGCCAGTTTGAGGAAGCGTGCAAGAGAAAATCCATTGTACAATGGTAGGACCTTCTGGCTACTGGAAACGAAGGATTGATTTTAGCCGATTTAAGGACGACAGGTCTTGGATTTGGAAATGCAACAAAGTGCATAGAATAATATTTATAATCATAATATAATTATAATACAATTATAATATAATATAATCATAATATAATTATAATACAATTCTAATATAATATAAATATAATATATTATACATATTTATAATATAACCTCGTCAGTCAAGACGCGTTCTACGTTCCAAAAAATTAAAAAATTAATAATTAAAAGAAATTTATAACACGAATAAAAGTGACTTAAACACTGAAATAAATACAGAAGCAGAAATCGTCTCATTCTAGCCATAAATGCACGAAATCCATCATCCGGAGAACGCTGTATCAATTAAAAATAA
Source organism: Augochlora pura (assembly GCF_028453695.1). Classification (NCBI taxonomy): domain Eukaryota; kingdom Metazoa; phylum Arthropoda; class Insecta; order Hymenoptera; family Halictidae; genus Augochlora; species Augochlora pura. The sequence goes on from NC_135780.1 coordinate 5,321,937, forward strand.
AAGCAACCCAAAAATTCTTTTTCGGAAACCGTCTAAGAAAATTCAATTGAAGCAAATCCAATCTCATTGCAATTGTTTTCGCGGGGACGTGCGAGAAGAAAAGAACGAGAAAATAAATGGAATTTCGCATGATTAAAAGGAGCCGGAAATTTCAGGATCGTGGAGCAAGATAATGGAAAAGGAAACTGTACGAGAGAAAAAGAAAAAAAGAAGCGAGTGGGGGAGGGGGGAGGACAATGAAAAGCAAAAATGAAAGAGCCGGGAGAGGATCGAGGCGGAACTGTTGCGGAGACACATCCTTCAGAAAATTATACAAAAATCTGGTAGACCCCGAGACGTATTCCGAGCGGGGGCCCCGACAATAGATCACCACGGGACAATTGCGTCCGGCCAGGAATCCTGGAATCCGGGCCGTGGTTCCGAACAATAAAATCAAATCTGGCTCGATCGATTCCTTCCAGGAACGAGGCGGGGGATTCATCTTTCGCTATTGACGAAGACGCGGCCGTAGGTCCTGGTTTGCGTGTTTATACCTTCGCTGCGAGAGGATCCCTGCAACAATGGGCTTAAAAGAGAGAGGATGGAGAGAGAGAGAGAGAGAGAGAGACAGAGAGAGGATAGGAAGAAAAAAGGAGGAGGAGAGAGAGCTGGTCGAAGATGAAACACGGATGGTGCTTTTCGGGTACTTAGCGGACGGGACAACAATCGGCGCGACCAGTCAGCCGCGGGCTCTTTACGAGCGATCGACAGCACCTGGCAGAGAGTGACCTGCCCGTTTTCAGGGACGCCACGATTTTACTATCGGGATGCCTGTGTCCAGTTCGAACACCTGCGCTCGAAGGGAGGGAGGGGAGGGGGGAGGGAAACTTCACGGCGAGAGGGACCCATTCAGGGGAACGTTTTTCACAGAAAAGGTAAACCCCGACGCCGACCTTCGGCCCGAACGCTTAAATCCGGCGAGGGTAACGCTCCGGGGGACATTTCTGTACTATACTGGCCCGGGACCAGAACCTCGGACCCGGGTAAAGAGGTTCGAGATCCTCTGCGCGAATTGGACGTGAATTATCCTGCGTCTTAACGCTAAACCTATCAGCGCGGTCGAAACGACTCGCCCCGCGTTTCTTAGTTCCCAATTGTTGAAATTATGATGATCTCTTTCTTAGCCCCTTAACTAATTCGCCTGTCTTTCAAGAATATATAAATCATCTTGGTAAAATCGAAAACGAGTAAATAAAATTACGTCTGGAACTTTATGAAGCATATGGAATAGATTTGCTTAGAAAATGAAGGTAAAAGTATTTTTTGTCGAAGGACAGCAATACTTTATATATTTTAGTATAATTGTCACGAAGAAATGGTAATTAGACAATTCTTATTGTATTTAGTGAAGCGAACTCTGCGAGATTTCAAGCAAATGTTTTAAACAATCGTAAACATATAGGTTATTCGAACAAATTGTATCAACTTGTTCGTTTGATTAAGTTTATATAAAATATTTTTAGAAAATTGCAATTTTATCGAAAAGTAAGATATATATTCGTGAATTTCAAGATGTTTGAAATATTTGGCGATCGAAACGTAATCGATACAGTCATGGAACATATATGCAATACTGTATCATAAATTAGAAGAAATTGAAAACGGAATAAGACGTCTTTTCAGAGGCTTCCAGCAAAACGGTTCGAAATGCAATTGTACGGGTTCCGACGCAGTTGCGTTCATTATCCCGATCACGTGTGCCTGCGCCGACAGGGCGCGATATAACTTTATTAAAAAAATTACTCGACGACCGTATCGTGAAACACATCGAAAGACGTCAACGCGCAGTTGACACTTTTCTATATATATATATATATATACGGTCGTCGAGTAATTTTTGTTAATAAAGTTATATCGCGATATTATATTTTCGAGATATATATAGTTTACGCGGTCAATTATTATAGAAAATATATTAACATAACATATTATAAATTATGCAATATATTATAATATATCGCTCGATACATTTTCGTCCGGTCGATGTAATTATAAACATTACATCTCTAATTAATTCCTCCGTTTCCTCTGTGTTAATTTATTCTAAAACGAGAATGTCGGAAAAATTGAAATTAAGTTTTCACGGTGCTGTTCCGTTCACAATGTACATCTATTTACGTTTCCTCAAATTTTCCTATCGCGACGAGTCGATGTTTTCAACCGTGCATGTTTAATCAGAGATGGAAAAAGGTGAGGATTTATCGGTCTAGGGATCGATATCTATTTAACACGGCGAAACCACCGCGTGAACGAAAGGATAATATTTGAGCTCCTTATCTGCTAACTCAACATTGGCTTTTCGGGATAAATTGTTCCGTAAGATAATTCTGATCATTTAAAAATAGTGTTACGGTATTATTAACGCTCTTTCACCAGGTAAGAAAAACGCCAGAGTGAATTGTACCTTGAGATATATATTATTTCAAGAAGTTACTCGGATCTGGAATAAAATTTTATCGAAAGCTCGATAAGATTAGTCGACGACAATTTTATTCGAGCAAATTCATCGAATAATCTAACGAGTAAATTCTTCGAATAATCTAACGAATAAATTCTTCGAATAATCTGACGAGTAAATTCTTCGAATAATCTGACGAGTAAATTCTTCGAATAATCTAAAGAATAAATTCTTGGAATAATTTAAAGAATAAATTCTTGGAATAATCTAAAGAATAAATTCTTGGAATAATCCAACGAGTAAATTTTTCTCATAACATTTAACGGGAATAATGGCCGCGGCTCTGAACAGGTAAGCTTCGTTAACGGCGGCTCGTGTTCCGGTGACCGGCGAATTAAATCGAACACCATCGGGAACCGTTCGCGAAGGCAGTGCAATTCGTTGATTGTTAGCGGTTCCCCTACGGGCGTAAGAAGGCCGAAGTTCGCCACCCACGCGACACACACGCACACACATATATATACACCACGGTGACACACCTTGGAAATATGAATTTGCAAGTTGGCGTGGGCGGGTTGCAGGGCGATACGCTCGGGGTATCGCGCCTTTAGTTTCTTCGCGTCCGTGCTCCAGATGACCGTGTCTCCTCTCTCGGGAGAGACGTCCATTGGCGGGACAGAAATCCTCCCACGCGACCTTCGAGGCTCTTGCTCTCCGGGTCTCCTTATCTAGGTCCCTCTCCTCTCTCTCTCTTTTTCTCTTTCTCTCTCTCTCTCTTTTTCTCTTTCTCTCTCTCTCTCTTTTTCTCTTTCTCTCTCTCTCTCTTTTTCTCTCTTTCTCTTTCTCTCTCTCTTGCTCCGGACGTCTGCATAATGCTTACAGAGACGCCAAAGATCCATCGAGATAGCGGCCGGGCAATTAATCGTACGAATTAATTAATCGGATCACGGGCCCGATTCGTATCTTACGACCGAACGAGGAAGTTTCCTCGGGGCGTAGGCGACCCTAAAACCCGCCACGCGATCCCACGTCACGATAAGGGCGGCCCTTCGCCGCAGAGACGAGAGAGAGAGAGGGAGAGAGAGAGAGAGAGAGCGCAACCCCGTGGAACACAGGAAACCAGAACATTCCTCACGTCCCACTCTTCGAAATAGGATTATCTTCTCGTCCATTCATCCCTTCCACGGGAGTAATACCGAATGTGTCGCGTGGGCGTTGCGTACACCGGCCACGGATTTTCACCGCGGTGTCCTCCTCCCCTTACGTCGTACCTCGGGGTCTCTTCGCCGCGTATTATCGCGCCTCTTGTCGCGTGAAACGAAGCAACAGCTCGAGATTTAACCCTTCGCGGTCGAATGACGACTCTCTCTCTCTCTAGAAATGATCATGTCACGTTACAAAATAATCTTTATCAAAACTGATATTTGAAAACTAAATATTTAAGGTTATGTTGCGTATTAAAATGGCAATATTGTGAAAATTATTCAAAGGACAAGATTCGTTTGTCCATCCGATCATTTTTATACCTTGTCATCAAATTTTATATTTGAAAAACTATATTAAACAGCGAAACTATCGCAAGACTAAATTTCATAAATTTCATGTGCATAAAAGTGTACTTTGTTGGATAAAATAAAAATACCAGAGAAGTTATTCTGAAATTACAGTTTAAATTGTATCGAGCGCAAAGAGTTAAGTAGCAAGCTTGTTCTCTGAATAATTTTCATAATATTGCCATTTTAATACGCAACATGATCTTAAATATTTAGTTTTTAAATATTAGTTTTGATAAAGATTATTTTGAAACCTGACATGATTATTTTTAGAGAGAGTCGTAAATTTTTAGAGAGATTCGATCGCAAAGGGTTAAATCTCGAGCTCTTGCTATGTTTCACGCGATAATTCATTTCTGTAGAAACTTTTGATATAGGAAGTATATTAATATAATATACCTTAGCGTGCATTAATACAAAGTTAAACGCAACGACCGGTTTCAGCTACCGAAATCGAGCGATAGAGGATGCGAACAAAGATTCCCAGTTACCGGCGGGTCAGGTCGAGGGGAATCGATCATTTAACGTGTGACTCACTGTGTATACATCGATCGCAAAAGTTGAGAAAGTCTGTTATCATCGGGCGTTATCGGCGACGGCGGTGGCTTCTTCGCCTCTCTTTATCCTTCGCGTACGCGCCGCGGACTGACTTAATAATGACACGCTGTTCCCGGGGAAAATTACAGATGTCCTTACCGAACGAGTTACACGCGGTACACCCGGTACATGCTCGCCAACTAATGGTATATGAATAATTGAATACCCCCCTATCCAGCCCGTATCTATGAACGACAAGTACTACACATCGCTTCGCTGTTGCGCCGCTAACGGGTGTCCCGTCGCCGCATGGTTTGCTACCTTTTTTCACTTTTTATTTTATTCCCGCCACCGTCTCGACTGTTTTCGCGTCGAGAAGTATACGAAAAAGCGAATATCGTCTCCGATAAGTTTCGATATCTGGACGGTAGATCGCAGATTTTATGCGTTCGCTGTGAAAATAATTTTCGTATGCGAAATATCGCATTTTCGAATTATCAAAGTCGTTGATTATTTTCGCGTTGATTGCCACTTGTTTGTCCTTAGATTTTTAATAACAGGACCAGATGATTTTTGTTTCTTTTCCTGCCTTTATGCGTTTATTATAAACTTTGCTAAGAGAAGAATTTATTTTTTAAACGAATTATCTTACCTTTTAAAATCATGCACAATTTAGACACGTTCATTCCGTAGTTGTGTATCAATCGAAAAGATATTTTCAAATATCTCAAGATCAATAAAGGTTCGCTCTTTGAAGATCCTCTTTTGAGTGGCATCTCAGTCTTCTGTTACCTCTATCTTTAACAATTATGTCAGAGACGTTACCGCATAAATCCCGTCATTTCATTCTATTTGTATTCCATCTGTCGGCTTTGCAACGCCTTTTGCATTCTATAAATAAACTAAGGAGTGATTAACGGAGGATTTTATTAGACAAGTACTTCGTATGCAACAGGAGATCGCAGGGTAATAAGGTATATTGTTAGCCCTTTGCACTCGAGTGGCGCCTCTGAAGTGCCAATAAATATTGTTATATAATTAACCAAATAATGTTGACATTATTAAAGACCCTTTTGCTAAAGGCGTGATAGTTTTACGAGTCACAAGACTCAATTTCACGTGCATCAATTATACCAAGTACTATACTACAGCATAAATAACAATTTTGGATCTAAGCTTAAAATGACTTCGAGTGCAAAGGGTTAAAAGTCAGTCTCACTCGATCGAATTCGATCGAAAATCGTCGAATAATTCGCGACGCGTCCCTAATGCACCGCAATTCGTCGCGGTTATTCTCTTCGCGGACGATTTCCAGCAAACTGCCGACATCATTTCCACATGCTCCGAAAATTGTCCGGCGGTCGCGTGTCGCTGGATAATCCGCGTGGGGAAACGCCGTTCCCTAATTCAGCCCCGACGACGCCGCCGCAAAACTGTTTAGACGCGGAAGGCGTAACAATCGCGGGTTATCGTCGCGGGGACAATTCCAGGTGGGTACGGTAACCATCCGACGATACGTACAATTGCGCGTCTAGTCGCGGATGTACAGATCACTGGAATAAGGGAGTCGGAGGGGCGGCGGACGCGATCAATTCGTGGGAAAAATGAAAGCTGCCCCCGTTCGTTTAACGGCTAAACAAAACGCCCGCGGATTCGCCTGTGTGCTTAGAATATCGAATGAAAATAATTGGAGTGGCTGTACACATCGTTGCGACAATGGGGTAAACACGGGTTAGGTCGTCGCGCCGCCGCAGATTATTCTATATTATCTCGATCGTCTCGAAAACGGATTCCGTTCAACCAATTTGTTTAACATTCCCGCGCACGGGGTATGCTCGGAGCCGGAAAAATTCATGTCCGAACGTGTCAGGCTTCTGACGAGCAATTTCGATTCTCGCGTGTTTCGACGAAGCCTGTAAAAACAGTAACGTATATAAAAGGAACGCTGGAAAAATAAGCTGGAAAAAATTAAATAAAAAGATAAATGATACATAGTTGTACTTTATCAGAATTATCCGCCGTTCGGGGGTTGAACGAAATAACAATAGCAGCGTTAAGGTACCATTTTATCCGATAAAATATACTCGATCGAAGCAAAGATTTTCGTTATTAAATTATCACGAAGTTATCCGTCCTACAATCGAAAATAATCCTATAATCGAAAGCAACGCGAACGTCTGTTTCGCGGATCGCGTTTGTCCGAGTCATCGACGCGAAGGGTCCGAAAATTGCGACACGAATTGGCCATTTACCGTCGCGCGAAAACAAACGTCGAGCGAAACGGGCCGCTTCGCGAGAGAGACGTAATTGAAAGTTGAGAATCCATGGAGAAGATTACGAGCGGTACACGTGACAATTGTTCGAAGGACAGCCAATAATTAGTAATAACGCGGCCAGACAATGTGCCCGCATTCGCCCGATGGAGGCAATATGCAAGGAACACGCGGCGCGGCGCGGCGCCGAAGAGTCACCGTCGCGCGCGCGCATTCAGCCTATACAAGGTGCTCGATCCGTTTATTCCATAAACCTTGTTCGATTATATAAAATCTGATCGTTGGTATAAATCTGTCGCGCTGCGTTTTCGAGTCGTCCCGTCGTCGCGCCTCGCGTATCGCTTTGCAGCGATTCTAATCTCGACGCGTTCGCTACCAGCATTACACGCACGATTCGTACAGCACGTGGCTCGATAATATTATTAGCAGAATATTACTTGAATCGTTCGCGATGTTTTTAGTGGAAGATTTTTGCTCGAGCAAACGATGATCACAGATGTTTGAATTAATTAATTAGCGTGCACAATTCTCGTGCATATGTAGATATTATTAATGATAAATTTTTGATAGAATAATTAATTTTTGATAAAATAAATTAATGATAGAATATCATTAATGTTTATCCTCTGTCGTTTGAATTGCAATCTTTTCAAAGCTTTTATTTTCATGTGTAAAGTAAAAGTTGATGAATCACCGTGATTGATACAATTTTTTTTAAACAGCAGATTTTATGCATTCATGGCCGAAGTAAAAGATTGCAAGAAAGCGAAAATATGGTCGTATTAAATTGTATTTATTAAAGTTATTTGACTCGTACGATCTACAATCGTCGCAAACAACGAAACAAGAGACGTTCGCAGCATTGTGGTTAAATGCGTGAAATCAGATCGAAGCGCATAATAAATTGTTACGAATAAATCGGCCTCGATGGTAGCACGCGGCCATAAATAATGGACGACGCCACAATGCGCTTCTATTTAATTAAAACGGCGGTCGTCGATCATCTTGAACAGGAATCGAAAGAATTCGTCGAAAATTCGTAGCCGGAAAGAGAAGAAAACGCGGCTGGGACGTAGACAAATATTTATCTCGACGATAGAATCGAGTGTTGGGAACCGAACGGTCGCAATTGATACTTTCTCGGTCGCGAGCTGACGCTTCATTAACGAACGATCCACCACCACCACCGCCTCATCCCGTCCTCTCGCCGAGTCGTCGTTCTCTCTCCTCGTTTTTTCCTCGTCCGCTTCTCGGGATCTGTCACAGAATTTTTCACGCTGATCCACGCTGAAATAATGAACGCGACTTCTGCCTATGCATCCCCGCCTCGGACCGCGAACGCGGAGAGAGCATCCCTGCACGTACCGAGTTCTTGTTTCTTCTAGCGGAGCGTCTGCTTTAACGATCTCGTTCGGCCTCAGGAATTCGATGATCATTCCGTCGGTTCCATAGACGAACGTTAGTTTCTTCATCTGCCGCTTTTATTATTAACTGCGCCCTCCGCGATCACGGGGACACCCGGCCTCTTTCTTTGCGACGCGTATCCGCGCGCATTTGTCGCGAACCTATTTAATCGTTACTCACCGAAGTGTTGCGGCCGGGCGCTAATTGCCCGAGGAAATTGTGGAAAAAACGTCGTTTTATACCCAACTTGGCGATGCTTAGGTCGCCGTTCTTTTCGTTACTTTGATTTGTTGGAAAGCGTCTCTCGGTAAGAATAACTATATCCAATGGAATATTCGATTTCGTGTTAACCCTTTCGTTGATGATTGAAAGGAGAATATGCGCAGAGTTCGCGAAAGGTAATACATTTATTATATTAAACGTAACAAATTGAATGACAATTCAATTTAACTATAAATCAAATATAATTTCATGAAATTTGAATTATAATTTAAATATAGTTTTCCAGCATCTGTGCTATATTGAAAATTCGGTTTTCGTTCCCTGTCGCAAAATTCTCATTAAAAATTCGGTTTTCTCTCCCTGTCGCAAAATTCTCATTGAAAATTCGCCGAAGAATCCTTCGTGGAAGAATGATCATCGGTCACCCATGAAACGTTTACGGCGTTAAGGACTCGCGCGACGAACAGTGAGACGAATGCTCGCGCTTCCCCATCATTTCGCGGAACGAATTTTCACTCGGCTTTCCCTTCCCTTTTAATTAACGCCGATTCGTAGCTCCGTCCATTCCAACAGCCGGGGCTTGGTAAAGCGCGATCACCCGTTCGCGGTTCTCGCCCGTGCAAGAAAGAATCGCGCGGCGATACCGCCTGGCGACGGTATGCGCATTCGCCCCGCGGACGCGTGCTTTCACCGTAAAGGGTGAGAGATACGGATCGCGGTACGGGGCTGGAAAATGGCAACGAGGGTGGGCGAACGCGAGCGAGCCGAAGGCGGGTTGCTAATGAGGCCGCCGCCGCCGTCGCCGCGACACGGCGCGGCTTGATATACCGAACAGCCCCCTTTCCGGAAGTGCGTAAGCGGTTCTTGCGACGCTGCTCGCTAACAGGTTTTGCGCGCCGAGACCGCGCCGAGCTCTGGCTCTCGGGGGCTTATCGGCCGACCGCAGAGAAAATAGTCGCAGCGAAAACGCG
>NC_135780.1:5331433-5507266 GCF_028453695.1 Augochlora pura
AGCAACAAGAATCATCGCCCTTGCTCGGAACCACCGTTTACGATCCAATTAGCTTTACTGTCCGACGGAGGAACGTTTCCGAGGCAGTCCTCGCGCCGATGGAACGAATTGCGGCCTAATTACTCGGTCGGATTCCGTATCGCTCTGGGCAACTTAACACCCCGTGGTTGACGCGTTTATGTACGGTGCCGGTGAAGAAAAATGTTGCAGCGACGAGCTCTCGATTTTCGATCGGTAGCGCGATGTATCGAAACGCGACGTGTTTTCTTCGCGATTCGATCGAAGGTATGCCTCTTTTCTAACTTGTTTAATTCCTTCACGATTATGCCTGCCACTGAACTAGCAAATAACAGTTTTAAACCTAAATTTAGATCTAATTTTCTAAATTAGTTTTCATCCAAATAGTACGAATACTTTTTGATCTATTTAAACAATAGTTGTATTTTTCTATCGATTATGACACTTTTTAGAATATGTTCTATTCTATATGTGCGAGCACATAAAGGTTAAATAAATCCAAACAGATCTCTTTATGTAACGTGTATACATATATATGACATCGTTACACTTAATAGCATTAACAAAAGAATTCTTGTTAACGTTTTTCTGTTAGGCTTTTGTTACGGCGATCTATTGTCATGACACAGACTGTAGCTTGACTTATGCGAGAAAGATTATCGTTGCCTGGTTTACAAATGTAGAATATCTTGAACATCGTGTTGCGTTTGAAAAAGTTGTTTAAGCACGATCCGCGGTTCCTATTGTCATTTACGAAATTTGTAACAGATTCTCTTTGGTCTATTGTATAATGAAATATTTAACAGGACTAAAATTGTTTTTAAATTGTTTTTCATTCAATATGTGATAGATTGATACAAAGCTTCAATCCTCGTAATTCTTTGTGTATTTAGTAGACAGAAGATGGACTATTTATTTAATGGTCAACGTCTTATAAAACAATGGATGGTGACAAAAATTACCTTGTTTCAAAGGTCCACTTTCTATTTACTTAGACTTCGATTCAGAAGAAATTAATAATCTATTAATTTAGTAGATCTTGCGTGGAATCTTTATCATGAGTCCGACTCGTTATTATAGTGCAAGGGGTTAATTGAAAGAGACCAGACAATCGAATAACAGTTCATACTTCGCGGCCAAGTGGAACCAAGCCATTCAAGTGCCACGCGAATATCGAAAAGCTCTGTTCGCTTTTCTAATCCTAAAATCGCATACAATTCGTCTCAGAGTAATTTGCTTCTCAGTATTGAAAAGTCCTGTTTCGAGCAGCAAATTCTCTACAGTTCCAACCGTCCATTGTTTACGAAACTCTCGATAGGCCACGAGAAGTTTCCCCCGATTCCCAATTCCATAAATTAGCCGACGGAAGAGTTGCAACCCTGCGCGAACCACATCCGCGATGTGTACAACTCGAGCGGAGGGATAAAAATTGATTACGTTTTCATTTATTCAGACACGTCTCGAATATAAAATCTAAAACTCTGCCCGACAGAGGGGTTAGCAAGAAATCAGAATCACGATCGAAAACCTATACAACAAATTGCTTTTCAAACTTTTGTTTCGTTCTATGGTCGACGTCGACGCGAAATTAGAAGTTTATCACGAGACAAAGTTGGACAGCAGGAAGACGAAGTACAATAGAACCAAACAGCTGAATCGTTTATTAGCCCTTCGTTGCACGCGAAATGCGTAAATTTTTTAATATTATTTATTGTTGCTCTCGGTACGGATTTAACGTATCAGGATACATTGTCCACTTTTCTCAATATTTAAATGTTACATTACTGAAGACATAACAAAACTGATAATTATGGTATTTTAATAGTCAACAACGAGAAGATTGAATTTATTCAAACTTCGTACAATATCTGTTACATATAATATACATTTGAGTAAAGGAAGTTTACCCTAAAGCTCGTTGATAAAAGCATATGTTTAATGTCGGTCTCTACAATGGACCTTATAGTTCTAAACGCTGCAGCGTAACACACCACATTGCGAATAAATACGAACGAGCATTTGGCAGCTGATCTAAGAAAACTCTTCGAGAACAAAGGGTCAAAGAATCCTCTCTGTTCTTTGAGCAAAACCGTTCTATCATCCTTCCGATTAATTTCGGACAACCGGAGTCCGTACAAGCGAACCACGAATTCCGGATGCGGCAGTCCGGTGGCATCCTTGTTCGAAGACGAAGATGGTCTCGAAGAATCTGGAAGTAGTCTATCCGTGGTCGCGAATGTACCGTGTTTACATTGAAACGTCCCACGCGATCCGAGATCACGGTAGCGTCCGTAGCGGTCGTAGAGAATCGACAGCCCAAACGAGTTCACCTGGTAGAGGATCTCCGGTGGAAAGGGCCTTGGGGACGCCACCAGGTAAGAATTAGCATGCCGTGAGGCACTCGGGAGGACCCTTCTTTTTTCTCTTCCGCCGCCGTCGGGAACCCTCTCGCGCGGTCTTCGTTTATTCGCCTTTAATCCCTTTGGCTCCAGCGCTAGGACCGCACGGTCGACTCCTGAGGTGGTGGCAGCGGAGGAGTATCTCGAATCCGTTCGTCTCTCCCACTTTCTGCGTCCTTTACCTCCACCTCCTCCTCCTCCTCCTCCTCCTCCTCCTCCTCTCGCCGTCTCTCCACCTCCTCCTCCTTCCCCCGGGCTCCTCCTGCCGCCCCTTCTCCTCCCTGTTACCGTCCCGCGTTCCATGTCCTTCTCCTTTCTTCTGCCGTGTCCCAGGCCATATGTTACCCGATACACGGCGGAGCTATTAATTATATCGATCTATATAGGCAGTGTAGTTAGCCGTAGCAGCGAAAAGCAGTACCAGGTCCCGCAACGCTTTATGGTTCTTCTTCCCCCTTGATCGTTTCTCTTCCCCTCCTCGTCTCCCTCTATCCCTCCCTCTCTCTCTCTTTTTCTCTTCCTTTCTCTCTCTCTCTCTCTCTCTCTCGCTTTCTCTCTCTCTATCTATCTATCTATCTCTCGCTCTCGATCTTTCTCTCCCTTCATCGGCGAGCCGCCCCGGCAACGGGGTGAGAACCTAAAAAAATGCGGCAGCCTCGCGCGCGTTGCACAGAAATACATAAAACCCGGGCGAGAGGCATAAATCATTAGGGCACCGGGTCGGTGGAGGAACTATTATGTGACTCATGCCCGGAGTACAGAGATCGGGATCCGAGGTGAAGGGAAGCGAAAAAAATGTTGCTACAGGGGCTGAGAGGCGGAGAGCTCACCCTTCGCGGGGTTGCGGTAATCGTCGTCGATGCCTCTCTCTCTCTCTCTCTCTCTCTATTTTTTTCCTTTCGATGAAAAAAAAATATATGGAGACCGTTCCGGCCCGGCTGCGGATTTATTCGTTAATTGAGTTCCGGGATTATCGATCCCGGTTTGGGGAAAGGCGGCTGGGAGAATCGGTGGAGGTATAGTATGTTGCAGCCATGATCGTCCACGGTTGTTTTAAATTGTGGCTTGTTATGCAAAAGAAAATTTGTCTACATTATGAGAGACATAGATATTTGTTTCTTTTCTTGATCATTTTAATAAGTTTAAAATTGCTTGACATAACCTCACATAGATGTTTATTTCTTTTCTCGATCATTTTAATGAGTTGAAAACAGCTCGAGAGTATTTTTAAATGTCTTAAATGTTTTTAGATAATTTAATTAGTATAATTTAATAATAACTAGATTAGCGGATTTTAATACATTCATGTGCGGTATTTTAAAATGCAAGAACAACGTGTATACTAATAAATGTAATCTAACGTATTATAATAACAGTAGGTAATGATATATAATTATATATATAATATAATATTATAATTCGACAATAATATAATATCGTATTTTTAAAAAACAATTTAAACACTTCCTATAACCGTTGCTACAAACGAATCTCCGAATTTCTGGAAGTTTAAAGTAAAAACCATGGAACCGGTCATTCCGACTCGATGGTATAAAAACCTCTAAAATCTTCAACCAGATGCTAGAGAATCTTAGATTTTTTTCAAACGTCAAAAAGTCACGATAAAAAGTAAAAAAAACCCCGTGGAATTTGGAACACAAAAGGCAGTAAAAAAAGGCGCTCCGAAAACTAGAATTCGGGCTGCGCCCGAGGGGAGGGGTGAGGGGGAACAGTTCCCGCGGATTGTTTACTTTCGCCGAACGCAAAGCGCCGTAACGAGAAATTCCTGGAAGAATTTCTTTCGGGCCTTCGCTCAGGTAGACTACGCGTCGGACAAGGTGCTGAGAGAGGAAGCTGGCGTGAAACGAGTCACGAGACCGATTCGTGAATAAGCTAGTAAAAGTAGCGAACTATAGAGAGGCCGGACGGACGGACGGACGGCGGGCCTCTCTTCCCTCCGCTCGTAGTTTTTCAAAGGCGCTACTGGAATCCGGCAAAAAAACTCACCGGTCGGCTACCGGTCACTCTAATGCTCGGCTAGAGAACGTGCCACGTGATTTCCAACCGGCCGCGCGGGACCGGCCGTGTTCGTCGACGAGCAACGACGATGAACGACGACGATGAACGATGAACGACGAACGACGGGGGCGACGCTTCCTCGTGGCGTCGCGTCGCTCTCGGTGACCTCGACGCCGCCGTGCAAAACGATTCCGGGGAGACGCGGTCGGACAGGTGTCCAAGTAGCGCGATCGAACATTGCTCGGACCGGTGAAACTCGTTAAAAAAAAAAAGAAAAGAATTGCCTTCCAGGCGACAGACAGAAATGCCGCGACTTTTTTGCCCCGCGAATCCGCCCGTTCCGTTTCACTTTTCCATCGCCGCGGCGTAATTATTTCCGCTGGAATGCGGGGGGATGGCACCTTTTCTCGCGCTCGCCGACCGAAAAGAACGTGATATCCTTCTCTTTTCTGCGGAATCGTAAGCGTTTCGGTGATTCGTCTTTATTATGGCGCTCGAGGGAAAGCAGTGAATCGGCGGAGACGCGACGATTTCATTTTTTCGATTCATCAACGCGATTCCAGCGTTTTTCACTTTCTCAAGTTCGTTCGGCTATCGTAATCGGATTTCGGAGAATAAATCTTGTTTAAATAAATACGACAGATACGTACGTAATATACTAACCCACAATTTTTATATGAACAAAGTTCCATCGAATCTATACACACCTATAATCTAATATTCACAAATCGATTATGTCGATCTGAAAATTTATTTCTATTTATATTCATTTATTTCTATATTTCATTGAGTACAATTAATAACCAAATTTTTGTTTTAAACCATCTCAATTACAAACCGCAACTTAGCAAAAAGTATCTAGATTATTCACAAAAATTTCTTCGCATTTGCTCAAGAATATTTTTTAATCGTGTGAATATATTTTATTTAAAACAAGGAAATAACCTCAACTAAACCCAGATGTATAAGAATAAATTGCTCATCCGTTAACTATGTTGAATTTATAACGATCCCACGTGTTAAGTTCAATGACTGTACAATCTATCCAATTTCGGATAATTCTATTTTCAAGCCTGATATTTTCAAGCCCTGAGAAATGATAAGTCGCGCCGCCATTCAGCATAATTTCCGTCCGCGAAAATTAAGAAAAATTCCCCGACAATAATTCATCACCGTTGCAACGCGAGCGGACGCGCCGGCAAAAATTTCACCGCGATTGTGCGCGGACGATGCCGGGGCGACCGAATTGTTACGGGCGCAAGGAACGACGGTACCATAAACTCCGCGGAGAGGCAACACGGCGAGACGAGTTATGGCAATGATGCCGGGAGTTCCACGCATGACTCGGCACGATGCAAGTACCGATGGACCTTGAGGCGAATCGAAAAAAAAAAAACAAAGAAAGAAAGAGTAAAAGTCGCTCGCGGTATCTTGACGCGGACCGGAGTAGTCAGTCAGCGATACAAAAGAATCAAACGCTAATTATGAAAATTTCATGGCATTACGGTTTTGCGCGATTCAACCGTCGCGATAACTATTCGATGATATTTAGCATCGTCGTGTTGCTGTAACTTAACCCCTTGCGCTATAATAACGAGTCAGGAGATTTCACGCTAATTTTCAAGACTAAATATGAATATTATTAATTTCTTTTAAATCTTGAATTCTTCTGTTATTTGTTTGGTCCTATTAGGGATAATATTAAGAACAAATGGGTGCTAATCGACGCAGCATGAAAGGAGTCGCAGTGCAAGGGGTTAATATGCGATGCAAACGTTAGTAGCGAAAGTAACGCTTAAATAAATAAATACGTTTGCTTATATATATATATATATAAAAATATACAATATTTAATTTATATAATATAAAAAAATATATATCTAGATCGTAACGTAGGCTCTGACTGCGAAGGGTTAAGCACGATATAAAATATTATAGAAAATAATAAGTACGATGGTAACACGATAATAGTAATAATAATAATACTGAACGTAGATTTTTATGTTTCTCAATACGCGGAACTGCCCAAGTGAACTTCATAAGTCACGCAACATTTGAAACATGCATAATATCTTCTTCAAGAATATAAGTGACTATCATCGTGAAGTAAAACTTGACTGACGTAACACTCCCCTGCTGATGATAACGTACGACAGAACTTCTCCGTACTTCAAACGTACGAAGGGAAACTCCGTACGACACTTAGGAAGTATAGTAGTACGTCTGCACTTTTCTTTCTTTAATTAATTATTTAAAACAAGGGAGTGCTCTTCCACGCGTCTCTCTCTCTCTCTCTCTCGATCGATCGACTTTTAACGTCGTTTGAAAAAAAGAATGTGACCGTGTTGAATTTAAATAAAAGACCCTGCTCTCTTCGTTTTCTAATAGTTTACGATAGATTTTAATTAATTAATTATCGACCTTCTTGTAGTCGTGAAAAGAGAATCATCGCTGTCACGCGGCTGTCACGATGAACTCTAATTAAAATTAATGTGACACTATGCAATACCATGTACGCCATCTTGCATGGTAGCGAACCAGTCAATATACTATAGATTCGAAATAATAGCGGTACCAGTCAATATACTATACATTCGAAATAATAGCAGTAAAGGGTTACGAATTCTACCACTGATTCGCGAAATTTTATCAATCTGACATAACCTAACATAACCAAAGGTGCGCGAGTAAAATTTATTTACTAGATTATTCTTCTCTTGTAGCTTCTGTGATTTTTCTTACGGTTTTTACAAAATGTTACAGGACCGTTTAGAACTGTTTAATTCGTGAAATAATTTAATTCGCCAAAGAGTTAACCCTTTGCATTCGCAGCCATTTCAACTGTAAATCTAAAATAATTCTCCAGGCTTACGGTATTTCTATCTTATATGACAAAATGCATTTTATGCGTATGAAATGGATGCTTGTAACTCGTACCAATAAATTTCACTTTGAACAATCTTTTAAATCTAAACCTTGTTAATATAAAAATTATTTTGGAATGCGATGGAACAGTGGTGCCTCGGAGTCACCGCTCGAGTGCAAAGGGTTAAATCGTCGCGTTCGAGCATCGCGGGGACTCTGATCCCGGGCGAAACGACGCGGCGCGGTAGAGTCGCAGCGGACCCGCGAGAAGATGAACGGGGGCTGGCCTGGGTGACCGTCGTGCGCTCCGAATTTTTTCCCGGATCCGGGGTGAGCGTGTGCTGGAAAGAGCGGCCGCGGTGCGTACCCGGCTTAATACCGCCGGTAAGGAGGTACACGTAGCTTGGGTGCACGGGCGGGCGGGTACGGCGCGTCTTCGTAGCCAGGGTCCGAACGAACGAACGGCGACCGCAGATGATCGCACAAGCCTGCGGAGGCTACCGCGGCATCCCTCCCCCCCGAACACGCCGGCGCGGCTGACGGTGGTTGATGTTGTTGCCTGAATTATACTCTGATTATACTCCGAGTACGCGGCGGCTATGATTAAACATTAAACAACGCCATTACGCCGAGTCGGACGGGAAAACGGAGAGAGCGGAGAGCTCTCGGGCACGAGGTGGTGGTGGTGGTGGTGTCTCTCGCGTGCGAACGAGGCAGAGGGCGAACCGGCTGAATTGTTGGAAGGACGAGGAAGAGGATACCGCTGGGAGGGTTCCTCGTCGTCGTCAGGTGACCGCGGCCGCTCGTGTCCTCCTACGAGTTCAGGATTAGCTTGTAATTCCTTCGGCTAGCTGGCCGGGCTTCCGTGCCTCCCTCTCTCGCTCTCTCTCTCTCTCTCTTTCTCTCTCTCTCTCTCTCTCTCTCTCGGCCTTCCGACTGTTGCCGACTGCCTGCCTAACCAGAAACAGGAATACCAAGAAGCGTAATTAGCTATTCGCCCGCGAGAGGAGCCTATTTGCTTTACTGCATTCCGCGCGCCACCATTCAGGATGAAACGGGCTTGACAAGAGAAAAGAAAAACGGACGAAGAGAGAAGAGAGAGAGAGAGAGAGAGAGAGAGAGAGAAAGACTAACAGAGAACATGGTCCTCGCGATCGCAGCCGAGCCAATCCTAACGAGCCGGATCGTACCGAAACAACGATAGATCGAACCTCCGTTCGACTCCGCGTCTACTGACAATTCCGCGGCTGACTTTCATCGGGCCAGCATCGCCGCGAATAAATTGAGAACCGAATGACGAATGCCGCACTTTGCCAACCCGATCTTGCGGGGATCAGCGCCGATCGTACGACGCTGCTTCGTTTGTCACCATTACCGCGGAATGATGACGGATCTAATGGCTCCGAAACCGGGAGAGAGACTAACTGGGGTTCGAGACAGTTATGATATCGGTTTCGGCTCGTGGAACGGTTATTATCATAGCATAACGTATGATAGGTTTTGGTTTATATCGATTTCGGCTCTAAGACCATTTGCCGGATTGGCTTTTTGTAATACAGACAAAACGGACCACAGCCTGGACCACTGTAACAAATGTCGAGACGCGATTGCATAGATCAAATTATCAATATTATCATAGATCAAATTATTTTTATTATCATAGATCAAATTATTTTTATTAAAAATTATAGAAAGATGTTCTGTAATCTCCTTGGTAACTGTGATAACGAACCGAGTTCATAGAAACGGAGTTCATACAGACAGACTTTATACAAACCGAGTTCATAGAAACCGAGTTCGATCGTTACACTTTTCCCGGCACCTAGCGATTTTCGAAAGCATCGTCGCCGCCATCCGAACCGCCCCGAGCGCCATCCACCGTCCAACGAGCGCCGAAACGAGGGAACAAAGCTGACGCAGCGCGTCGGCTCGTTGCAACAGGGAAATCCCGACGAGACGTTGGCAAACGCTTCTTTCCTCGTTACCGCAATATCCACGGTGGAATGCTCGGATCGGTTAGCCGGAATCGGACCATGGAGCAAACCTCATTTCCTTCTGGCGGGGCTGCGCAGCGGGATGGGTCGATTTTTTTTTCGCCGGTGGACCGCGAACCGGAAGAGACCGGCCGGTTCAAATGATTTTCCCGCGATCATGTCGCTGATTCTTCGGGAGCGTGAAACGTGACTGCCATCAAGCCCGTTTCATCGCGGGGCCCCGCGCGTCCGACTTCGGTCGGCCGACGTAATCCACTTCAATGCGCTCCTTTGCTCACTCCACCTCAGCCTGATCATCCTATCGTCTCACCACGGCGAGCGGACCGGCGTCGTGGAAACGCGATTTTCGAGTTGCAGCGACCGCCGCGATGGAAACGTACGACGAACGAGAGAGTCGCGCCGCGGCGGTTCTGCTACGTGACGTTGCCACGTATAGGTGGCCGTCGTCGCCTGTGGCTCTCTACATGCCGCAAAACACGGTTAGTTGCCGGCCGACTCCGTGAACGAATCGCGAAAATTATGAAACGGATTTCGCGTGGATGTCGATCGAAGTTCGCTTAAAAATCGGCGAACCGAGTCGCAATTTTGACTTGTTCGCTCGGCGATCGTTTAGACTGCGAAATGTTGAACTAATGTTCGAATTGTTGTTTAATGTTCTGAATGACATTACCGTAAGCACACTGTTTTATTAATAACAATACACCTTTGGTATATTTCCTGACTACCTTAAGGTATATTTGATTAAAATGACAATACTAACACTTTCTCAAGGGTTGTTTTCACCCTTTCAAATTTCCTGCAAAATTTATGCCCTGTAATTTGATTTATTTATTTTATGGATTCTAAAACGTTCCTTGTAATTTCATATTTTCTCGAATACAATTTTTAAAAATCTTTCGGTACTTTTAGACTTTAGATAGTCATTTTTTGGAACAAAGATTTTTTTTATTATTGAAACAGTAATGTTTCAGAAAATAACATTGTCCGAACTAATTTATTACCATATTATTAATCCTATTCTTATTTATACCATAATTAACATTCATCGATCGAAGTAATTCGTTCGCACCCTAAGGCTAGCATACATTAATTAATGGAAATCAAATTCTCGTTCTTCGCGTATTTTCTGTATTCAAATCGTAGAAACGACAATTTCCGCAACTTCAACGCGTGATTCCTTTCCCGTTACAACGAGTGCACGTACTTTTTAACTAGTACACAATTGTCGACACGTGCATTTAAATTATGAATAGCCTCATTACATTTGACAGAATGAGCAGACACGAGATCACGCATCACGATCTTTAACGTGCCTGTGTGTGTGTGACACGCAACTGCGGAATCGATTGTGCCTCTGTTAACACTTTCAATCTGTCGTTGAAAACTTTAGAAACACTCTTTCAACGTACAATGCTTATTTTATTCGACTCTTTTAAATATTATATATACCGCGTTATACGAAAGATTTGTTCGATTATATTTCAATTATCTCTCTCGATTTAATTAAAATACCGTACCTTTAACATCGTGACAAATATTTATAGTTAATCTTTTATCTGCTGCGTCGAGTTTAAAAATTAATTTCCACGCCAATTAATTATAGTAACAAAGTTATCGGAAGATCTCTCTCAAAGCGTAAGAACGGTAAAGAATGGATTAAAAGTCACGCAAGTTTATTCGTCGAATTAAATAAAATTAGTTTAAATTTATCAAATGTTCAAGACGTCTGGCACGATTGTTAAAGCGTTAACGCGCGATTCCAAAGTGCTCGCGCGAAAGAGCAGCAAAGACTATCGGAACGGGGGAACGCTAAATCAAGTCGGTGTCATTTCCATTCGCACGGAATCGCGGCAATTTATTTCGCGCATTGAAAATCCGCTTAACGCCTGATTTTACACGAGCGAACACGTGGCACGATAGGATTCCCGTGTTAATCTAGTCGGAGCGAAATTGAAATCAGGCATAACTTAGCTGATTATAGAAAATCACTGGACGCTGCGGCAAATGACCGGCGGCGTTACCTTTTCGTCCCGATCCGCGGCCGACAAAGCGGTGCAACAACGATTCCTTCCTCCCCGGTTTCGAGCTGGTTTTCCTCCGCCTGTCGTTTCCTTTTTCACAAGCGGTCAACGGAGAGCGTAACGATCCCGCCGCGCCGTCCTCCTAACTCGCTTATAATAACTCCGCCGGGCCGGCTAATGACGAGACCCCCGGTCCTGGGCATTATTGTTTCTGCGGCAGATTGCCCCGGCCGCCTCTCTCTCTCTCTCTCTCTCTCTCTCCCTCTCTCTCTCTCTCTCCACTGTCCACAATTATTCGGATAATTCAACGGCGTTGTTCCACAGCGGCGAGTGCCTCGGTGTGACAAACTGCGGTATCGTTTCGCCGTGGTGCACCCTTAAATCCCGAAGTGAAATCGTTACACTGCGCCGCGAGCGCAATTTATCCACGTCACGGCCGAAAAAGGAATACAACCGTGGGGATCGTTCTAATCGAATGACACGCGGCCGAACGTTCGTTATTGCCCGATCTTTCCTATTTCCACCGATCTTTCCTATTTCAACCGTTCCACCGTTACGGTCGCCGCCAGACGCGCGCGGCGTCCTCGAACGTCGGGCCTCGGTTTTTCCAACAGCGGAGGCCTAAAACCACGTGTTTATTAAATAGTTGAAAGCTAGAACAGCGACGGATCTAATGGCGCTGTCGAGTCCGTTACTCGTTCACCGAGAGGAGACCCAGTTCCCCTCGCCTCGAGTTCCGCGCGCGGACCGCGCTGACGTTTCAATAGCCGCGAACTTCGTCGCGGCGAATAAAGAAGCAATTTGCTTGCCGAGAAATTTATTAGCGACGAGCTGTTCCGAAGAAAAGTTCGTAATACGGACGGGCGTCTTTGGAACGCGAGATTTCACGCTGAACTCGATGGTAACCGTGATGGTTTGTATCAAGACCTTGAATTAGTTCTCGCTGTTTTCTTCGCTAAATTGAAGCGTTATTTTAAATGTTACGTTCGAGATCAGTTCGCTCACAGTAGTGACCATTAGTGGACAACACTTTCTCCTATTTTTCTGGCATAATTATATTAACCCTTTGCGGTCGATTTTAAGGCGCCGCTGAAAATTATGTTTCGAACTCATTTTCATCAAGTTCACTTACATACAAATAATTGTTAAAAGCTTGTTAACTATTTTACTTGTTAACACCGGGTTACTTAAAGACATTAGGCTATTATTACTATTGATGATATATTTAATACGTAATTATTAAAATCTATTCTCTCATACTGTACAAAGTAAATAGAAAAATCTTAATAATATTCACAATGATTTCTCACGACTGTTTCTTTTAGATAACTGTTTTAATCAAAAGTGTCCATATACTTTTGGAGAGGAGTGTATGTCTCGGTTTACTTTTATACTTAAAATGAAAAATCACTTTTATACTGAAAAATCACTTTTATACTGAAAGATCACTTTTACACTGAAAAATCACTTTTATACTCAAAATGAAAAATCACTTTTATACTCAAAATGAAAAATCACGCGTCGATTCGTTCCGAACGAAATCGACAATACCCGGCGGATTATGCAATCAGACGAGTACAACTCGCGCTCTAATTCACGGAGGGTTAATCGCCCGGTGATCAATCACGGCGTGACGCGGCCGAGCGCAATAAACAGAAAATATATAAATAGAATTTACGGGTATCTTTCTCGGATTAGTTATGATAACGGGAAGTCTCGGCCCCGAGCAGGGAGGGGGGAGTAGGGGGGAGCAGAGGAGCAGAGGAGCCGAAGAAAGGAATTAAAGATGGTTGTGATCGGCATTGGATCATCGCCAGGAACGTCGAACGTAACAAAGTTTTTTTTCGAGCTCGCCGGCGTCGATAAGAGATTCAACCTAGGGGGAGAGGAGGGGGGGCAGTGGTGGGCGAAGGGGAGGCGCGCGTACCGTATTAGGAATTCATATCTTGGCCGGGGTGGGAGGCTTCTCAAGTATGATCAATACAGAGTTATTTTTATGAACAGCGATACTCAATCGAGGGAGTGTCACTCTCGCGAGAGGATACGCGTTGCGACGCCGACGCGTTGCCGACGCCAGCCCGTAAAATCGTTAATTTATCGTATCTATCCGACTAAGCAACTTCTAACGAAGTTTTACCGCAGCCGCGGGGATAAATTACAATGTTTAAACACGCTTTTCAATTACTACGCGCGAGCGGGTGGTATTGCAACGATGCCTCCGCCGTCGAGGAGAGAAAGTACGAAATATATGTATACACGTTGCCGCGTGTTAAAAGAATCGCGAGGTGCTGAAGCGCGGAACCGCGTTGATTGCGTTTATAGACAACGAGGATAAAACGCGAAAGTTTACGGACCGTCGAAACCCGCGTCCCGCTTCGACCGATTATTGAAAATCGCCGCGCGATATCCGTTCCGCGAGCGTGTTTGCACGGTTTTCGAGACGGCCGCCGACGAGATTCGATTGTCTACCGTTAACCCTTTCGGTACGAGCGCGCGGATATGTCCGGCATCCGTGCGACGACCGGTATATGGACGAGCGCCGGATATATACGGCGTCCACGTGCTAGCTTGTATAAATAACAGAGTTTCGTATCTGTTAATATTAAAGCTGGAAGCAACATTTTTTTGTTTAAGAAAAACGCTGCTTTATTGCTCGTAGTTTTTATTTATCGCTTCGGACAATCTTTATATAAACGAGGTCTGGCCGTGTGGGAATCTTCAGCGCAACGCCTCGTATAGTAAAAGTGCCACGACGGATAGAGTGTTCGTACCGAAAGGGTTAAAAGTCTCGAATAAGTGCTCCCTGCGATCGTGATGTCGAGAGGGATCTTGAACCTTTCGACAAGCAAAGGAAATAACTCGATTATAACAGTGTTCGCCACGATTATTGAATAACGATTAAATAATCTTATTTATACAGGGTGGGGCAATAACTATTGCCACCCCAAGTATCTTCGAAACTATAAGTTATTTCGAAGAAACGATCGAAACTATAAGTTATTTCGAAGATATTTGGGGTGGCAATAGTTATTGCCCCACCCTGTATATAACAATTAATATTATTATACATTCATAGTTCGGCCAGATTTATAAAATGCAAGCGTCCGAATTAACAAGATCCTTACAGCATCTTTATTTGCTTTTTTACAATCTGTTAATTTCCATTTAATTCCTAATTTTTGTAAAATGACGTGTGCAAAGATCTGAATATTATTATTTTACTTTTATCGAATTTATATTGTATGCATATTGTATGTTATATTGCAGAGCTGGTAGAAGATTGCGATTCATTAGAGATATTTGCGGAACAGCGGCTGGATATTTGAGAACCGTCGCGAGAAGCGCGTCTTCGCGCAGATTCCGATATTCTTGGCATTCCAGCCCTTTCTCGGTTTCAAAGTCTGCTCGGGGAATGGCGGCCGTGGGGGAGGGGGAGGTTTGGCGGCGAGGGTTGCAGACATACATTAATAACCACGAGATAGGTATCTCTCGTATCCGCCGTCGGAATAAGGAGATACATCCCTTGTATAAACGCGTGACTAACGGGTGGAAGACGGCGCGCGCGCAGCTAGCTTGTTAGCCAGAGACGAGGAAAACCCACCCTACAATTCTTTTTACTTATTTTCCGAAGTACTCGCCGAGTCCGCTGCCGTCTCTCTCTCTCTCTCGCTTTATGCTGAATTATTCCTTTTCCGACGCGTGAGATATCTTTCGATCAAACTCCTACGAAAGCTGCGCGCGCGCGCGCGCTCTCGAACAATTTCGCGAGCTCCGTTCGAACCCCCCCGGATTCTAAATGGAATTTTTCTGACGGGTCCTATCGTTTGTATTTCTTGTAAGTAAAATGGATATCGCAAGTAAGTTTCTCGTTCTGCGCGGATATCGAAATTCAATTTTATTCGAATAATAAGATAATCATTTTGAAAGAAATTTTATTCGTTCCGTAATTGTACGGTTTTATAGAGAATAGAATTTGGTGTTCGAATAGGTATGCAATTGTTTTGCAAATTGCAAAGCATTGGCTTGCGGACGTTGTTTAACATTTGTTAATTTTTTTGCTCGGCTATTTACCGAATGACGGCAACTTTGGACACTGAGAAATGGTACACGGTGTGTATAAAAGCAACGTAAAAATCGTTAAAAATCATTTTCAGTGAAATTTTGGAAAAACGATGCGAAACAAATATTTCTTTACTAGAATTATCTCTGTTTGGTAAAAATTTGAATTTATTTAGAATCGGAAGAACAAGGATCAATTATTTTCTCGTAATAATGACGAATTCTCGTCAAAATTTGTTCGCGTGAATTTTGTTACAATAAAAATTGAAGAACAAATGGAAAAATTTAGAAAAATGAATAAAGTTCATATTCGGTCGATGACTTGTTATTGCAGTACAATAAATTAACCACAGATTATTAGCATATTTTATGCATAAGCTCTTACATAAATTGCTTCGCTATCTCTATACGTAATTCAACAAATAAAATATGTGAAATAAATTTTTATAATAAAATCGTAATATTTATTATCAACTAAATATCATTCAATATTAATAGATTAAAAACATCGACGTCGCTGTCTTCAATTCTCTCACCGTGCCAATTACATCGAATAAAAATCGGACGATTAAGTAATTTCCATTAGAATCGTAATTAGAATTTCGAAAAGGTTTCGCGGTTTCGCGGAGCGGTTTCGCAGCCACCTCGAAAGGCGTGCACACACACACACACATATATAACTGGAGCATTCAAAGAGCAATTTGATGCAGAAACGACGAGGCGGCGGCGTCCAATTCCCCACGCCCAACGGATCTCCACGGATCCGCAATCAGCGTTGCCCACAAAGTCTCTCGTGATCAAAATAATTACCTCGCATATATTACACCAATCAGATTCCGCCGAACATGGGTAATCGAGTTTTCCACGATGGTGGAGATCGCTTCCCGGTCGTAAATCTTATCCGCGCGTCCGCGCCGTTCGAAATACCGTATTCATACCGATGATTCGGTAGTTCCCTCGAAAAACCTAACCTCGCAAGAAAACGCAAAAGAACTCGGAACGCGACGAAACGCGAGTGCCCCTTGCAAATTGTAATGACGTTTTAACGTTCCATTAACAGACTGTACAATGTTCAAATATATCTATAAATAAAATTAATTTGATTTTAAAGGAATTTTATTTTAAAGGAATTTGATTTTAAAGGAAATAAGCTATTTTCGTGATAACGTATTGTGTTTAAATTGTAACATTTAAAATATCATTTTATTATTTTAGATATTCTATCCACACACACATTATTATTGTTATATATTGTACTATTTATTAACCCGTTCGCAGACAAGTTAAAGATTTGGCGAGGTTACCATCGAGCACAGGGAATCGTTCTAGGATTAAACAAAACACGCCTGAGTGACGACAAAATACAGTCATCTGCAAAAATCAGTAAAACCTCCGAGTACAAAAATATTCAATCGCGAGTCGCTGTTCACTATGGAACCGTTGCAAAATTAGGATTCTTCAGCTGTAAAAAGATCCTTAATTCTCCAGACAATAGCAACGATTCGTCTTACCGCGACTGCATAAACAGCGAAACGCGTCGCGGATCAGGCGAAAGACAAAAACATTCATAGTTGCTGCTTGTAACGCGAACAGTGGAATGCGACGTCGTGTGTTCCCGTGTCGTTGAATTAACCGGGTATATACGTAGTTGGCGAGGATTCACGGATTCGCGGCGTATTATCGGTCGTGCGATTATCTCGCACGGATTTTAATAGAGACAGTGAAAGAGAGAGATAAAGAGAGAGAGAGATAGAGAGAGAGGGAGGATGGGACAGAGAGGATGCCGTGTTGTCGGGCTGCTTAGCGGAGTAAAGGGCCATCTCATCAACTACGTGGATATGGGATTGAGGGTGGAAGGGGTTATTACGTGCTCGTTTTCTCGCTCTTTTCGCCGGGGCACGCCGTTGTTTGCTCCTTTCTTTCATCCATTGCTCTCCCGGGTTCAGGAGAGGCTACGCGCGGACTGCACGCCTGTAATCTCGGTAATACCTACCGTAAGGGACACGGTAACTCGCGGGGATCTGTGCCCCGGCTACGGGGGCCTCCGTATTCGATGCTTTATGGCTGCTATGCATCGTATCCTGGGCGGTTAAGGCATCGTGGCCTGAATAGCCAATAAGATTCCGCGGGGCACGCGAGAATCGCGAACGCCACCGTGTGAATTCGAAAATGGAACGCGTCGGGCCCCCGGTCGCCGCCGACGCCGACGCCGTGGAATCGGCTTGTCCGCGGACCCGGCTCTCGTTCAATCCCGCGATTAGGTTTCGCCAAACATGGCATCTACCTTCGCTCGAACTTTTGCGTTTGACATCCCGTCGTCGCGATGAAGCAATAAACATTCGGCTTGTTATCGCCGTCGAGTCGAAATCGACTCTTTCGATATTTTCTACTTATTCTTGAAATTAATTTGTAGAAAATCCAATTTGAAATGATCGATTCAGCGTTGAAACGTTGACGATTGTTCTGCGCTTTCTACATATGTATACATAACCTGACATAACCTAACTTGTTATATAGAAAGCGCAGAAAATTTAGGATTTTCGTATTATGAATATTAGCATTCGAAATTAACATTTCACCGATTCATTTAAAAGTCTTTTGACAATCGGTGACATCAATTTTATCGGTACCAGATCACTATCTAAAAAAGTTAAACTTCTCTACCAACTAAACTTCTCTGTCTAAAGTTCGAACACATGTATATAATTTTATTCTGTATTAGGATTCTGACTTTTATTCCGTTTCTTCAAAATTGCCTCAGCGACGGAAACGTAATCAAAGAGATTTTCAACCGGGATTTCCGGGTCGTGTAAATGTTATACTTTGTAACACGCGTGCCGCCTGGTATCGATAACTACAATTCTGAACTACGTCCGTGAAGATCGATTGCGTCCCAGCGCCTTCGGGAAAGAAAAAGGAAAAATATGCAACTTCTCGGTAAATTAAACGCGGCTGCTTATATGCGTGCTCTGGATTGCTATAGGGTAAAGGAGATATCGATTAGCGAAACAATGACACAGAACGTCCGGTCGGTCGGTCGCGACTGTACCGCTGCATAATAAATACCGAAGGAATTTAGCGTAATTATGTGTTTCTTTTGCTGGAACTGCCAAATAATAAATGGCATATCTTTTGCTGGAAGTATCAAATAATACATGGAATGTAAATGTATAGCTGGCTATTGGAATGCTACGGGGTGGGTCTAAAAATGTCCCAGAATGCATTGCCGTGCATCAAAAAGGTAGGACCCAATAAAAAACCATTTACAGAGAACTGTTTACAAGAATATCGCGCTGCAAAAGATGTAAAAAGCGACGAATTGAAACTGTCATAGAAAAGATTGTCAACGATTGTCTTAACCCTTTGCACTCGAAGCCATTCTAGCTCTAAATCTAAAATAATTTTGCTGTCTTATAGTATTTTTATCTTGAGCGACGTGGTGTATTTTATATATACCCAATTAATTATTCATACTAACTGTGCCATATTTAACAATTTTTCTAAAATTGAACATTGTTGCTATAAAAATTATTTTAAAGGGTGAAAGAACAATATTAGTGGTGCCCGAGAGTCACCATTCGAGTGCAAAGGGTTAAATAACGCCTCGACGAATATTCACGTTATTACAACTTTAAAGGGGTACTCCAGCTTTCGACCATATTCTATCTATAGGAACAACCCGCGAACAGTTTCCGTCCGCAAAAGGGTTAAAGATCCCGCGACGGCGAAACAATCGGCGCGACGCCGCTGGGACTTCGGTATCGAAATTTTACAAACGCGAGCACGGGTTTCGGGCCCGTTGTCCGCGCGGACGACAATGCTTGACCGGCTGCATGTCATTAAAATGTTCGTCATCGTCTGGTAGCACGGATCGGGAGGAAACGGAATGCAAGCAGAAGAAATAAATTCGTGCCCCCTATTCCCCTCTCTCTGGTCCCCTCTCCCCCCACCCAGCAGCAGCAGCAGCAGCACGGGACCGACGCGGGCTCGAGTACTCGTTGAAACTCTCCGGCGGGGCCCCCTAACAAGGGAAAAAGGATTCGAAGGATTTCGAGCAAGCAACGTCTATCCGGCGCATTATACGCGCAGCTCACGAAAAAAACCACCCGCCGCCGCGTCCGCGCTCCTCCACGGCTAGAAAGGTAGAGGGGTGGGGAGGAGGCTCGATCCTTCCACGAGGATCAAAAAGAGGACACGATCGCTAATAATATCGGTGGAAGCCCAAGAATCCGCAAAGAGGCGCTCGTCTGCGTGGCGAGTCCGCCCGTAAATCTGCCCCGCGTCACCGACAGAATACTCCGGGTCTCCTACAGCTTTGTCCATCCGTCTATCTATCCGCTTCTTCTTCTTCTTTCTACGGCGGTGGTGGTGGTGGTGGTGTGCGCTTCCCCCGCTTCGACTTCTTCAAGCAGCCTCGTGTGCTGTTTTAACCTGGCAATTATTGAAACGCCGCGAATTTAGAGAAACGACTACGACCGTGCCGCGATCCTATTCGTGCCGCATTCTACGGTCCCGCCGTCATCGGCTCCGCATCTTCGACGGATTCCTCGCGGATTACGCGAATCCGACGTAATTTCGTCGCGCGTTCTACGAAAGATCCGCTATAGATCCTGGGTGCTGTACGATTGTTTCTCGTTCGCGGAAACACCGGGAAGTTGTGATTTTTGGAGGATGTCTCTTGGATGGAATCCGCATTGAAATGGTATCGGTTTGGTTTGATGTTAACCCTTTGAGGCGTCGTTAACATTGTTGTACCACGGTCTAAAATTCTTTGTACAGGTATCGTGAAAGTTTAACACTTTATCAACCTATAAATCGCCAAGGTTGGTTGCTTATAAATCAATTCTCGTGGTAACTAACAAATTCAATAACAATTACTAAGATAAACGTCTCAGATTTTACTATAGTAAGCTTCGATGTTGCTATACAATTTTCTAAAAATTAAATGTCTCTCGCGATTACCAAATTAAATCTTGTGACTCGCACCAACAGTTTCACGTTCAACAATTTTTCTAAAATTGTGCTTTGTTGCTATAAAAATGATTTCAGGAGTTCCCGTCGAGATTTCAGTCGAGTATTATTGCCATAGCTTTGCTCGTTCATCATTCGTTGTCAATTTTCGGCCCAACCATGATGGTCCTGCTTGCGCAATCTCACGGAGTCTCGTAGATTTCCACTATAATCGTGACAGAATAATTTTAGTGGTCCCTGAAAGTCACCAATCGAGTGCCAAGGGTTAAGTTTAAAAATCTCTGGAGAATGGTCGAATTCCTCGAATTCACAAAACGAAGAATCCAGTTCGGAAAATGCCGAATATAAAAATCCGAGATAAAGGTCCTATTTGCTTTGTTGCGTCGAATGCAGTGCGCACACGTTGCCGAGAAGAAACGTCAGGAGCGCAACAATCTTCTGTCTGAAATTGACAGGAGGGTAAAGGCGGCGTTCCGCGGGTTAATCTCGACGGTCCCGCTAGCGTTAAAAGATAGCCAAAGTTGCGTTCCGGGTAAGCGCGGAATCAGATGCAAACGATCTCTCTCTCTCTCCCTCTCTCTCTCTCTGTCTGTCTCTCCGTCTCTCCCCGGTCACGTCAAGATCCAGCGTACCAATCAGAAATGATCGGGCAAGTTGAACGAACTTCGAGCGCGTTACCAATAAGCGCGTACTGTTTCTCCCTCGCGTTCCCCGATGAAGTGCACCGGGGCCCCGTCCCGATGCTCGAGGCGGAATTTGGAGCGCGTGAAAAATCTATGCCGTCCACGGGAAGAAGAAGGAAGGAAGGAAGGAAGGGGGGATCGCGACGGCTACGCCCCTGGAAAGAGGTGGTCGCCATCCACGGTAGGAAGGAAGCGCAAGTACTCGGATTGGTTCTCGCGTACGCGAGACAGAGCTTCGACTCTCGGTACGCAGAGAGGGTCCACGATTGCGACTCCTTCTCCTTCTCCACCTCCAACCTCCTCCTCGATCACCGCGTCCTCCTCCACCACCGCTTCTCCTTGTCCACCTTCTCTCGGTCCTTCTCTCTCCTTGCTTCTCTCTTCACGGCTGGTGGGGACAGATTCCCTCTTGACGCGTCCCGCGAAACACGTTGAGACTGCCGCTGCTGCTGCTGCTGCTCCACACACTTTTCTCTGCATTTGCATCGTTTCCCTTGTTCATACCGCTTTTGCACGCTCCCGAGAGCGAAACTATCGGCCGCTCGAAACTTTCCACGATTTCGGAATTTCCATTGTTACCGTTCGTTTTCGAGTCGTCCTCCTTCCAAAATCGCCGGGCAATTTTAAGGGTTGATCGCCTCCGATTGGAACTTCGATTCACCGATGGGAACGTAGATGTTCGGATACTGGAACAGTCACTTAGATGCTGAATTAAATCAGTAATTGAGGCGTCTTTGAATATGTCAATTGTTTTTGGATAATTGAAAATTTACGTCAACCCTTAACCCTTTGCAGTCGGAGTCAAAATGTATTATTCTTTCAGACTTACAGTGTTTCCATTTTGTACAACCTGGAGAATTTTATACACCATAAAATTGAATTTTATAACTCGTGTTACAGTTAACAGTTCTTGACAATGTTTTAAGTATAACTAAATTTGATATCTCCATTTGAATCTCCAAATAATAATGGATGTAAATAAATTAACCACTTAGCTGCGTCAATTTATTTTGGAGATCAATTTTATTATGCGTTTTATCGATCACGATGAGCTATAGTTTCGTCGACAGTTGTTCTATAATTACCCTAAACTGTACGAAATTTATAAATAATTTAAACTAGATCGTAGGAGAATGATTTTTCTTTTAAGACGTAAAATTGTCATTTCCTTTGTCACGTGTATACTCGTCTTGCGCAGCTACTAGGTTAATCGAATAAAATTATATTACAGTATTATTATATTATAATATTAACATTTGTTACTTTCACGATAGTGGCGAGAACGATTTGATAAATAAACAGCGTCCCACGAGACGGAAAGAACGAGATTCGCGACATAAATGGGTAACGCGATTGAGACGTCGACGCTCGCCGAGAAAAATAATCTCGGGCGTCGATTGTCATAGACGGTTGACACACCATGGGAAAGAAAATCTGTATTAGCTGGTTCGTGGTACACGCGTGGACACGACCAGTATATGTGAGCCCGATCCTAAATCATTTCTTCTGCCGAGGATTAATGGGCTTTCACCGTTCTTCACGGTCCCCTGTTGATTGTCGCCGTGCCCGTAGCCAAGCGTATGGTGACATTTGCTTTAACGATCTCCCGGCTACGTTAGCTGTTACCGTTCCGCCACCTTTGTCCGTCTCGCTGAATATTGTTTTCTGCTTGCAACGATCGAAGACTTTCAAACGTTCTCGATTCATTTTTCACGATCATATCAACCCCCACTACGACTCCTTTTACGCTGCGTTGATTAGCATTAACTTGTCTTTAATATTTTAATTAATAGAACCAGACGATTTTTGTTTAATGTATTGTCTTTGTTTACATTTTGTTTTTTACACTTTGACGACGAATTTATTTTTATTTCTATGCAAATTAATAATGATTATATTTAGTAATAGTATAGCAAAGGGTTAATTTCTCAAACCTTTTATAATCCTTCAGAAATTATCAGAAATAATTATCACGAATGGGACGGTATCAGTTATATTAATATTTTCATTTCTATAATCAAGGGTTAATACATAATTGTGGCGGACAATTAATTGCTTTCATGCTTGAAAGTATGTAACATTTTTCCTCTTTTCTTATAATGTTGTACGAACTACTATTAATATTTATTGAATTTTTATACAGGATCTAATAAATATTAATATCATTAATTTCCACTATGTCGAAATAATACAAATATATTCTCCTGTTATCAAAGCCTAAAAATGAAAGTGCATAAAGATAATAAAATAAACAAAAATTGTCTGGCCCTGTGAAGGAAAATATTAAGGAATAAATAAGAAATTTAATATGTTATCTGGTTCTAAGTAAGGGTACGCCGATTATGGTAGCTCTCTTCCCCTAATTCGCCAGACGGCCGTGTTTCTTCCCGGAACGAAAGCTTCCGAACCATCGTCCGCGAAATGTGCCGAACGAGCGTGGAACAAGAACGACCGTGGAATAAGAACGAGCGTGGAACAATGTTCGCGGTGTTAAGGGTTAATAGCGCGAACAAATTCCACGGGCCGACGCGAAATAAGTGGCGAGCGCCTGCAATCCAAAGCTCGCGCTTCCGTTGCATGATCAATCAACGCGTCGCGCCTCCCTTCACGTTCCCCCGTTCGCCGACCCTTGCGCCCGATATCCAGTAATTTTCAATAACGAAAATCAGATTGATTATCCGGAGGGTACTGCCGCATTCGCGCAAAGAAGTCGGCGTGTTGCATTTTTCCCAGAAACGTCTTGCGAAATGCCGGCAATAATAAACAGGTAGCCACGAAAGTTCGGCGCAAGCGTGCCGCGGGAACATAAAGGGCCCAAATGACTATCTTCGCGAGAGACACCCGGTTTTTTTCGCGCGGTTCCATCGGCATATGTCGGGGGGTCTCTCTCTCTCTCTATCTCCCGGCAAATGGCAGATGAAAACGATCTCACACACGCGGGGATGTTGCGCGCGCGCGATCCACCGAGTCATCGACACCGAAAGGAAATCGATTAGCCCGTGAACAGTATTCGCCGACACAACCGGCGCGGCCGATGCATTATCGATGCAATGCGGGCCCTCATACACATACATGAAGGGGAAAATGGCGGTCTTTGGCGGAGAACCGCGGAGGTGTCGATAGGATCTGCTTCTCTCTCTTTTACCATATATCTCTCTCTCTCTCTTTCTCTTTTACCATCTATCTCTCTCTCTCTCTTTCTCTTTTACCATCTATCTCTTTCTCTCTCTCTCTCTCTTCTCTAGCTTCTGCCCGATGGTCCGGCATCGCTGACGTCTCTAAGCGCGCAATGAGAATCCCGCGGTAATATATTGATAGGACGCCGACGATATTGCTTTCGCATATTTATGCCGGTGCCCGTGGGAATCGTCTTGCGAGATAAGCGGAAACGTTATCGACGCCGTGGAATCACGAGCCTGCTCCACCTCCCCCTCTTCCACCCTACTCCAAATACCGTTTCCCCGGTATTTATATTCTCCGTCGATTATTATTTCGTCGACAGCCGAAGATCGTAATCTAATTTTAAATATGTATATATTTGTATCAACTAGAACCGGTCACGCCTTTTCCTCTACTTTAGACGTTCTAATGCAGCTGTATCAACGCTCGAACGGTTTACACGCGCAGTCGTACGATTGATAGTCTTCCGAGGATAGCTAACTTTGTATAAATTTGTACAAGATTGCGCGACAACGAGTTTACAGTCGGCAACACGGTGTTACAATTTCCGATCCACGATTGGTTTAAGTTGGACACGTCGTTTACTTTTTATTTCACGTGTTAATTCTTTGTGGCGCAGGAGTTCAGATGAAAAATAGAGCCGTGTTGCGCTGGTATTTTATCGGATTTTAATTAAGTGAAACAAGATTGGTGTGTTATTATTAATAAAGGTATAATATTGTGGAAGAACGTAACCAAATAGTTAAAATTATTTATTTCAAAACATCTTCCCCCGGGCTTACAAAGAAGACCCGGGGTGATTTAACCCCTTGCACTACGACTAATTTTATGCTGCGTTGATTAGCCCTTATTTGTTCTTAATATTTTCCCTAATAAGACCAAACAACTTTTGTTTCTCCTGTTATTTTTATTTCCCTTATTTTTTAAACTTTGACAGCAGAAGAATTAAATTTGACTTCGATTCAAAAGAAATTAATAATATTCATATTTAGTGGATCTTGCATGAACTCTTTACCACGAGTCTGACTCGTTATTATAGTGCAAGGGGTTAATTTGTCAGCTGTCTATTCTGCGAATTTCTTCTACAAAAATTCCACGACTTGTGTCGAAATACTTGTGGTAACATCGCGATCGAAAATAATTGTTATAACAATGAAGTTTAGTTTTAAAAAGATCGTTAAAAGTAGTGTTATCGGCGCAAGTGACAAGAATCAATTTCGCACGCAAGTGCATTTTGTTTAACAAAAGCGTACTCTCTTACATAGAATGGAAATACTATAAGCCGGGAAAATTATCTCCAATTTACAGTCAAAAC
Organism: Augochlora pura; assembly: GCF_028453695.1. Taxonomy (NCBI): domain Eukaryota; kingdom Metazoa; phylum Arthropoda; class Insecta; order Hymenoptera; family Halictidae; genus Augochlora; species Augochlora pura. The sequence goes on from NC_135780.1 coordinate 5,356,958, forward strand.
GGCTTCGAGCAGAAAAGGTTAACAAATCCATTTTCAATCGTCTCTCCTCCTAACAAAACATTGGTTCCCCGAAAACCGCGACTACAAAGATCGAATCTTACGCGCGCGTTTGAAAACGAAAAAAAACGAGAAACAAAAAGTCGGTGTCGATGAAACGGCCGTTTAGAATAATTTAGCATTTGCACAGGCCTCGCTCGGAGACTTTATTGTCGCGAGAATTTCGCCGGGAACGCCGAATATTTCGTAATATCGAGAGCGCGCGCGCGTTTCGTGTTGGCAATGAGGCAGTCGCAGAGGGTCGCGTCAATCCACTCATAAAATAGCCGCGGCGTTCAAATGTAACCAAACTGGCTCCCTCTCCCCCTCCCTCCCCCCCTTGAACGTTGAGCACACGTTCCCTCGTAAACCAGCGGATTTCGAACGATGTTTCTCCGCGGCTAAATCACCGGCACACACACACACACATACACGCACAGACACAGAACACAGGCGCTCTCGCTTGCGTGTAGTTACACGGGTTCGCGCGGTCGCCCGGGGTAAAATACGTTGCTCCATTTCGGAACGGCGGGGACGCCATTGAGACTGGAGAGGACGGACGACACTATTGTTAGCGAGATTCTAAGGAACTGTACGTTTTCTGGATGCTGTAACGACTTGGATCCTTACGGGGCACACACCTGGCTGGGTGGCATTGCTTTTTCGGGACGCGCTCGCTCGCTCGCTCGCACACCGAATGAACATAATGTGTACGCCGAGGCGTAGAGGCCTTCCGAGAGAGAGAGAGAGGGAGAGAGAGAGAGAGAGAGAGCCTCGCACACACCCCCGACGGCGGAAGCGCAGATGACAAAGTGTTTTCTCACCCGGGCGCAAGGATAAAGCCGGTGCCCCGATTCACGAGATTACCTGGCTACCGGCCGAAGGGACCGAAAATGAGACGCGATATTTAAAAATCTCTCGAATCCGATCTTTTTTCTCTCGGCGTCGGGGGGCCCCGTCATCGGACCGCCATTCACACCCCCGACGATCGACTCAAAAGAATAATTTATCACAAGCGCGCACACTTTGTGTCCTATTCGAACTACGCTGTACAAGCTGTAGCGTTGAATTTCTACGATGAAACTGGAGTGATAAGATTATTATTTCTATTCACATTTTTTGAGACGTCTGAAAGAAGTTTTCTAGCCTAATCTCTCACGATAAAATTCTACATAAAAGCACTCGACTGATTTATTTAAAAAGAGCATCGAGGATGTATAAACAACGCCTGGGAAAAATTCGGTACGTTTTTAAGACAGTTCAACCCCTTGCACTATGATCACGAGTCAGACTCGTGAGAAAGATTTCATTTAAGATCTAATAAATATGAATATTTTTATTCTCCTCTAGATTGAAATTAAATTTGATTCTTCTGTTATTAAAGTATATAAACGAAAGTAAATAAAGACAATCGAAGAAACGAAAATTGCTTGGTCCTGTTAGGAAAAATATTAGGGATGAATAAGTGGTAATCAACGCGGCGTGAAAGGTATCGCAGTGCAAGGGGTTAATCCAGAATCTGCCACTAAAACGACGCTAAACAGTTAATTGTATAATAATAAAGTTGGTACAGTAAAGATTGTAAATTCTTTACGCAACGATTGAACAGCTACGGTATATTGTTTAGATCGGACAACGGGCGAGATAGAATTCCATTGTAATAAAACGACGGTGACAAAAGGATCACGATTTCGAGAGCAGAAAAAAATCGCAGGAATGCGGCGTCGAGGGCAGAGAGAGAGAGAGAGAGAGAGAGGGAGAGTCTCGATCGGGTTTTGAGTTCGATAGAATCGCGAGAACAATTCGATAATCCGTGTGAGAACGGGAATCTCCCCCGGTCGGGCACCGCGTTGCAACGTAACCAGTGGGGTACCATTTACTGGCCGAATTTACGGCGGCCATTGGTCGAGATAAGGGACCCCGGGGACGGCGGGGCCCTCTCGCGCAGGTCGGGCCGCCGTAGTGCCCCGCGTCCGATTACAAAAACCGGCGAACGACGGTGGTCCACTTTCGATCCGACGATTCTACTCTCTCTCTCTCTCTCCGGGGCCCGCGCGATCGGGGAGGATCGTTTCCCCGCGCGACATCCACGGCGCTGCCGGCCGGGGAGGAAATTATAATTGAGTCCGAGATTAAAGGTTTGTCCTTATTATGCTCGGGGCAGGGTGGAGGCACGAAAAGACCGAGAGAGAGCCGGAGTGGCGAGAGGGATCCAGTTTTTACTACCTTACCATCCTCAAGCGTCCCCCCTCCCCTCCGCCCCTCCGCGCGCACCCGGCCACCCGTGTCCCCCCGTCGCGTACGGAGTCAACCGTCAGCCCAATCTTGATATATCTCCTACCCGAGGTTGCCCGTTGGCTTTTCATTGGGCCGGTCCTCTGCCTCCATTTATATCGCATTACGAGACCAGCTCCTTGGAATCCTCCGTGGAAGACCCAGACCCACTGGTCTCCTTGTGTCCCTCGGACGGTGCCACTCGTTTGCCGAATACGTCCGATGGTCCAGGTCAGGAGCTGAGGTCGCGCGGCGCAGAAGGCCGTTTCACTTTTTGATGGGTCGGAGATCCTTCGCCACTGCGCGCTGAAACACACCTAAAACTCGGCCAAACATATGTGACCATAATTATGAAAGTGGTCCAAGTCAAAATTTAGAAAAAAATCAGCTTATCTGTTATTTTACCCCACGTTATTTTGAACTAGATTTGTTAAATGTAATTTTTACGATATCGTCAAAAATTAACCATTATTTCGTGTTGTGGTTTTAATGGGGGTCATGGTGGTTGTAATTTCAAGGTTATATGGAATTCATTCAGTGTTAATTTTGAAAATGGTCTATTAAAAACAACATTTTATAATAATATTAAAATATAATAATATTTAGAAATGTAATATTTCATAATAAATCTCCATTAATCAAGACTAATAAAATTCTAAATAAAAAGATCGCGTAATGTAAAAGTATATTTTAATTTATGCAATATATATTTTTTAACACAATATATATTTTATTCAACACAATATATATTTTAAAACAGAACGAACTAATATTGGAATTTGTCAATACCGCCTTTCACTTCAACGCTAATATCTTTTCCACGTACGAACACGGACAAGATTCTCTTCTTGCAAATTTTTATAGTCATTCAGGTGTACTTCCCATGCAACAGGATCGTTCGCGCACGCGTTTTGCTTCTATTGTAAACGGAAGTACGTCGAACCAATTTGTCTTCATAAAGTAGCACATTTTAAGCTGCGCCCATTAAACTTCTACACGATCGCGAGGATAACGCGAACGTCGTTTTCTCTTTCATCCCATCGCAAAAATACCATTTTCAATCAAGAAAATTGTTTCAAAGTGCCATCAAAATAACATTACGCCACAAATCATTCGATTGAATAAAAATAAAACTGTAGCCACGATCTTAATAGCTTTTTAACCAGTTGTTCCGTCAAATTTTTATTGTTCCTTACACATTGGAGTGAACTAATGACGTTGCGACTCGTACAAATCGATATTCGTATAAAAATGTCGTCCTCGCCGCCTTTTCTGTGCCGCCATCTTTTTTACTTCGAATGCTGAAAGTACGAACATTTCTCGGCCGTGAAAATGTACATTAAACTAGATCATTCGAATATCGAATATTCCCAGAGAATTATGAATTTATTCGCGATTTACAATTGATGGAAATATAAAGGCGACCATGACTTCGGTGTCCCTTCGAACAAAATTCGGGAAAAACCGGCGACCCGAACGGTAATCGTGATCGATCGTCGCTCGCGACGCTGATCGTTATTCGATTAACTTTTAGCGTCCCGCCTTCGGTCGCTATCAAAAGGTAAGGACCGGGGCAAAAAATAAATCAATTCGTGCGATTGCGCAACGACGCGACGCGGTTCGCCGGGAGAGAAAGTGACCGGAGGGATTTTCGTCGGGGGCGAGTCGATACCGGGCGGTGATCAGGGAAGAATTAATGGTCTTTGGATTGTCTTTGAAGAGCGGAAAGCGAAGAGAAGGTCGAAGGGACCAATCTCGGCGAGATGACAAATGACTCCGCGGATCTTCGACCGTGTTTAATAGTCGGGTCGCAGAAAGCGAAAACGCGGCGCGGCGCGGCACGAAAAAAGAGAATAGAAATTCTGATGCGAACGAAATTGATAATCCACGGGGCGGATGTAAACGATTACCGTTCTCCTCCCTCCGTTGTGTCGCGCGCGCTCGCTCCTTGAATTTCGACTTACACCTCGGGGGAACGCGAAATCGATTCGCCGGACTTGTACTTTGTTAAAGTGCGACCGCAAAAATCATCGCAGGCGTCTCGTCGTCGTTGCGGCGAACCGGTTTCGCAAAACGATGACATAATGACGCTCTCGGAGCGAGGGTGAACACAACGTTTTACAAATTTAAGCGTCCCGCGCATGAACAGCGGTCGGCCGCTGTAATTATTTTCGTCGGATCGCAGGAAATTACCGCGCGGAGAGCGAGAGCAGCGCGAATGAAGTTTCGCGAGAAGCTGTCCGAGCTTGTTGTTCGTGCAATTGATCCTTTTTAAGAGGAATGTTCGCTGCGTTGAAGTGGCTTGCAGATGGTTCGATCGTCGATTATTAAAAGTTTGAACGGCCGCGATGGGAAATTGTTATGTCATCGGTCGAGTTTCAAATTTACCGCGATGATTTACGCGGTGTTTACCTGTACACGTGTAGCTCAAGTTTAGCGCATAACAAGATGATCTATGAGCCGCATTAACAGAGTCTTGTTAAACGGGGCCCGAGGCCCGGCGAAGGTTCGACGGTTCCTTCACACCGATATCCTCCCCCTGAACTCTCGCTCTCCCTTCTCTCTTTTACTCTGTCTCTCTCGCTCTCTTTTACTCTGTCTCTATCTCTCCTTCTCTCTTTTTCGCTTCTCTCTCGGTCCCTCCCGCGTCCTCTTTCCTTCTCCGCAGCGCTGACCGGGCTCCATGACCTGACCCTTCATAAACTAGGGCCCAACTGTGCTATATTTTAAATGCATATAGACGTAGGCGTGCATGCCGTTAAAATAAATACAAGTGCCGAGGGGGGTAGCCGTGCGCGGATCGGTTCGGGCATAAACGCTGATCCACCGACACCTCATCTGTCCACCAACCGAAAAAAGAAAACCGGGGTACATGCACCGTGGAAGAGGAGACGACGCCGGCTTCTGACACGATTGTGTCATAGCTTTATTAATTAGCTCTTAGCTCTTAGCTCATAGCTCTATTAATTAGCTCTTAGCTCGTAGCACTTAAATAATTTTAATTATTAGCTCTTAGCTCAAAGCTCTTAAATAATTATTAATTTTTATTAGGATGAAATGACTAGCTTAAACAAAAAGGGTTTTAATTAAAATTTTAAGTTTGGGTATTAACCTTCTTGAAGTTAGCTGAAAGAAATTATTTTCCCATTTTAATTCACAAAATTAATGTTTTAGCTACCTAGCTTTAATTTATAAATTATAATTTACTTTTTAGATTTTTTTAAATTTTGATATTGTTATATGTTTTTAAGGAAAATAGGCTATGTCGTATTGTGTCATAGGTCCTAAAGTAGGTCTACACTAACTGTACCTATACCAATATATCAGAGACATACACCGTCGTTCGTAAACAGTTAGCGTAGAAATGTAAATGAATTTCGAATTGTTCAATATTATTTTACTATTTCAATATTTAATATTTAGTCGCGAGATTTGTCAATAATATTTTCACAAGCGAGGATAATTGGAAAAATGTCTCTATCTCATATAGAATAAAATGTATTCTATATAAAAGAATAAACGGTACTATTGATTAGAAACGAATTCTGTCGTCGGAAACAGATTATTAGCAGCCGAAAGGACTCGGTGGCAAAGATTGCGGCCAGCATACCGCTAGACTCCAAGCTGTCTGGGATCCTTGGTGGATCCTTGGATCGCCTATCTTCCTCCCGGTTTATTGCCGTTTGATTCCTTTTTTTTTCTTCCTTCTTCTTTCTTTCTTCTTCTTCTTCTTCTCCGGCCTGCTCCGCGGCAGCGCGCTCGTCGTACCTCAAGAGCCGGGTCGTCGTCAGATTCTTGCCACTCGGCGGCATCGGCACCGGTCCGTGGAGAAGACCGAGAGAAAGGAGGAAGGGACGGAAACTTAGCCGGGACAAAAACTATTCGACTACCTAGTTCTCGCCGCGCTCGGGCGTTCGATCTAGTTAAAACCCATCGGACGGGGCTTGACACTCTCCGCCGGACTACTACTTTCGTCGACGACCGGTCGTCGTTTCTTCTTATGGTCGCCGCGCATTCGAAAATCACCGCCGATGAAAATTATTGTGATCAACATTCCCGTCTGTCCGGGAACAGGCTTCCGAATGTCGCGATCAACGAGGACCTTTTTAGGTGGTAAAACTTCCAGCAACATAATTCGTCGTATTTTTATATGAATTTTGAAAAGGGGATGGAGTTCATTTCCGACACGAAGCAGTTGTTAACTACAATAATATAATAAAATATAATACAGAAAATATAATAAAATGTAATATATGAAATATAATAATATATAATATATAAAATAATAAAGTATGATATAATAATTAAATAAAACACTGACTTTTTTGTTGCCTTTAACGTTTGAAACTGTTGTAAATATTCTGTCGAAGTAACTGTCGAAAGCACTTAAAAAATGAGAAACGACATCACCATAGTATTTTCGACATAATTTCGAAGGATCGTTCTCAAATATTTTTCCATGCGACCCGGAACAAGCCCACTCGACCACGCACGATCGAGCGGTATGAAGCATGGCAGCGATAAACATCGAGCGGATTTCGCTCGAGAGGAATTGTTTCATTAAAACGCATCCCTCATGCATCACGGCCACGCAGAAATGAGCGCGCCGGGCGTCTCGCCCCGAAAGAATTTATAGCGGCGCGCGCGAGCGTGTTGCCAAATGTTCGCGCAGCGACATTGTCGTACGAACCGCAACACGATCAGTCAGCGCGTCATTTTATCGCGGACGGTGGACGGGCGCGGGATGTAGGTGCAACATCGCCGAATCGCGCGGGCTCGTCCCGATCATGAGTCCGAGAAGAGTAACGCGATCGAGGCGGCCGGACAGACAGCACGGGGTCAGAGGGAAGCGAACGGAGAAAGAGAGAGAGAGAGAGAGAGAGAGAGAGGTGGCCCATGGGGAACCCCCTTGATTGGCAATGGAAGTGGTGGCAATACGGTGGTGCGCGACTTCCTCGAAGGAAGGAGAGGGCGCGGTTCTACCGCGCTGAGGAATCCTGCGGTAACACATGGAAGGATAGAGTTATTTATTGTTATGGCCGGCTGCTCGACGTCGTTGTGTGTGGGTGTCGGGGAGGGCCGGGGCGAGAGGAACGGGGGGGGGGCTGTGCTTCGGTCGGATTCCTTCTCTTTCTCTCTCTCTCTCCCCCGGTTCTTTCTTCTCTTGCTCGCCGTTCGACTTCGGTATCTACAAATACAGATACCAGAGTCTCTCGGTGCTATAACACAGTCACACTCCCTCTCTCTCTCTCCCTTTATCTCGACGACTGCTCTCTCTCTCTCTCTCCGTTCCTCTAGTTCCGTCCTCCTTCCCTTTTCTTCTCCCCGGGCCGTTCCGTTCTTCTTTTCTGTCGCGCTCTGTCAGGGTCCTTCTTGCAACGTGTGCAACGGGGCCGCCCACTCGCGGTATACCCCGCTGGGTGTCCAACACCTACCTACATGGCCGCGGCACAACTGTATCCGTCCCAAGTTCTGCTGACCCGGTCCACACACCGCGAGATCGCCGCTAGCGTTACCACCACCACCGACGCGCGCCGCCGCCGCCGCCGCCGCCACGGGGACCACCGCCACTAAATTTATCCTACCGAACGACTTTATTACATTACCTCAAACGTTTAATTCGAAATTATTACTTAGACGGGACATTAACGGTAGAGCAAAGGGGGGAGAAGCTACGGGGCGAGAGAGAGAGAGAGAGAGAGAGAAGGAATGGAGTGAGCCTCTCGCGAACCAGCTCGCCAGTCCCGGGAAGATAGCTTTGATTTACGCGCTGCCGGTAAAACCTGACGATCCGGGGCCCGGAGGATCGAGGAACGATCATCCCAGTCGTTTCACCTTGCTACTCGTGGATCGCCTGGCTACGCGACAATTATTACAAGCGGTGTCCCTATCGCGACCGTGTCCCTATCTATTCCTCTGCTTAGCTAGGGTAAGCCGGTTATTGCGGGGTGACCGATTGCTACGCCTTTGGCACGTTTTCGGTCCTATGGTAAATGCACCTATTACAGGAATGCCTCTTAAATGATACGATGTTAACGTCGATTTTATTGCGAATTAAAAGCGTGGTTGTCGAGTATTTATACTGTGTTGTTCAATAATGAACTTTGAAATATTTAACCCTTTGCACTCGAAGCCATTTTTAACTGTAATTTTAAAATAACTTTTCTGACATGTAACATCTCCATTTTATATGACAAAATGTATTTCATGCATATGAAATTGAATATTGTAACTCAGGCAACAACAGTTATATTTATAATAATTTTCGAAATCTAATTTTACATAATATAAAAATTATTTCGAAACTAAAATAATAATTGATGTTTTTCTTAACAATTGATTTATATAATCGGGGGGAAAAGCCGATTTACAGGCAACCGGTCGGTGAAATATTAATTTCATATTTACCAAACAAGGCACTTTTTGATTATTTCTTCTGCCTCTTTATGAACATAAAAATTGACCGCGCCTTATTCGATATTGAAGTTCATTATGCCCGTAAACGAGCCAATGGGCACAGTAAATGGCTCCGACTACCACCCCACCAGGTCTCTCGATCGCGGTGAACAAAGATATCGTTGAATCGAGCGTCGGAAGTTTCGGAACGCGGGACCAGATCGATAATGGTCGAAAAGTGTTGCGGCCTCGGTTCCGCAGGGAGTCGTGACTTGAACCCGGGTGTCGGCCACGAACGAGAGAAATATTTTTACGAGTCTGCTGGCTGAGGTTAGTCTCAGGGTTCGACTCCTCTCGCGGTGGAATTATAATTTACAACCCTTTACCACGGCTCCCTTTCTCTCTCCGTTTCTCTTTATCCTCGTGGCTGCTCGCGTCTCCCTCTCTTTTCACACGTACTCTCCTCCACGGCGAAGATTGTAACCGGCGCGGCGGTCGCCGCGGAGAGAAGAGGAGAGCCCTAGCCCTCCGAGCGGCCCCGGCATCGGGACTTAATGGTGTCTGTGCGTCTGTCCGTCCGTCTGACCGAGAGCCCTCTCCCTCCCTCTCCCACCCAGATTTTCGTTCGTATTGAGGGGAGTACGTGTAGGTTGTTAGTTGGCCAGTTTATGCGCGGCGTGCCCGCGTGCCCTTTCGACTGGCGTTTGCTTCGCCTCCGGGGCATCGCGTTTGCAAACTTTGCCTCCGCGCTTGTCCCCGCGGCGGAGCGCGCGCGCGCGCGCGCGAGAAGAACTCGAAACAGAGATGACGTATCGCCTCTGAGAGGGGCCTAGCGCATCTGCGCAACTCGCCCGGCCGCGCACGGGCCCCGAAATCCAACGGGGCCCACGATTTTACGAGCGGCAATGCGCGCGCAAGCAACCGAGGCAGCCGACGAACGCGTCGTGCTGCGAACACGCGTTTTCTTTTCACGCTTTTCAAGCTTTGCGACGTTTCCGTCATGTACAGTAACTTGATTCATTCCTAGCTTAAACGATCGGAATAGTTTCGCGCAGCAATATTTAACCCTTTGCTCTCCGCTGTCTACTCTCAGGGGACGTCGTAATTTCAACTGCAAATATCAAATAATTTTTCTGATTCAAATTCAGCTACTTCTAAACTATTTTCCTCTTACTGAAATTAGAATTTCAAATAACACTATTTTAAATAATAAGAATGTTAAATAATACTATTTACTCGAATTGGAAATTTATCTCTTCGAACAGTTCTCCTACGAATAATTCTCGAGTCCGATGAGAACCAGAAATGCTAAGCCGCCGTTGCTGCGAGTCCTCGGACCGGCAAAGATGAGAGACGAACCGAGCCGTGAGTCCTCTGTAAACACTAAACGGCGATTTCGCGGTGATATCGCGTAACACCGTCCTGATAAACGGAAACATGCTAATCCGCGTTTTCCGTTCGTCGAGAACAAAAGCGAGATTCCCGTTCGCATTACAGGCCAGCAAACATTTCAAGTAAATTAACAAAACGAAATAGTTATTTATACTAAATTCCGACGCTAACACGACGAAAGAGACACGACAGTCCGATGATTTTGCACAGCAAGACGTAACAATTCTGTTACAAGATGCCAGGCTCTAAACAGCTTCTCGCTTCTCGTCGACTTCTTCCATCGACTTTATCCTTTATTTACCGCGCTGCGAATCGCGCCCCTTTGGCCGCGTTCTCGTATTATCTTCGTTATGCTAAACCGTCCGTGCCGGGGGAATAGCATACGATATACTAAGACGGATCCGATAGCTAAGCGAGTCGTACGCGTCCACGCGCCGTCCGAGTTTTCAGATAGCCGCAGATCCCCGGCCGGGGGATAAGAAACACGATAGACCCCGCTGTATTGGCATGCCACGGGGAGCCCAGCCTCTCCCCCCCTCCCCTCCCCACCTGACAAGGTGGATCAATGATCCAGCGTAAACCACTTGTCCTTTCAACGCTGGTTTTTGCGACGACTTGCTTCCCCGAATTCGAAAGATCATAAAACAGTTCGGCGGAACGGGAACATTGGAGACACGCGGACAACTCTACCTGCGAGATGTCCTCGAGATCGTGGAGGGGAAAAGGATTCACGAAACAGCTAATTGCACGGATCTTGTAGACCGGTAACAAGTCTCGTTTTAAAATGCTTTAATGATATAATTTTACAATATTAATCGACACGTTTATATGCATCTTCTTCTTCTCTTATCTGTCACGTCTTTCGCTCGAGAGGACTTCGTAGGCTCCAATCAGTATTCTTAAAACGTGCAATAGATAATATAGATATAGTTAACTAAAAAATAGACCATAAACTAAATACGAAAGCTTAACCCTGTGTGGTCGAATGGTGACTCTAAGGCGCCCTAAAAATGATCATGTCACGTTTCAAAATAATCTTCATCAAATTTACTAATGTTTAAAAAATTATTAAGAGCTATCATTTATTATATAAGACATAAAATTCAATTTTGTATCGCACAAAATGCTCCAATACGAAATCCCCATCACGCATCTGACTGTCTATAAAATGAACTATATAAATAAACTATAGTGCACGTCGTTAAAAAACATCCTAAAAGGACGGCTCTCGCCGAGTACACCGACGAGCTTGTCCCTCACGGTTCGCCGTCGTGCCAAGCTTCCGAAAAGCGTTCATCATCGGGCGCGAGCGTAACGCAACCGAAATTTCGGTTGGTCCGTAAATGAATCACTGGGCAAAACACTGTACCCCTTCCCCCGGCCAGATTTCACGTACACACGAACGCACACACACACACAGACAGACGGTAGAATGAGCAATGAAGCTGACCAATGATCCGTTACTAGCGGACTGGCACATTGTTACGCTGCACGATGTATAGTGTTACCGGGATACACCAGGATGCGTTATTGTGTACGAGGTGTTGTTACGTAGGTGTACGCTCTCGAGCGAGAGAGACAAACGGTGGGACAAAGAGACTGAAGATGTTGGCGGAGAAGGAGGATGAGAAGAAGAAGAAGAAGAGGAGGAGGAGGAGGAGGAGTGAAAAGAGCGGAGACTCCGTGGTAGCGTCGGTAACTCTGCCAGGCGACGCGTCGTAAACTTTCGCCTCCATCGGCGAGCGCCTTCGCGCCTTCCTTGGTCCACCTTCCTCCTCCTCCTCCTTCTTCTTCTTCTGTGCACCCTTTTTCTTCTTGTTCCGCTTCTTCCTCCGTTTCTTCGCTTCGGCTCTTCTTCGGGCCGGGAGAGCGAGAGAGCAAAAGAGAGAGAGAGAGAGAGAGAGAGAGGCGACCGGGAGAGAACATTCCCCCACGCACAAACACCTCGGCTGCCTTCCTATTCTTCTCGCGCGTATGATTCAGCCTCGCTTCGGTTAAACGCTTATGCAGATTGCCGATAGTAAACGACCGGCTCGACAGAAATAGAGGCCAGAACTCTGCCGAGGACAGGGCACAGTAGACCGGACCGCGCGACGGAAAACCGCGCAGCTCTGCCCGCGTCGGGGACCGAGCGCGACTTTTAACGCGCCTCACGGGCGAACCGGCCGCCGCGGCCACGGCCGAGCAAGAGATTCTGATCTGATTAGGATCCAATCGGTTATGTGAGACGCGTCTCTCTCCCTCTCTCTCTCTCTCTTTCTGTCCGACAACTGGTATTCCGTGAGTCGGCCGATGGATCGAGATCGATTCAATTCTGTTTACGCCGGGCATTGAAAAGGCTCCGAAAATATCTGTTTCACGAATCGGACAATTACGAAGAACCTAAAAGATCTCGGAACTGTTTTAACTCTTTTGGGCACGGTGGGAATGTCCCACCTTTTTGTTGTACGGTAACGTATGGTGGGACATGTTTAGTTGTATTTTTACTCTGTTCATTCGTAAACCCACTTGGCACGATGAGACTATTTTATATATATTAAGTCTGATTCTACAGCAACAAATTCAGTTAAATTATTGTTTGTTTATGCATTCAGTAAAAATATACGAATTTTATTCGATTAAAAACGCGACAAAATTTCTGTGCCACGTGGATCTATTTATGACATGAAGACAAGAAAATTCTGTTAAAAATATATCTATATTATATTTATAAATATATGAATTTTTTATTTCCTACACGTATTTATATTTAATTTCCAAATTAAAAAATCGTCGGTCTTGGAGTAAGCCTAGAAAAAATAATACGCGGTCATTTAAGCGTTAATACACCTTGACGAAAAATTCGTCAACATTTGTCAATTCGTAAAACAATGAAACGTAGTCTCTCTTCTTTTTAACGTCTAAACGTTATCACATCTTTGCCGAATCATGTACGCCGCAAGAAAACAGACGAACTGCCGCTTACGCGGAGTCGTTCGGCCAGCGTCTTTTTCCCGAAAAAACATCGTAAGAATTTATCTGTACCGTTTTAAAATATTCACAGCAGCGTCCCGAATAATCATCAAATAATTTCTACGGGCATTCCTCCCTTCGAATCCCATTAAAAATCCGATCACGATTATTAGCATCCTAAAAAAGACTTAATTATCTCACGTTCATCGTAAGATCATCGCGCTCACAAATAAGGATTTTAACCGCGGTACATTATATTCGAGTCACGTACACACGCCAGTTGTACCCTATACTTTAAAAATAACATTGAATACGTATCCCGTGGAACTGATTCTTCCAACACACGAAGTATGTGCCTACTTTCCATCTGGGAATCGTAACGTTTTTGTTCCCTTAGCGGAACATTTATCACTGTAACAATGCCCGGCCGAACAATGACAATTGCTCATCAAATATGTCGGGGAGCACGCTGTTGCACGGTAAATAAACAGTAATATTTGTTTTATAATTTCCATAATTCATCTTGTAATGACCATTTATCTTGAAAATATAGTAAATTCGTTATTTTTATTATTCTATTCGTTTGATTCATCAGCGACGTAAACGATTGCTACAATTTCTATGTTAACCGTATGGAAAAACTGCTGAACACGAAATGGACATTTAAAAACAAATTGACAAAGTTTCCAGTCTGTTAAATAAATATTCCCAATAGTCTCAGATCTGATTGAAAAATCGTAACGCGTCTTCGAGCAGTTCTGGCAACGATACGGCAAATATAAATTGTGTCACGTGGACAATAAAAATTTCCTTTAATTAATAAAACGATAATAAAATAATAAACATAATAAATAAGATAAATGTTAATGTTCTGCCCTTTCTAGAAAATTGTAACAAATGTCTAGTCGTAGCGAAGAAAATGGAACGGTAAAGGGTTAAACGACATTAACATTACAAGAATACAAAAAAAGAAGCACGTCGGTAGAAATTCGAATATTGCAGCAACCGTATGCACCGTTTACCGATCGGTTTCCCGCAAATTCATTAGAACGTCTGCCTTAACAGGGAACGCACGCTCTCACACGGATTCGCCCGCGCGCTCGTACACGTGTCCGCCGAATATTTATCCAACGATTAGTCCGCGAAGAGAATTCCGTTCCGTCGTCGACGCGAAAACGTCCTTTCTCTGTCCCCTGTACGGTCGTCCTCGCCGAACGCCGGAGTAATTTGTCGCCGTGCCTGCCCCCGGAGGCACGTAGCACAGTAATTAATAAAGCAGCCATCGGTTTGCTGGAATTACCGGGACGCGCGAATTGCAACGGCAAACACTTTAACTCTCGTTCGCGGCTAGTACTAATTGAGTCGCTCCCTTGAAAGACAGTCGTTGCGAGGTCGCTAACGGTCGGTGTCAACAATCAGCGGAGCTTAATTATGCACGCCTCTAATTACCACGGCCAGGCGTTAAGCTAAAAGGACGGCGGCGGCGGCGAAGTAGAGAGGCGGGAGGGAGGGGGTCAAGTAGAATCCGGGCGGCTTGGGTTCGGCTCTCTCTCTCTCTCTCTCTCTCTCTCTCTCGCTCTCTCTTCGCGTGTGTTGGCGGGCTGTTTTCGTGCACGGTCTGGTTCCCACTTAACGTTTCCTTGCGTCACCGTCGCCTTAATTTGTTTAACTAATCAGGACAGTGCGTTAACCGTTTAATTACACATAGGTGGCGATCGGAGGTCAGCCGCGCGGGCTAATCACGGCTATCCGGTCGAAGACGTTCTTCGTGACCGGGCCGTGCTAATTGTCACCACGCAACCGGTCCGATCCTAATTGACCGCGAAAGAGGAAAAAGGAGAGTCGGCCAGAGATAGCCGCGAACAGAAAGAGAAAGAGAGAAAGAGAGTGGACGAGAGATGGAGAGAGAAAGACGCACGGTTAAATACGTCCGGTTCCTTTTAGTCCGAAACGCAGCTTCGATTAAAGCACCCACCTACAAACTGGTTGTATTATATTCTGATTAACGTCTCGAGCTCGTGAGGTGGTCCGCTTCGTCGTTCCACACACACACACACACACACAACCCCCCACTCCGCGGACCACTCTTCTTCTTCTTCTTCTTCTTTTTCTTTTTTCATCTTCCCCGTTGCATTTTATTCGGCTATGATTATATTCAAGCAGCGAAACGCGTTACATCTCGCCGTACATTATCGCGGGGATCGCCGCCCTCCGCAGATAAGAGACGAGTAATTGCGGCCCGGCTCGGGAAAAATGATGCCCGGCCGTGTTAACATGATTTCGAGAAGAATGGCGCGCCTCGGATTTAAATAATGAAACCCGAGATCGCTAAAGACGAGTTATTCGAGACCGCCGGGAAAATTAACGTTCCTTTGTTGCTCCTAATGAGCGCACGCCGAATTCTCGTTGCCATCGAGCCTGTGGATCGGCTAAGCTCGTCTGTTATAACCCTTTTGCCGTGTTTCGACGAGTCCGGCTCGTCGTAGAGATTTCTATTAATGTTAAATAGAAATGTTAATCCGCGTCCTTTTATGCCGAAATATAATTCCGTCCTCTTGTTATCGGTATTTAATAATTTAAATAAATGTAGACAAATGCGATAAATATCTTTCCTTTTCCTTCTAAGAAATTGTTACAGTAGAAAATGTGCTCATCCTTGTAACTAAGGAAATTCTTCCTTATAAAATAATTAACAAATAAATAACATACCTTGTTAAGGAAAACTGCTTCTTGTTTTTCGTTAAATCGCTCGAAGATCGTTTAATTTGCACGCGTTGGTGCTATTTCGGATTATTCGTACAGGCAACGAGAATTGCGAGACTGATTTTGATGGAGACTTCAATGCGTGGACTGACGTGCTTCACTGCACCGCTGGTAGATCTTTGCGTGGAATAAAAATTGTTTACGTCGATTAAAAGGAACAGAAGCTCGATAAATATGTGCTTTCGCTTTCAACAAAATCGAGAAGACAGAAAGGATATTAATTCTTTGCACTCGAGCAAATTGTGCCATTATTTTTCCATTAAAATTGTAACACGTTCGAAAATTATTTTTATAAATATCGGCGAAGCTTAGATTTAAAAAATTGTTTTAACTATATATGTTATATATAGGTTGTTATATATTATATATAGGTTGTTATATATTATATATAGGTTGTTATATATTATATATCGTAAATAAATAATAATTTTGACGAGTAAATATCTCGTCGAAAATTTGTGGTCACCCTGATCATCGCAATTGTTAAAATACAGATAACCGAGTGAATGTTGCATCGCTTTCCGCGAAAGGGTCGATAAAACTTTGTTTCGCTGTTTTTTTTAGAGGTTGTTAAACTTTTAGCGACAACCGAGAGAAGCTACAAAATGCCGGACACTTTCGTGTCCAGAACCATTTGCATTTCCAATTCTGCTCTCAGGCCTGTGTCCACGTGACGTCGAACAGTTTTATCAGTTATTCTACGCTATTCCCAGCCGTACGATTCGGCGCATGTATAAAGAAGTTCGGCGGCTACGTGATATTTCGTGAATTTTTACAACGTGGCCATCTGGAGCTTCGTTAAACAGGATAAACGAATAAAAAGCGTGGTCTCGTGGTCTTAACATCGCTATACCTTGCTCTTCTGTGGTATCAAGTACCAATTAACTATAATTATTACAAACGAATTGCTTTAAATAATATATTCTACATTTTAAGCGTATATTTGATTAACAAATCCAATGATAAATCCTCGGAATAAATCCAACAAAAATTGTGATTTTGCTACGTAAAGTCGAAACATTACCGCATCTAAAATTCACAATTAAGTAATAATTATTATCAATTCACTCGTACAATAGAAATCTAATTTTCTAATACATAAACTAAATTGCTCTCTACTTTATATTCTTTATTCCGCATCCTTCACATTGTCCTCGAGAAGAAAAGGTACGAGAAGGCATAAAAACGGGATTCGTTAAATCCGCGCCAACGAATGGGATCGCCTAATCAGAAAAACAATTACTCCTCCTTATCCCGTCGGCGCATTGTCAAAATAATTCCCCATTATACCGGAAACCGCTTTCAGAGACCGCATCCCCCACCCCCGGCTGTCTCCCGTCTCCGGGATCCACTAAAACGCGATATGAGCTTTGAACAAAGGATTTAGGTAATCCATCCACGATAAGTTTAACCCCCCGCGCGCGCGCGCGCGCCAGTGGTGGTCAAGCGGTCCCGGCACATTCTCTGTAAGAGCCTCGTCATTTCTCGGAGGGGAGGGGTGGGGACCGGCTGTACCGGGTCACGTAGGATATCGGGTACAAAAGGAGGCAAGGAAAGTTAGATTAAAGCTAAGGGACCTCCGGTTCGTTTCTGACGAGACAATCAAGTAATGCCTGCTCGGTATGCCCGCCGTCGGACAAGCCGCGCCTCTGGGGTGCCGTAAGCCACGGGACCGAAACGAAAAACCGCGTACCGCAGCATCGTCGCGCGGCACCTACAACCGCGCCGCTCCCTTCACCTTTCCCCGGCCCTCTGAATTCTTCATGAACTTCGGGACTTTTCTTTTTAACGCGGCTCGCGGCCGGGCTTAGTTTGAATGGACGATCCGGAGGGGGAGGGTGGATTACGCGCGAGCATCTTCGGCTGGCCGCGAGCCGGGTGATTTGTCTCCTCCTTGGCCCCGGTGGGATCGCTATCAATGTACGGAACCCCGTATCCTCCTCGAGCAAGTGAGAATTGCTTCACTTTCAATTGGAGCAATTGGAATCACTTTTAAGATGGGCCAGCTTTTAAAAATTAATTCTTAATTATATCGCTAATAAGAGTATTACGATTGTTCGATGACAAAGTCGAAGTGACAAAATATAGGAAATGTATCCTATTATATTATTAAATGTATCGAGACACCATCGCCCCCATAACGATGTCCTATAATTTTTTTCAATGCAACATGCAATTTAAATCACATCATCATTTCTAATGTAAAATTGATAATAAATATTGATACTTAAAAATTCAATTTGAGTGTAGATAATAAAGAGAGATTTAAAGAAAAAGATTAAATAACATTCGACTCTTATTGCATCTGAATATATTTTACACGACAGAATAAGTTAACGATATAAATATTAATTAAGACACGTTATATATTTTATTCTACTGGACGGTACAGTCGCGCCGCGGAATAGATTGAACCAACGGTGGTGCAGCATATCGCATGCACGTTATTATTAATCTTGTTCAGAACTAATTACAGAACCGCGTAAAGCGCGAAGGAGTTGAGTGAATTAATACGGTGAACACTCCCATTCTACTCGTATGTGATTTCAGTTTATATTAATCAACCGTGCCGCGTGATTTTTTAGTAATTACGGGACACGGTGCCCGATGCGTGCCGCGGTTCCGCTAAATTGCAATAGCGTTTCTTCCAAACGAGGGAAAGTTTAGCGAAGTCGAAATTAAGATTAAATACCATAACGAAGCAGGACTACGAAGTCTACGAATTTAATTCGTGATTGGAAACACTGTCCCCGGTTGTATCGCGTCCGGCTGTCATTAGAAAGAGAAACTCGTGTGAACAGAACGAACTAGAAAATTGTACAAGCAGAAAATTGTTATTGAATAATGACGGTAACGCGAGTTTGCGACGTGCTCGATCTCTAATGATCGAGTTTATTGTCTTGTTATTTATTGTCTCGAGATTCCAAAAGATCTATTATTTGTACTACGAAATAAATAAATTGGATTAAAAGTAAATAAATTATTGCAGTGACAATTTCATTAGCTAATAATACGAATATATAATAATATGATAATAATAATAAAATACGGATTTAATTCATCAATAATTCGAATCGCTTGCTAATAATGCAACTTTCCTTAATAATTTGAATAACTTCGAAATAATTATAATATCAATATATAATATTTTCAAATCCCGACGATGCGTATACTGTTTCTCGTTTTATTATTTTATTATCAATAGAGGGTTAATTTCACTCAGAAATGAATCTACAAGATCGCGAAAGTAGCGACAGATCGGTCCACCCTCGGCCTCTTACAATTGCACTTTTTATTTACGCAGAGAGGAATTGATTTCTTAAACTTGTTTCATGATTTCGTGCCTGTTCGTTTCGTAGAGGCGTTAATTGACTCGAAAATCGACGATAATCGTCCGGTTAGACCGATTCGCACCATCCTTGATCCCAAACTATATCCATCGACACGTTCATCGTCTGCCGAACGATCTCGAGTCATTAGGAGCAATTACCATCGAAAAACTTTTATCGCGAGCCTTGCACAGTCATTGTAATCGCTAGGACGAGTCGCGTCGCGCCGCCGTGGTAAATCGTCGGGCAAAAAGCCGTCGAGACAGGACACGAACAACCGGCGTGCTCGTACACAAGGCGCGACAAGTAAATAGCTGAATTGTAAAAGCCGTCGGAAAAATTAGTGTCCGGGGCTCTCCGCGCGCCGGTAAACGCTTTGCTAATGCCCACGGTGGAATACTTAAACCGCGGCGGTGTGCACCGGCTCTGGAAATCATCGCGCGTTTATTTTCTCCGCGATAATATTACTTAGAAAATGAGACGAGAAAGTCAACGGTCTGTCTGCCTGTGCCTGATGATGATGATTCGCGAAAGTCACGCTAATTGCTTCCTGTTCGCGAGCGCGCGCGCGCGCGCGCGTCGCTCTTATCGATTTTATTCACCGGATCGTGTATACACGAAAACCTATTAACTTCGGCCGTAATTTGAATAAGTTTCGCGGCCGCGAAAAAATCGAAAGAAATGGCCGCGCGCGCCACGGAATTAAGACGAGCATATTAGTCCGAACGGCTTTGAAGCCGGTGATGAGTCTGCATCGTACGGAATGAATGGAAGGCGAACCACGGATTGAAAAAATGATAAATTTCTCCGCGCGTCGTATATTAATTTATCAGATTTTATGACGTAGCTCGTTTGCTGGAACTACCGACGAGCTTTCTATTAAATTGAACATTGTTTTCGGTGTTGCTAGTTTTCCCGCTGCAAATTTCGAACATCTGTATCAACGGCATATTTATATTATATTTATATTAGCTAAAATAGATTGCCAAATATCACGAATATTTTTCAAATCAATAAGAACTTTATTACAAGTAATTACAAATAAATAAATATAATTTGCAAAAGGGAGAATTTAAGAAGAAATGAACACGACGTACAGAATGCTCAATTCGCAATGCAAAATCTGACATAACCCAACATTGCTAACATGTTTTGATGAAGCTGATAAAAGTTGAAAATCTGGAGTTAATTCAACATTCTACGTTTAACAAAAGTCAATTAAGTCCTCTCCGCCTTCCACGCGATTTCGTATTTACCGAAGTTGCGGGCGAATTCTACCTGATTCCGACGACGGTAACGCAGAAACAAAAAGAGTCGAGAGAGAGAGAGAGAGACGATATTTCTGCGAGCGTGGCACAAAAGGGGAGAGATTCTCACCGTAAAATGTTCAACCGAGCAAATCACCGCGGACCGCGTTCACTTCTGATTGTTAATGCGCATCGGGTCGCTCGGCCCCGCGCGAGTTAAGCAGCCACTTTATCCCGCCGATGTCAATAAATTATGATAAATGATATTTGGACTTTCCCCCGAACGAGCCGAAGAATGCAAAGAAGAGAGAGAGAGAAAAAGAGAGAGAGAGAGAGAGACGGTTTTGTGTATACGGAATACGAAACCCGGCGAGCGAATGTTCCGTGCGTTGCCTGATGAAGGGTGACTATATCGAACGGGCCTCGATGACTCAGAGCTTTTTTTTTTTTTTAGTATCGCTGATGATAATTCACGTCAGGGGGGTGCGCGACACGATCGGCAATCAATACTTCGGAGCGATACCCTACCCCTTGGCACTTTCGGGCGACGATAATGATTCCACGTGCTAACGTTTGTGTCCCCCCATCCCTCCTTCTTCTCTCTCGGGTTATGGTAACGGCGAGGACCGCGCGCGGTTTTTACAAGCCGATTTGAAATTCTGCATCCCGTTGCAAAAGGGAATCCGGGAACCGTTCGATGGCTCGCCAATAACCGTGCCTCGTGAAAATAAATTGCCGTTACCGTCGACAATGTAGGATTCGATCGGGCGAATTAAGCGTTTATTATGAAAATCGTATACGCTCCGAACGGTGAACATTTCTTCATTAATGGTGAGAGTATTTATGCTACGTACGTTTTTACCGATCTTTCGTTAAAGAGCAGAGATAAATTTAGAGTGGGTTTTAGTAAATATAAATTGTATTAAGTTATATTCAAATACAGTGATTCCCTGGGCTAAAACTCCATACAATTTATAATAATTTACTAAATAAAGATAGCTGTACTATATACAGGGTGTTTCAAAATTATGTGCACTCCGGGAAATGGGGGGGGGGGGGGGGGGGGGTGCTGAGGCCATTTCAAGTAACCTTTTTCGTTTGCCGAAATGCAATCCGCGGCTTTGTTAACGAGTTATTAACAATTAAAGTTGGCTGCGCACCGACGAGTTTTCGCGCTGCTGCGCACGCGAGCACGGACGACTCAGGGACGACTCAAGCCCGTCTCGGTAACAGGAGCCACGGCCATGTATCGCCTCTGAGCCGCGTTCGATCATCAAATAAGAATTTCATGAATTTCACAAATATTATTAATGAAAAACTTACCAATTCTGTTGTAAATGTTGTAATTCAGAAGATGCAATCCACTTCTGAAGAACGGCACAGATTACACTAACTGCTACTTTCACTTTCGCTGCAGTATTATTCAACACTGATCACGAATTATTCAACAATTAACACCTGTCCGAAGTTTCCAGCGATATTTTGTGTGGCCCTGAAAATGACAGAATAAATATAAATTCGGTGCTCGAAATGTCTACCGTCCATGTCGAGACACCATCTCGCCCGGAAGGATACTTGTCTYCTTGCAATTTCCTTGTTGTAGCACACGCGTCTCCATTSAGCTGTGCATACACCCAAATTATTTTGACCTGTTCTTGCGGCGTTTATATATATTTTAAAGAACCAAGATGTTGTATCAACGAGATCTCAAACGAAGCTAACCTTGACTGACCTGAAACTAACTACGAAGATGTTCACACAGCTGTGATGACCGTTGCACGTGAACGTCGTCAGGTTGCCGCCAATTGTTTCTGTACAATCGACGCGCGACGCTTTCTGCTGCAATTGTTTCGAAATTTTTCCGCACGACGACACGTGGCAGCACCGAAATAAATTTCGAAACAATTGAAGCGAAGTGCGTCGAAGCTGTGTGAACATCTTCGTAGTCAGGTTTCAGGTCAGTCAAGGTTAGCTTCGTTTGAGATTTCGTTGACACAACATCTCAGTTCTTTAAAATGTACACGCCGCAAGAACAGGTTAAAATAATTTGGGTGTATGCACAGCTCGATGGAGACACGTGTACTACAACAAGGAAATTGCAGGAAGGCAAGTATCTTTTCGGGCGAGATGGTGTCACGACATTGACAGTAGACATTTCGAGCACCGAATTTATATTTATTCTGTTATTTTCAGGGCCACACAAAATATCGCTGGAAACTTCGGACAGGTGTTAATTGTTGAATAATTCGTAATCAGTAGTGAATAATACTGCAGCGAAAGTGAAAGTAGCAGTTAGTGTAATCTGTGACGTTCTTCAGAAGTGGATTACATACGTAGATTACATCTTCTGGATTACAACATTTACAACTGAATTGGTAAGTTTTTCATTAATAATATTTGTGAAATTCATGAAATTCTTATTTGATGTTCGTACTGTTAAGGTACAACAATCAAATTGTTGTACCCTATAAACTATATATGTGTATTTACATTTAGGTAGTATTGAAAATGAAAAGACTTTGTGAAGGCAAATCTGAAAGTGTTCGAGAGAAGACAGTATAGGTTAGGTAACAGAGAATACTGTAGCAGATTCGTCGATAGACATTCGGATTCGATCCGAAGTTCCGGCCCGTGGGCAACCCGGACTCGCAAGAGTGGAAGCCCCAAATGACATTCGCCCGATCAAAGGAGGCCACCCTCGAAATAGTCAAGGAAATTTAAAACGTTCCCTTTTTTAACCAAAAAGGAACGAAGAGCGATGAGGGTCAATGCTGATCACGTAAATGTGTACGGGAAACCCTCCCCCCACATCCCCAGTCGGCAACCCTCCCCAAACAAAATCCCGTCCCTCGTCATTTTTCCCATTAACCGGCACTCCGCGCCATCGATCAATCAACGGCTTTTGAGAAATCGAAGAAACGGGTCGCCGCGCCGAATCAAAAATCGCGATTAACAATCCGACTACGTGACGGAAATTTTTAACCGCGGAACAACTTTTACGAAGGCTTCGCGGCGATCGTACGACGTTATGGGGAATAATTGTGAAAATGATCGTTGATGTAAAAAATTGGCAGAACTAGAAAATTATATATTAATAAATTGGTATTAAGGAATTGTTAAAATTAAAAGAATTTTCCCGTTAAAGAGTTTCAAGAATTACAGAATTATTAGAGTTGAAGAATTGGCGAGAACAGAATTGGAGAATTACTAAAATTAGGGGAAAAACTAATTAGAAATAATTTTTACTTAGAGAATAATGTTGAATTACAGAATAATGTTTATTTAGCGAACAACCTTTAATTACATAATAACGTTTAATTACAACGACTAAGAGTCACCGAGAACGGTTTCGCCGAGCGACGATGCCAAATTCTCGCATGAACGTTTAACCAAGCTTTTTTGCATTCCGCGCGCGACACGGGAGATTGAACTTTTCGCGTAATATTAACGTGGGACGTTGAGTAATGCGAGAGGAGAGAACCGGGTAAGGAAATGGTGGAAAGCTTAATACGGGAGGATCAGTGACATCTCTTTACGCGGTCAAGTACACAGATGGAATATCAAGAAGCGGAGAAAATATCGTTCTTACTGATCACGTACAGCGATCTGCTTGATCGAACGTACCGCGGCGGGCCGGATCGCCGCGCAACAGCCAACGGATAATCATAATGGGAAGAATTTCACGGATAATCCGTGTGCATGCGTGATTCGCGCTCGGTATCAGTATGCAACGCGTTGCCGGGGAGTTACACTTTGCCATCGCCCTCTATGGAATACGTATTATTCTTCCTGCTGTCGTTGGAATTCGCATTCAATTATTATTGCAACTCGATGAAAAGTGACGAGTACTTTCGCGATGGAAAACGCATCGTAAAAATATCTAATCACATAAATAATATATAAATGTATACTCTGACGCGTGAAGCGAATATTGGTTGGCGTTGCGACGAATTCCATCGAGCTGGTTAAGCGGGGTTCCTCCAGGCGACCGTCACCATCGGAGAGAAGATCGCGGCAGCGTTTTGAATTTCTAGGTCGTCCAAAACGATTGTCTTCGGCCGGGAAAGTCCATAAGATGTTTGGTCTATTCTTATACCCGGTCTGCGGTCTCGGTAATCGATTGGTAATGCCGCGGTACCCCATCGGGCATAAAGGAGAATAAGACTATCGAAAGTAGCGGAGAGGCACCCTCTTACCGATCACGTACAAAGCCGGGCTCCGGTATCGGACGTGCCGCGAACATCTGGATCGTAAGAGTAACATAATCATAATGGGAAACGCTTTGCAGATAATTCGTGCGCGTAACTACAGAGGATATATCGATCCCCGGCCGGTGTATATATACATATATATGCATCGCGCCGGTGCACACGTGCACGTCAGAATAATTTGAAAATGCCACGTCGCGATTGTGTTGCGCGCGCGATCGTCGCACGTACACGTCGGTCGATCGTAGACGCGCGAGAAATCACTGTCATTTCGAATTCTCCATATCTTGGTCTTTTTGTCTTCCTCGTTCATTCTCTTCCAGTATTCATTTTATTAACCGTCTCGATCGAAGGCGAAGCAAGTCGCGGACGTAAATTGACCGGCAAAAAGTGTTAAACGATGCGCATTGAAGAAAGCGGCCGATACCTTGCGACACGGCTTATATTGGAATTCAATGTTCCGGGGCGTAATGATAACTTTTTTCTTTTTTTTTATAAGATGCAAATTCGCGCCGATCGAAGCTGTACGATTATTCGAGAGCACCGAATAAACGTATCTGATTCGGTCGAATTCGTATGTTTTTGTTGCTGGTTATAGGGGCCGATATTATAACACGGCGTATTTATCATTTTTAATTAATTTATGTAAGGAGTTTTCGTTAATTTTGGTATTTATTGTAAATTATACGAAATGATGGCGAAATTAAATTTGCAATACTCTGCCTAAATAAATCTGAGAAAAATCTATATTTGCGCAGTAAAAAACATGTAGAGTGCCATAAATATTATTATATTTCTATAATGCACTCTGGAATTAAAGTAAAGATAAAAAAATGTATGAGAGAAATTAATTATGCTTATAGATGCTATAACTAGTCCATTATCACAAAATAATGACACTATTTAAAACATTTCAATTATTTTAATAGTTAGAGCATGGAAATATAAAGCGTTCGATACACTTTCGCGAGCAACAGTGTGCCAGAAAGTCTATACTGCGCAAATTTAATAGGCGACGTATAGCATTCTTAAAATATCGCCGTATCTATGACATAGTCTCGATTTAAATACCATCGTGCGCTCGTTACATGCTATAGAAAGAAAATTAAAGACCGCAGTTACTATATATCGAAAGAGTTGCCTCGCCGCAAACTATTATTATCAGGCACGGCTAGTCTACGAATGCAACTATCTCTTTCCCATTAATTTCGCGCCGAGCCAACTTTTATTCCACGTAGAACACTGTTAACCCTTTGCGCCCGAGCGGCGACACTGCGGCGCCATTAAAATTGTTACAAC
Source organism: Augochlora pura (assembly GCF_028453695.1). Taxonomy (NCBI): domain Eukaryota; kingdom Metazoa; phylum Arthropoda; class Insecta; order Hymenoptera; family Halictidae; genus Augochlora; species Augochlora pura. The sequence goes on from NC_135780.1 coordinate 5,382,854, forward strand.
GCGTTACAAAAATTATGTTTATAGATATCGCCAAGAAATTAAATTGAGAAAATTATTAAAATCGTAACTGGAAGAAGACTCAATTAGAATAAATTTAATTATATCAAATAATTAACGAATAGAACAAATTTTGTTATATAAAATTCTTTTTTTTTAATTTTTATCAATGCAATCGAATACCATTCAAAATTCCGTAGAAAATTCTCCGAGCGCGAAGGTTTAATCGCTCGCGACTATATTTATTGAAAATCGTCAGCTCGTTACGATGCCTCATCGAAACATAGCAACCGAAAGCAATTAGGATCGCGAGCAACATTTATCCCCACAAAGAGCAAAATTTATCCCCATAGATCTTGGAATCGTCAAGGGTTAAACAAACGCGGAGCTTATAAATATTGACCGATGGCGCCTTCCACCGTTTATGCACGATCCGCATAGATACGCGGGCATCCACGCACACACAAACATCGAACACGCACACACAAACGTCGAACACACCCGCGAATGCGGTTACACGCGTGCACACGCACGACAATAAACACTTGCACAGAGTTCTTCGAGCACATTTAACAGTTGCGATGTGCACGTACATTCCGCGGAGACGCATTGCCGTACACCGGTGCACATATAAATAATTTGATATACGATTATGCATGTATGCCACGCGCAATGCCCTACACAAGCACATACACACACACGCGCGGCTCGCTAATGGAATATTCGCGAGCAGAGAGACGAGGAGGAGAGACCGCGAGAGGGACGGAGCTGGAAAGAGGAGAGAGAAAGAAAGAGAGAGAGCGAGAGAGAGAGAGAGAGGAGAGGCGCGTCTTTACATTTCAAATAAGTCGACGCTCGTACTCTCGGGCATTCTCCCCTCGCCGGGTAGGGAGGGAGGGGGCGAAGGGGGAGGAGGAGGAGGAGGAGGGTTCCTTCTCTTCCTTATACGTATTCATTATTGGTACGCGCCTGGTTATACCGCTCGAAACGTGCGTAGCCAGCCCGAATTCTCTTATTTGTCATAAATCAACGCCGGATCACGCAACAGTCCGAGAATTCGTGATTTCGGTCCGCGCCGCTGACGTGGGACGGATTTGCGATGCGAATTCTTACCGGCCCAGGTATTCGATTGTTTCTTTTTTTTCTCTCTCTCTCTCTCTCCCTCTCTCTCTCTCTTTTTCTCCCGTTACCTCTCTCTCTCTCTCTCTCTTCGACTTTTCTTCTCTTTTTTTTCTCTCATTTTGATCGCACAGGAATTCGCGCGGTGCCTCTCCGCTGCCCCTCTCTCTCTCTCTCCCCCGCCCCCCTTCCGCGCGCCCCTTTACAGAGGTTTCATTTCGGAGTTCGTTCGCGGATCCGGGACGTCGAAGTGACGGAACGTCGAATTAATTCGATCGCGAGGGGGTTTGACTCTCGTCGGCTCGGGCCGAGCTAACGAGTATCCGCGTCGTCGTCGTCGTCGTCGCGCGGATTCGTAATAAATTTTGCAATTTTGTTGCTGTCGCGACCGAACGACGACCATGCATCATATTTCTTCTCGATTTTTTCGAACGCGCCGATCCGGCATCGTTCTTCGTACAGCTGTCTATTATTACCGTGACGAAAGATATAAAAGAAAATTATTACCTGTCTATTATTACCGTCTCGGAATATCTTTTAATTAACTGCAGATTATTGGATTACGTAGAGACAAGTTGATCGTTGTATTTTTTATCGTTGCTTTATATTGGATTTTATAATTATTTTTGTAAGGTAGATAAAGGCGGTTAACCCCTTGCACTACGACTCCCTTCGCGTTGCGAGTCTTCTTAAGTTATCTGTGACTCTGCATGCGTTAAAACCGTCGAGGATTAAACAAAGGAAGAACCACGAGGTGGTAAATATTAAATTGTGGGAGCTGGTGCAGTAGGGGTGTCTAGTAATTTAATATCCTTTTTATATTAAGAGTCGATATCGACGTGAAATATATATTTTCTTGTCGAGATAAAATGGAAGAATTGCTCGTGAATGGGCTAGCAATAACAGTTAAATAATATACAGTTAAATGAATGTTACAGTTAACATAATTGAATAAATAAATATATTACTAAACTATAACTAAGTAATAAATATACGGTAATAAAATATTTATTGTCGTATGAAAATTATACAGAAGCGTGTAATTAATTAACACGTATCTAATTTTCGGAAGACGGGGACAATAAAGACAATATTTATTTAATTAATATTTTACATAGATTTATACGTAGATTTAACAAATTAATACTTTGCATAGACGATGGTACTTTATTATATTTCTTACAGCAATTTTCTACAATGGCTTTTACTTGCGCCAAAAACAGTTTTGTTCAATTTTTAGCTCATAAATATAATACAAATTTAACATGGACACAGATAAATTAATACAATCCGCTTTTTATAAAAAGAACTGCTTCAGTACCGGATCATCGATTTCGAAATAAAAGAAATTGTCCCTTTAAATCTCCATTCCCTCGTCATTCACAAAAGAATTCGACGGGAATTCGAAATACCTTTCTATCAGCGCGTTCCTCCTTCGCTAGTTGTTCGAATAAAATTGGTAGAACCGGCGAGAGAGGGGAGGGGGGTGGGGGGATTCGGTCTAACGAAGCCCAACCCAAACCGCCGTCGCCAAGGGTTGTGTCTCGTTATCTTTTACAGATAGCGAGGGCCCACCTCCGCGCCCCGTACCCTTTCAACCTCATTCGCTTCTCCCGCGTAGAAGAGAGTCGGTTCCATAATCACGGGAATCCTTATTTATTGGGAATCGATCGTATTCAAATCCCCCTAGGTTCCCATCCACGGACAAGAACTGACGGGGGGGAAAAACTCCTTTCTTCGGTCGGTTAAAGAATCGTGGACCAGAAAAAGAGATTTATCCTTGTAACATGGCCGACGTTGGTCTGGCTTTTCCACGACTCCAGGAAAAGAAGTCCGATCCGCGATGAAGTCAAAGAGATATTCAAAAGAAAATGAGATCTCGTTGGTCATGCTTTTTTCATTGAATCTATAGTCATCGATGTAGACAATAGCATAAACGACTTACTCGTAGAACTAATTTTGATTAATATGTCGTGTTAGTGAAATTATTTTATTCTATAATATATATATAATAATTAAATTGTTATATTTAATTATTATTATATACGTATATGAGTTTCTTTAATTTTGATTTACGCTCTAAAATGCAATCTATAAGTGTCAAGATATTAAAAGGACGAGTGTAATAAATAATAAAGTTACTACGAGTCAACTAAACTTTGAATTATCTTAACAATAAATTTGGTCAGTAAGAGCTACGCAATCCTACGTGTGTGTGTGTATGCTCCTTAAAGTGAATATCTTGAAATTATTATCATATTCAGCAGAACACAAACCTTGTCGAAGTTGAATATTTTAATGGAGTGAAATATTGTTTTAATTTTTTTTTAAACGAGAATCTACACCATTTCCAATGCACGCGAAGCAACGTTTCAATGAAAGCAACTATTCTTTTTACCTCACGGCCGCGTACTTAACAAACCGCGTGTTCCTCGAACACGGAGCACGGTTATTTAATATTTATTTGACACTTACATTACGGGAATCGTAAAAAGACTTTCAAGCACGTGCAATTACTCCATTTACACGCGGCTAACGCCGCCGGATCGGGCCGGGACGAGGAACGCGGAGATTCTCATGGGAAAACTCGTAAAGTCACGCGCGCCGCTCACGGGGAACGTGAAAATGTAAAACGTAACGTCGTCGAAGCCTAAAACAGAGGTGTCCAGGCGGACGGCCATAAAACGCGATAAAGAATCCAACGTTATCTCACGGATTGCTGTCGCGTCCCTTCTTCTTCTTCTTCTTTTCTTTTTCTTTTTTTTTACGGTAACGCCGTGGCCGCGACGCCTTTAAAACGCAAATCTTACGCCCGGAGCCGACCGAATTGATCGACCGGGAGAAAAATGGAAACGCCTGAGGTAACGCGCGTCCGTAATTGTGGTTTCGAAGAAAGGACATTTTCATTGCGCTTCGGGACCCCGTAAAATTTCGTAATTTCCCTTTGTCGCCGTGCGATTACCTCGTAAACGTCACGCGGGGACCGGCGCAAGTCGAACGCGCGTCGGTACTTGTTAGGTGTTACTTTTACGAGCTTCTCTAAAATCATTTCTTCTAAACGAATGGATCCCCCCCGACCGGCGAAAAGGGTTTTACTATGAAACAAACATCGGACGTTACGATCCCTGGTCTGGTGGACGATGACGATCTCACTAAATGATTCTTCCTTTAATTTATCGCGTTTCGAATGTCTGCTCTTCAATTTTAATTTTGCCTCCTCGCTTTCCGGTTTTTTGGTAAGAAATAAAACAGTCAGCTATATCTTCATATTTCTATAGCTAGAACCCTTTTTATAAATTATAATTGATCTAAATGAAAGAAAATAAGAAACTTGCATTTTTTAACTTGTTAGTTCAATTTCCAATTTTCAGTCAGCTCGAAGCCATTTTGGTTTCAATTAATAAGATATAAATTTAATTTAAATTTCAAATTGCAGATTTGATATTACAGTATTCAATTAATATCCTAAAAATTAGTTAAGAATTATATTTGAATAAACTATTAAATAAAGATACGGTTGTCATCGGTGGAAGGCGGAAATATTGGTACAAGATCGATACGAGAAGGATACACGAAACTCGATATCGTACCAGAAGTGAAAGAAATAAGATTGAATGGGCGAAGAACTTCCGGCGATTTCTACGCAAACCTTACATAATTACTCGTGACTTTATAAGGTGCAGGATTCACAGAGAAAGTCGCATTAAGCCTACAAATCACCTTTCGCGTCTCGCGCGTAGCCGATGACAGTCGAAATGATAATGAGGCTCGCTACGATGTCGCGCGCATTAATATTCCCGCCTTCCTTTCAATCACATACAGAATTAAATTATCCCTGACAGCGCACGATGAAACATGAAAACCAAGTCTCTCCTTAAACATTATTATTCAAACAAATTAATCGATCATACTTCACTTTCTAACAACCGTTCAGAATTAAATATAACAATTAAGTGTTAACATCGTTTCGGAAAAATGTAAAATAAAAGGTACTTGTTCTTAATATTTTCAATAATAAAAAGAAAATTATTCGATACTTTAAGTGACAAAATTGACGCTAACGAACGCTTGTAAAAGGACAGGTATCTTCTCGTGATAAATAATAAAATTTTCTCTACACATAATTTTGATTGCCGGGGGTGTACAACGACGTCAATTATGCAAACATTTGAAATTGCTATCGCGGCCGTCGCGCTCGATAGAAATCATTTTCGCATCGCCGGCTGCGAAATTAATATTATATTGCATTTTAGAGTTTCTTTCATTTTTTTTTATTACGGCCGGCACGGTATCATTACCGTTGCGTAACGACGACCGAGCCGCGAAACCCCCTCGGCGCGCGTGGAAGTATTATAAAAAGGAGTCGGCGGCGCGACGGAAGGGAGGGTCGAGGAGAAGAAAATTGACTGAGGAAAAGCCGCGGGAGGCAGAGTCGGCTTCGAGACCTCGTGAACAAACTTCTCTGAATTTCTTTAGGCAAATATTGGATCGACCGCGCGTACAGGGGCGTAAAAGGTACGGGGCTCTCGGGGGGGAGCCTTTAGGACGGGGGAAATAAGGTTTTTCTTCGGCAACGAATTCGTCGCGCGATTTCTTTTTTTTTTTCTCTTGTGGACAAAGAGAATTTCAAATTAAGTCGCGTCGCGGCACTAACGAAGCGTTTTAGACCGGCGCGAGAAAATGGTGAAATAAAAATGCCACCCTTTCAGTGTCTACTTCGTAACGTGACTTTTTAGTCTTTGGTGGACCAAGAGGAAAGTGCGTGATAAAATAACTGAATTCTGGATTATCGGAATTGGTGGGATATTTTCCGAAGGGTAAAGATAGATTCTGCCAATCGATACTTTTCTAAAATTCTTTATAATTATGCATAAAAAGGAATAAGACAAAATAAAGTTATATTTATATAATAATTACAAGACTATCAATCTTTTTGGAAAGCAATCATCTGCTAGCAACAACGATGGAAGGATGATGTAGTAATAATTATTTTAGTAATAATTTCGTAGAAAAAAGGATAATTTACATTGTGTGTCTAAATTCAATAGAACGATTAAATATTGTCTGTAAAAGAGCAGAATTTTATTTCACCTTAAAGGAACATTAATATTTAACAAAAACAGGTTATTTCTAAAACGAATAGATTTAATGTATAAATAGTAAAAAATAATAGTAATACTGTAAATTATTATACATGTAATTAATAGCAATAATGTAAAATAGATTTCAACGTAACCGTGGCCCGGTTCTCGGAGGATCAATCTCCGACATTTTCCGCGTTCCTTCGGATCCGCTTCGCCCAAGAATATTCTTTCATTATCGAAGGTCAACATAGCGAAGATACTTGGACAATAACCCGTAGGCGAATTTCTGCAGAGCCCCGGGGTCGAGGGAGGGTCGAGGGGGTAGCGCCCCGGATGACGAGAGACAAGGAACACCCGCGACTAAGAGCCGTGGTGGCTCCCGTGGGCGAGGGTTGTTGGGCTGTGCTCACCGCAAGGGCGGAGAAGGCACGGCAATCGTCCCTACTTGATGAGTTTTTCTTATTTTCCCGGCGGAGTTTTAAAAACAGCCGTTTGGCATGCGAGCCCGAGCATCCCCGGGCCTCTCGGATTTATTTCGATTACTTTTTTTCTAATCCCTGTCACTTCAACCCTCGCCGCGTGCCCCGATCGAGAATGAAACTGAAAGGCGATCGGGCTGCCTTGGATCCACCCGTTTATATACGCCCTTAACACGTTCCGTGCCGAACTATATTTAATCAACTCTTCATCCCGGTCAATCGAAGCTTTAAATATCAATATATTATGTATACTTATCAATTATTGTCGATATAACTGTGGAACAGACTTGTTATGGATCTATTCTTTTGGTGGGAATTATTTCTTGGATTCTAATCTTGTAAAATATTTTTTTCACGCATCGAATAGCTATTTAAGTGGTACATGTGGCACGGAATATACCAAGATATGCCAAATCTTAGATTTAAAAATTGTTAAAATTTTAACTATTATACGAGTCACGAGATCGTATTATAAAATAAATATTGTTACATAAAATGGAGACGCTATAGGCTAGAAAAATCTGTCTGTAAATTACATACAGGTCTGACAAAAAAAAAACTGTCTCAGCAGTACCTGTACATATTCTATATATATATATATATAAAAAGAAATAGTTTCTCCATGCTGTACCCACGTTAAAGTTCGTGGCCCTGAGGGTGGGTGGGGGGGAGGGAGGCTGTCTGGCAATCATCGGGCATTGAACGAAAAATTACATTAGTAATAAGGCATTGATATTTCATAGGGCTGGATCCTTGTAATGTGGCCCGCATGTGTGTACCGGGCTCACGAACCCGCTCCCAGGAGATCTCAATCAAGGCGAAAAATAATTTTTATCCCAACCCAGGGCGGAGGCGGCCTAATAATCGTCCGTCGGTCTGATCGAATTTCGTTGCCCGTTCGATAAACTTCTGTATCATTTATACCGCCGGAATATTTAATACCACTTTTCTCGGCCGAACGTATGCTATTGTACCGCGTACGGGTGTCTCGTCGGCCTCGCGTAATTTAGCGAATTCCGCGAACCTTGTCTGTGTCGAATAAAATGAACGCGAAGGAGCAAATGTCATTTCTTTGGAATTTCGTGTTGCGTGCTGCTTGGTCTCTAGATATTTTTTTAAATGGATGCGGATATATTTAAACAGAGTTCGGATGGTTGAAAATGGATTCAGATGTTCTTAAATTGCATTCAGATGTTTTGAAATGGATATTTTTCAAATGGAGCCAGATATTTGAAAGTTGAATTTAAATATTTTAAAATAGATTACGATATTTCTAAATTGAAATCAAATATTTCAAAACGAATTAAGATATTTCTAAATTGACTTCTGATATTTTCAAATGGAATTTAGATATTTTACAGTGGAATTCAGATGTATTAAATAGAATTTAGATATTTTAATATATTACTTTTTTAATATTTAATATATTATTTTAGATATTTAATATCACGTAGTTTGTCATTATTTGACATTCCTTTAACAATTACCCCAAACTATGAAATGATCTCTTTCTCACATATTGCATCAGTTTATCATAAAATACAAAATATATTATGCCTTTAACATTTTCGTTATCAGCTGTATCGAAGAATAAAAAAATTAAAACACAGTGTAATGTCAACGACAGCAGGATTTTACGCAAAATGAAAATTGAATGCACTAATAACAAGATAGATCAAATAACTTTAATAAGTTGAAGAGAAAGCAACAGTATTTATAGAATCCTCCAAATATTTATACTGTTTTGTATTCAATCATTTTTGTTATAAATGCATAAAAAATCCACAGAAAAACCTATAAAGTTAAAATAGAAATAATAAACCTATTAAGTTGAACGAAAATGAAATTACAGTATTAATCAAAGCGGAATGAGAAGAAAAAGATAGGAGTGTAGAAGGGGTAAGGTGAAATTTTTCGAAGGAACGTTCGACGTTCGGCGGAAAAAGCGCAGACGCCGAGGGAAGGGCGGGTTTGGTGGTGCCGGGACGGTGTTTCTTCCCCTCTGTTCCTTCTTCAGCGTTTCGTCACACCTCCACACCTCCTTTGTTTTAGCTGGGTCCGCGTCGGTTTCGGCCCGGTTTTTCACCGGGCGTTTTTGCCCGCGCGTTTCGCCACTTAACTCCGGTAGTGTCACGTCATCGCCGTTGGCTGTCCAACAGCCACTAAAGGACTCCGCTGTGTGCGGAGATATTAAAGGTATGCGGACAGCGGGCTGCTCCATCTCCGCCACGAATTCATCCTGTCCTCTCCTCTCCCCTCTCCCCCCTCTCCCCTTTCTTCCTTGGTCCTCTTTCTCGGTCCCTTGGCCTTTCCCGGCCGGGCGGGGGGGGGGGAGAGAGAGACGACCACTCTCTCGAACCGATCCTAATTCCACAAAACAATGCTGATCCGCGCGGCGCGGCGCGGCTCTCCGTCCCTGACGATTAAACACGATTCCGAATCGTCTTCCCATTCCGTTGAATTAAACGCGTTCCGTCCGACCAGACGCGGCCCGGACGGGGGAAGCTTTAATTTGACTATGAAACGATGCCTGCCGGTGGTTCGAAGAAATTTTTTTGCCCCCGGGGGCCAAGAGAGCCGGCGGTCTCCTTTTCGCCATTAGTCGTGCTTGTGGCCCTGATGAGATCTTTTGTGTTTACTTTTAAATTGCTCCGATTTAATTAATTTGCTCGCTCGACGGAACGTGTACGATTTCGGTCGCGACGCCTCGCGGCCGGTTTGTTGCAATCGCTATGGCGAGGAAGCGGCAATTAATAATAACGACGGGAGATTTATTAAACAGAAGCTTCATCATTTTCTTTTAACGCTAAAACGAATGATTTCTGATCTCGTAAAAATGTTTCTATGCGCAATATTTAGATGAACTTCCTATATATGGAATATAATATATTATAATAGAAATCGTACAGAGTTCGCATAAATTCAATGTTGTTATTCTCATAAAAAAATTAACATTAAATTAACGTTAAGAAACTATTGGAATTTCAGAACATCGTCACGTTATTTCTAATCGATTAAAATCATTAACAATTAAAAATTATTTTAATATGCATAAATATTCATAGTCTCTATATTAGCCGTATTTAGACCATGGAAATTTTACCGATAACAATAGTAATTTGGAAGTAATTCATAGAACTCTGTTATCCGATCGCGATTGCTATTTTAAGGCAATCGATGGATTAATAGACTGTCCAAACGTTGGTATTAATATTTTTGCAAGGCGCGCCCATATCCCGCGGATAAGGAGAATTTAGCACGGCGCGTTTCTATAGGTGCGAAATACGATATCGCGTCGGAACACGGAGAGAAGGAGGAATTAACAAGGAGCTTTATCCAAGTTGAAAGTTTAAGTGCGGCAATTGAACCGGAGTTTAACTTGTCAAATAGAGAGATAGTTGTCTATTATCAAAATGATAGGCGGTCGTATATGCGGGGCGATAACTGTTCTTAAACACTTCTGCGAATTGAACTGGAATATTCCTTCATTTTACAATGTCCTGTTTCGTCGGGAAATTCAGGCTATTATCAACTTGTGAAATCGAATGCTTAAACTGGTGCGGGTCGTTCGTAAAAGGGTTATCATTGAACAAATTAAATCTCGTTAATTATCGATATGTGGTTGCTTAAATTAATTTTAAATTGTTATGAAAAGAAGGCGTTTATTGTCGCGACCAATTGCTTGATATTCTAATTAATTGTTACACTGGCGATCTTTACGCAAAATATAAATCTTCAAAAAATTGATTCGTTCCTTTAACGATTTTAATTTGTTTAAAATCGGTATCTTTAAATACCAATACAAAACGTTGAAACGAATTATTGCGTTGCAATGTTTAAAAAATATATTTTTCGGTAATTAACGAGCGTTGAGAACATTTATCGTCGACTGTCATTCGACTATATAATCATCGAAATTTTATTGGAGAGAACAGCGCCGAAATCCTATTGAAAATCAGCATTATAGGATTACCCATTCTCGGTTCCAGAACGTCTGGCCTCTCCCAATTATCCCGAAACTTTTGTCCTTCCGCTTCAGAGGACCCTTGGTCTCCCGGTCAATACCTTTCCGATCCCGGCTCCTCGCGAGGAGCAGCACAAAGGAGCGGGGCTCGTTCACGACGGACCTACGATGCACTGATTAAAAATTATCACCCAACGGCTACAAAAGGGGCACTTTCCTGCTTTACGCTTACACACGATCTCCCTCCCTCCCTCTTTCTCTCTCTCTCTCTCTCTCTCTCTCGCTTTCTCGATCCCTACCTATTCTACTTACTCGCCTACCTTCACGCTTCTTCTTTCTTTTACATCGAACTGTGCTTCTCTTTTTCGCCGAGCGACTTCCCCTTATTTATCTCCGCGGTGAGAGTCTCCCCCCGAAAGCTAAACACCGCGGCCGTGGTCGACTTAGCGGCCGGGCGAAAACTTGTCAAACGTGGCGAAAGTTTGCCGCGCGGCGTACCGAAAAAGTTTGTCGGTCCTTTCGGGGAAGCAGAAACTCCGGAACAATGTTGCGAATAAATGAATGCGTTCGCCTATCAAAATCGCCGTATTCCGAAAAAGAGAGTATTAATTCCCGATGATGCATCGCCGCTTGACAGCTTCGAGGCCCCGCCGCCCTCCTCAGACAAATGCCCATTTTTCGTGCGCCGTTGTCCGCCGGTTCGTGTCGGGGAGAAATTCTTTAGCCAGAAGACGGAGAATAAGATACGTTCGTTGTTAAATCCGTGTATTTGCATTTTATCGAACGGGAATTGAAGATGGAATCGTTTGATCGCTGAATAGTTCTTTCTCGTAAACTTTCGGGGGGCTAATTGCGTGACACACTTGTAACGACGATAATTATATGTATACGTGATTTTTGTATAATCGCGTGGCAGTGAACGTGTTGAATGTACATTTATTAACCCTTTGCGCTCGAAGCTGTTTTAACTGTAATTCTAAAAGAATTTTTCTAACACATAGCATCTCCATTTTACAAGGTAAAGAGGTTATGTTCAATTGATACTGAATCCTGTAACTTATCCTACAACAATGATACTTTTAATAACTTTTGACATTTAATTTCTCATAATATAAAAATTATTTTGGAAAGTGCTGTAACAATTTTAGACTCAGAGTCACCGGTCGAGTGCAAAGGGTTAAGAAATATCGAAACGATTAAAAAATCGAAGTTGCTCCCTGGAAATCGTTACAACTTTGAAGAAACAACGCGTAATTAAATGAATTCATCTATTATTATGTAAGCTACGCGATCGTGGACGTTGCAAAGGCGCGACAGCGATCGCATTAATTAAAAATCGGGCACGTATGCGTTCGTCGTCGAGGAAAGTCGAATGGGCGGAATGCCGAGAAAAAAAAGAGAAGCGCCGATTTCGTGGGGTCCCCGTCGGACAGTCGTAACAACGGTATTCAAATGAACCGCACAAATTACGTGGCTCCTTCCATAGCACGGAGCTACATTAAGAATTGATCGCTCGAATCGCGAACACACGACTGCTAACTTCTTGCCGCGCGCGACGTGATTCGAAATTTCAAAGTCCGCTCGTACGGCACTGACTTTTACGCTCCTCCCCCCCCTCCGAAGATGATTACAATGTTACAGTGACCGCTGTGTTGCGTTGGCAAATACCTGTCTCTGCTTAAACCACTGGCGCACGAACTTGCGCGACGCTGCATTCAAAGAGGTGCCCCCGTGAAATGTTCCTCCCGAATACGCGTTACACTTTTCTGTCCCGTCGCCGGAGTTTTCGTCGGTATTTTCGCGAACTAATTATAAACGACAGAAGTTAATTCAAGTTAATTTCAAGGACAAAAGTCATAGTCGAAGGTTTTTCACAGGGAAGGTTCGCGAGGAAAAATTTGATCTCATCTATTTCCATTATCGAATTCAATTAAAAACCAAACTGAAATAAAATTTTCAATTCAAAATCAGATAAACCTAAAAATCATTCAACCAAAATTATTTAAATCAAATTTACCCAATAAACTAAATTTTAATGAATTCACTTATCAAAATTAAATTGCAATTACCCCGAACTTCTGAACAATTTAACTTCGACAACAGCATTTTCTCACCGTTTCGTTCCGATGGTGTTTGCGCGATCCATAACAATCGCAGCACAGTTTTCAATCGTTCAAAAGAGAGAGAGAGAGAGAGAGAGAAGAAAAGAATACGAAGAAGAAGGAAGAAGGAGGAGGAGAAACGGAACTCGCTACCACTGCCTCCGTATGGATACTCGGGGCTCAATCTTTTCGGATCGATTCTTCCTTTCGGGACGTATACACGAATACGCCCATCGGCATTCACGAGCGCCGGTCACGAAAGGGGGCCGTGGACTCCGCGACGTGATTCGCACGTATCGTTGCCCTCACGATAATCCCAATGCCAGTGAACTTTCAATCCTCGAAGAAGCTTCGGGCTAATCTACGCTGAGTTCTCGCGTCCCGGCCGATAGGTACACCTCTCTCTCTCTCTCTTTCTCTCTTTCTCTCTCTAGGCTTCCTTGGCGGCATGATGTAATCGAATCGTATGAATTAATCGAACCGCCGGCATCCTGTTCCATTCTATCTATCGGAGCGGCAGATTTGAAACATTTCCCTCGATTCCTACCGAAAACGGATCTATTAAGCGCAGCGACGACGAACAGTTTACCTGAACCCTTTTCCTTCGAATAGGCACCACCAATATTGTTCTTTCACCCTTTAAAATAATCTTCATAGCAACAATGTTTAATTTTAGAAAAATTGTCAAATATGGCACTATTACTATGAATTACGAGAATTAATTTGGTATATATAAAATACACTTTGTCGCTTGAGATGAAAATATACTATGAGATAGAACAATTATTACAGATTTAGAGCTAAAATGGTTTCGAGTGCAAAGGGGATTTAATAGGCGCAAGATGGAGATTTTTACAAAAATTCGAGTATTTAACACGTTGATCGCCGGTGTTGATATTCAATTTGGCAATTTTGTTGAAATTTATAAAAATCAAATAATTATGTTAGGTTTATAAGATTGAATTTCTATGTTTTTACTATCGAATATCTGTTTATAATGTTCAGATAAAATATAAACCTGAAACGTGTGACTCAAGCCGGCGTGAACGTGTTAAGCATCGGTTGACAAATTTGACAACAGTTTAGTCTTTTAACCAGTTAGCCAACTGGTTAATATTGCTAAAACTGTATATATTTAATTCTATCAATTCTATCAAATCGATTAAATATAATAATATTATGAAATATTATAATCTGCTGCCTAAAACACAATCGTTAATTTCTTTTTCTTTTCTTGGTTATTTTATCCTGAAACTATTTTCTGTTTCACCACTTTTCATTGACCTAGCAATAGCGGCCTAGCAAAATGCGCCCATAATAAAACGCGCTTGCTTACGATGCAAATGCGTTAATGGCCGCGAAGGGGCGTAATTCATCTCGTCCGAATAAGTTTCGGTAAGTTGGCAGGCCGGGAGATTTATTTTAAGAATGTCTGGCCGGCGCGTGACGTGGAAGGACTTCACTACTGACCGTCCTGGAATGTCTTCGGCGTAGAATTATCCTCCGGGATTGAAATGAGTTCTGGGAATTGGGGTACGAGAGGAGAGCCGCGGCTGGCCACCAGTACCGTTGCAGAGCCTAGGAAATTGATGGCTCCTCTAGTACTCTTCCTCTATTGTTCGACCTGCTAATTTTAGACGGACGATTTGCTAAAAACATTTCGTCTTCCCTTCTCGTTCGGCTGTCGTTTTAATTTTTCTTTTTTCTCTCTCTCGCTTCGATCGGGGCGCTCTTTGTCCGCCGACTGTTGATAACAATGGCGCGGGATAACGACTCGGCGCTGGACAATGTTTTAGCGCTGGATTATGTTTTACTGCTGGATTATGTTTTGGCGAGGGAGCGAGCGTTTTCGCGCGGGAAAACCGACGCATATTCGGCCGACGCCGCCGCAATCCAGGTCGCGAACGCAAAAGCCGCCGGTTGAGGGAACCTTAGCGCGATTTGGCAATGCGCGTCCGCCGCCACCTGATCGCACTATAAAAATCTTATCGGTGATCTCTTCGTGCCGCTCGGGTGGGGACGTTTAATATTAATGTCTCCTCTCGCGCGGTGGTATCCTCGCATCCTTGCACACCGGGTGACACGAAGAAACGTGGCCAGCATGTTTGGGAACCGCGAGATTCTTTTATACGTTGCGTTAATTAAATCTTTTTGCCAAAAGATCTAAGTCCAAAAAGTGTATTTTTTTCTCTCAGTTCAATCGAACATTGTATAATAATAATCTCATGTCCGTCGATTATTTTACGTTCGTATTTTACGGTTTTAGATTTATATAAATAGAATAATTAATAATATTATTATAATATATATGTATCATTTAATAGAGACATTGAACACTCCAGATTTTATTATATCGTTGATCTGCAGCAATTGAGGTTTTTTTATATCGTAAAAGATCGAATAAAAATGATTAAAAACGTTGTCCTAAATCTACAAAGTGACTTGAAATAAAATTCCATTTTATAAAGTGCAGAAAATCGTTAGAATTATAAATAATAACGCGAAACATGAAATATTAAGCAGACTCATTGAACAAATAAATACGTATTTGTTAAAGGGGTTTTGATACCTTTCCTCTATCACAAAATACTAAAATACTATATTACTATATTACTATACTAAAATACTATATTACTGTATAATAGTAAAGTAACAATTAATTTTTCTCGGTTAATTTACTTGAACTTTGTTAGTTCATTCATCCAGCTGGGTCTATGATTTTTCGGAGTAAAAAAAAGAAGCGACTCAAAATCGTCGGCAATCGGGTCTTGCTCTTCAAAGTTCATCCTCCGTCGATTTCGTCAGTGGGAGACTTTTGCGCGTACGTAATTGCGAGTCATCTCGCCCAGAGGGACCTCTTTCCACCTCCGTAAGAGGGATCGTCGTCGCACGCAAAGGTCGCGCCGTGTAATTTACGAACGAGTAAACATTCTTCTAACCGCGATAATGAACTGGAAAACGGTACATGGGTGTCCCGTGATAGAGACGCGAGAAATACGACAACGGGGCCCGCGCGGTCGGCGAGAAAAATTAACCTTTCTATAGTTTCGCGCGCTAAAGTGACTCCGGAGAAAGCGACGCGCCGCTTGTTTAATTTATAAAGGATATACGTGGAATCGATTGCTAACAATTTGGAGGAAAACATTTATTCGAACACCGATATTATTTATACCAACAAATTGCGAAGTTATGTCTACTCGTAAAAATTGTCAAAATCTTCCAAAGTACAAATCGCAATATATAATAAGATTTTAATTTTATTATTAATTCACAGGAGTTGAGACAATATTATTTTATTATGCTCTTTTTTGTTAAACATTTCTATTTTAATACTAGATCTATCAAGTATGCCATATGCTCATTTGAAGCGTATATTTTTCAGAAATGTTGTTAACAAATTGCCATCACGCTGACTAGAGATCATAGGTAACGAATAAATATTATTAAATCATTATGGAGTAACTAGGAGTACTAACATTGTCATATTTCGATAACATTAGCGTTAAAGAATATTTATTTCCTTCTATTCTGCGCGACCTATATATTTAAAAAATCTTATGATAACATTGGAGCTTGCAGAGATGATAAATGATTGGTTGAAAAGCCGATTTGCAAAGTGTCAATATATTTATTATTTGTAAAGACTGGACCCGATCGTGGTCGCGGCGGACACCCGTTACAAAACGTTAAAGACGAGCATGTGGGAGAGTCGTGCACCAGGTACCAACGTCCCATATCCCCCAGTATAACGTATGAACACCACGGGCCCGGGCTGGTATAGGAGTTTAATTGGTGGTAATATGAATCCGCGTAATATAAACCGCCATCAGTCTCTCGACAGGAGAGTAAGCGAGCGAGACGGCCGGGGCCAGGGAGGCGCAAAAGAAATGACAGAGATGAGAAACGACGGGGATAGGCGGACGGAAACGATGTCTCCACCTTCGTAATACCGACGACTCTTTTTATCACTGTCGCGAAACACGGTGTCCTTTGAACGTTCCGAGAGGAGCAGTCCCGCTGCACGAAAAGCGAAAGTAACGGGGAGCAATTTAGATCGAACCCGATCGCTTTGTCGAGTTAAGAATTAGGTGTCCCCGGCACGGGCACCCGGGGACGAGACAGAGACGCGGGGAGTGCTAACAAGGTTTTTAAGCGATCGCGATTCCGTCCGTCCCGATTCTTCTGCCCGTCCGTTTTCTATAGCTCGGAACACCGTTCGACGGCGTCCCGAAGCGTTTCAAACTGCTCCGAGGCTGTTTTAAAATCAACCTCGTGGCGTGTTGTTTCTGCCATTCGGTGAAATTACAATTTTTATTCTGCTGAAATTTGTACCAACTTCTGCGAGATTCTTTTACCTTTTGTAGCGGTTCGGGCAAACAAATTCTTCGCGAATTTACTTTGTGGAGTCAGTAGTTTCAATGATTAAATGTTAACCTCAATCTTTAAAGAATCAGTGTCTCGAAATTAATTTCAATTATTAGAGAATGAATGATTCAAAATGGAGCTCTTTCTTTGAAGGGTCAATGTTTCAATATTAATTTCAATTTTTATATAATCGATAATTCAAAGTTAATTTCTATTTTTTAAGAATTCATGTTTCAAAGTTAATTTCTATTTTTTAAGAATTCACGTTTCAAAGTTAATTTCTATTTTTGAAGAATTCACGTTTTAATTTCTACTTTTAAAGAATTAATGTTTCAAAATTAATAACTACCCTTGAAGAATTAATGATGCAAAATTAATATCTGTCTTTGAAAAATCAATGCTCCAAAATTTATTATTTATTCATCATATATTTCTTGTTTCGTTGATATTAATTTCTTAAATCGTGTTTCAACTCTTTAATAGCAAAAATTCGATGGTTTATCATTGAAATAATTTCTAATGATGTATAATAGCAACTGTAAAAAGCAGGATATGCATCTGTATTTTTAGATGCAGAACGTTTAAATAAATAATAAATTCGGCTACCCATTACCATAAAAATAAAATATCAAAAACCTATAGAAGAACATTTTTAAAGCAAAATTACATGTTTAGAATTCCATAGAAATTGTTTAACCCTCTCTTAAGCATAATAGGTTTAAAATTTGCAAAAAAATCAATGTGCATGGAACTTAAAAAATGGCAAACTAAAATCACAAACGATTCCAAACACGGTCCGTTATTTGGATGAGAAAGTGTCGGAACGTTGAAAGCAACGGTACAAATTGCCAAGGGTTCTACGGCCCTCGGCAGAGCCCTAAATCGGCGGGCGCGACAATCTCGAACTCTCTGGCGAGGGACGGATCGAAAAGTTCGTTGACTTGCGACAGTCGTAAGTCTCGCGATCGCAAGATAAATACTCGAGTAGAAAAAGATTCCCGGCTCGGTCCTCCTAAGGGAGAGCCCCGATCCCGCCATCCCTCAGAGTCCATCTTCCCCGCCCTGCTCGCCTCCGGCAACCACCCCACCGCATTTTCTCTAATGTATTCACAAATCTTCCTTCCAGCGCGCGACGTTATCATTCTCCGAACAGCCTCGAGCGTCGTTTTCTTTCGGGGGATGGTACGCGCTCGTGGTACGCGCGCGCGCGCGCGCGTGTGTGTGTGTGCGAGAACGCGGCGGCCGGGTGCTTCTTTTTTTCCTCCCTTCCGTGGGAAGGGGTGGAATTCATTTCGCGGCCCAACGCCCTCGTCGCCCAGCCAGCGGCGCGCCGTTCGATTGCTTCGATTATCCTTACCTTATTCCTCGAAGCTCGCCAAGCCGGGGCGGCTCTCTCACCCCCTCCCCCCCTGCGCCGGCTTCCGTCTAACTGCCATCAACCACCTTGACCCGGGCAATCCTCTTTTTCTTCCCCGGCTCTCGATTCACCATTCTCGTTTCGGAACGTCGACGACGGCCGTCGACTCGATCGGTCCGCGATTCCTCGTCGCCGATCCCCCCCGCGCCACTTTCGACTACCCTCACCTCGGCTCTACCCAACCCACCGCCGTCCCTGAAATCTATTCTTCGGAGGGGGGGAGGGGTGCAGGTGCCCGAAAATCCCCGGATGGATCTCTCACCTACGTCGTCGGAGGGCCGGGATTCTCTCGCTCGAGAGACGCAGATAGCGAGAGGCGAACGGCGGTGGAATAGGGTTGAAATAGAAATCGAGGAACGAATGAGATCGGAAGGGGGGCGGGCTAGAAATTAGGGTTCTTGCGTCGAATGCTGAATTTCTTGGATCGCTGTTACGCGATATCCCTATGGTTACCGTGTTATTTTAGAGTTTGCCGTTTATTGCCCTTCTCGCGATCACGTGGGGGAGAAACGTGCCGGTTTGGATCGAGACGTTTTATCCTCGGCGATGGTTGAAACGAGCTTAAATCATGCACGTTCTGTTATTAAATCATCTGCTAAGTAGTTTCTTTATTTGACAAAAATATATAGAAATAGGTGAAATAAAATCGGATACAAAATATTTGATTTGGACTCTTTGGACGTCGGAATTTTTAACCTCTTACATTGTGTATTCTTTTCACCCTGCGTTGATTAGTATTTAATTATCCTTAACCCTTTGCACTCGAGTGGTAACTTTGAGCCACCACTAAAATCGTTCTGTCACCTACTAAAATCATTTTTATAGCAACAAAGCTTAATATTGGATAAATTGTTAAAAATTAAAGTTTTGGTACGAATCACAAGAGTTAATTTGCTATATGTAATGCACTTTGTTACTTAAAATGGAAATACTGTACATCAGAAAAATGATTTCAAATTTACAATTAAAGTTGCTTCGGGTTAAACGTTTCAAACCATTCTCCGCGCGTCTCGCTCTTAACATTCACCCGGAATCGAACCTAACCTATGAAAGTAATTCCCACCGCATTAAACAAAAATGTCTGCCTTTTTCCGCAACCGGGATAGCTTATCCGACACCGAACGGAACTGGAGCAGAAATTTATTCATAATCGACTCCGCTGCGGAAGGTCCCGGGGATTCTGATCATTTCTGTAGTGTAAAGAATATCCCCCATAAGACCGGCGCGTATAGGTCGCCCCGTTGGAGGGGTTGAAATTGCGTCGTCATTCCAGAATATGAGATTTTCAGGAGCGACGCTGGTGGGGGGGGGGGGGGGGGGGGCGGTCGTAGGTAAGAGGTTGCCGGTTTACTGGCGAAGGGAGAGAAGCTTCAAGAGAGAGAGAGAGAGAGAGAGAAATTCGCGAGCGTGTATCTGGGCGAAAGCGGACGTTCAGGGGGTGGATATAATGGGCGCGGCGTGCGGGGGGAAGGGGAGGGTTCGAGTCCACGGCTCCACGTACACGGCGGCGCATAAGCGGACGACGAATCCAGCGACGGGAAAAAGCGCGTGTTCGTACGAAGAAAGCCGCGCCCGCGGGGACATTATTGGATTCTGAGCATTCCCCGAGTTATTAAAATTCGAAGCAAACCGCGGCGGCGCGGCGGAGAACGGGAATATGCGGCCAGAACGAAAAATCCCCCCGCCCCTTCTTCGCGACGGGGGGTGGGGAGGACTGTCGAAGAATATTAAAGTCTCCCGATACCCTTCCCCCCCTCCCCCACGGTCCGTCGATCTTTCAGGGAAAAAGGCGATGGTTTTCCTGTAAACCTCACCCGCCCTTTCCTTCGACGGTTTGTTAACCACCAACCCGGGGTGGGGGAGAGAGGGGAAAACTCGGCAAGACTTATTCGCCTCGATAATTTTTCCTCGGAGAGAGAAAGAGAGAGAGCCACGCTAATTCGAACGGTATACTATCTGAGAAATTCGATACCCACGGCTCATTTCGCTCGTCTCACCCCCTCGTGCGTTCGATTATGCGCGGGTGGCATACTTAAATCGGGGAGTTTCTCGTTGCGTCAGGTTATTTTGTTAAAATTATAATTCGAGAGATACAGCGAATCTGCAAAGTGAATCGTTTTTAATAGAATGAAAAAATGAGGAGACAATCGAAGTTCCGAACGTTTATCAAGCTAATTTCGTCGCGGATCGATTTGAAACACGGTCAGCATTTTATCCGCCGCCCCGCCCACCCCTTGGCCGATGCTATCGGCCGCTATTATCGAATCAAAATGATCAATCATCAGGGTCAATAACAAATACAAGGCAGAAGTGGCTTTCTCGCCGATGTGGCAAACACAAAAGGCGATAGCCGGTTTTCAAGAGGGTCCGGTGAAAGGCTGTAGAAGTCACCCCCGGGAGAGGGAGGGGGGGAGGGGGAGTGGCGGATTTAGAGAGGGAAAGGTGGTGGTCGGTGCTTGTTCTCAAGCTAGGTTCTAGGGGGTGTCTATCGTATGCGAGCAAATGCAGGGATTGCCCGCCGTAATCTGTATAATCGCTTCGCCGTCCATCGATCATGTTTTAACAATAAACTTAATATGATTTTCCGTCGAACCGCCCGGAAACCTGGACACGCTCGATGCGCAACGTTTCGGCACGATCTCCCTTAATAACGCGCGTAACAATGGGGAAATCCGCGTCCCTTCGATATTTCTTTATTTCTGTCAGTTGTAGCCACGGCTGTTCAGATTTCGCTGCAAACTTTTCGACAGCTTCGCGAAGTTACGAAATATCTTCGATAGACATTGAGGCATTTATATTCTAGTAATAATTACCATTTAGATTACATGCAAATTAATTTATATACTATTCTGACTTAGTAATATATATATTATATATACTAGTATAGTATAGTATATTATAGTATAGTATATATATAGTTTAGGATCATACATATATAGTATACTATAGTATATATTAAAAAAGTTTTCTGCGAGCATACTAATTTACATAAACACCTATAGCAGACTTTAAAAGTTTGGAGTTACATAATAATTATAGTAAAAACGAATTAAATAGGTTGAACAATTTACTTTTTTATTAATTGTAGCTAACGCACGAAGTTAAACGATATTGGATCAAAATCCATAATATCAATTATTTAGTAAGTATTTATTCTTTCAGTAACTTGGATGAATTATTTGAAATGTTTCATCGAATCGAAATTAATCAATTTTATTGAAAAGCTTTTTTACCAAGCTATTCAAAATAATAGTAAATTAATTTATTCAAAAGTAACATTAAAAGTAAGTGAAATTAATAAAAGTAAAAGTAAGTAAAATTAATAAAAGTAAAAGTAACTAAAATTAATCAAAGTAAAAGTAAGTAAAATTTCAAGCAAATTGTAAACATTTCGAACAATTATTACTACAAATATCCTTACTTGTCCAACAAATACGCACATCGTAGATCAGTAAAGACTAATATGCACAAAAGCAAACGATTATCCGTTCAAAAGAAGAAAAAGTATAATCCCCGCATAAGATAACACAGTTCCATCCTAAAGCGTACAATAATTTCCCTACCGGCGCGCGTCTTTCTGACAAACAGGCTAAAGAGTCCGGATAAAATCGAATCGCCGGCTACCTCGGCTACCTAACGAACAAATAAAAATCCCTTCCGCGCGTTACGTTTTCCGGCGCATTGGTCGCGCATAATAGTTACCCGACATAGGCGGAGGAGGTCCGCTAATGGCGCGCGCGCGCGGATGGAACAAGGAAAACGGCAAACAATTTTTTTTTCCCCGCTCGCACAAATAAACGAGAGACGCGTATTTGCGTACGAGCGTGAGCCGGTACGCAAATAAAACGCGCGAGGATTAAAGACGGGGCGGAGAGAGACAGCGTTCATAGGGGGAGGGAAGGGAGGGAGGGCACCGCGAAACAAGGGAACGAGATGGAACGGGGGAAAAATAGAGGAAACGTCGGGCTCGTCCGATTCCGTTTGATTTTTGGTTTTGCATTGCTGCTCGCCGGCCCGGAAGAAACGCCTTTAGAGAGTTTTTCCAGCTGGGAAAGCCGGTCGAATGTTGCGCGCGCCCCGTTCTCCGGTAGCAGGAGACTCCTATTCAATCCCCTCTTTCATTTCCGTGATTGCTGTTTTAAATAATTGCATCTCTATGTTACCGCGCGCGCGCGGCAGGTCCGTCACCCTTTTCTCGGCTCGTTCGCGCAAAATATTTCGGAATCGGCAACGCCTACCCCCGCCTCGTGCACTCGCTCTATTCACCCTCTCTCTGCGGACGCGCGGTCGTGTTTCTCGTGGAGCGGGACGGCTCGCGATTTTTAATTAAATACCAGTATCGGCCCCGTATCGATGAAAAGAAAATTTTGGCATCCGGTCGCGGGCACGACGCGCTGCCAAACGCGGGGATTTATAAAATTGGCTATCAGCCTGGCGGGGGCTCTCTGTATCGGCGCGATGGACGCGGAAAAAGTCATTGGCGGGATTGAAACGGCCGTTCGATCGTTTTTTCTCTGTGTTTCCGTGGAAATTAAATTCGCCTGATATTTTTCCTTTGAAAAATAAAAACGAGAGAAGCGAGGGGTCTCGCCTTGTGTGCACGTACATACACGCGCAAGCGCGTTAGTAAGTGTGCGCGTGTTTTCCGCTCTTTTTTTGGGGAATCGGCAGCCAGGTAACGCTTCGACGGAGAAACGGCAACCCTGGGAAATTAGAAGCGTCCGAGGGACCCGCCGCTTTCGAGGGTGTTGTGCCCTCGTCACTGGATATTTTTTAACGAGCTACCGTGGGGGAAAATATCATATTTCTGTAAAGGCTCTCCCCTCCCCTCGGTTAATCCCCCTTGAATTTCAGTCACCATCTCGGGCCGGTGAACGGATCGATCGTCTTCGAACCGTCTCCTAGCCTATTGTCTCCGCCGTGGATAGGAACGTGGGGGAAACCGCTGGGAACAAAATTTACATTTTTCGATCGCGGTGCCTGCGTCAACTTTCGCGAGATAGAAATTATGCCCGGGAATCGATTAATCCCTTCGATCTTTTCACATTTTAATTCAACTAAACTGAAATATGAAAAATACATAAAAGGAAGAATATATGCAACTATTAAGAGCATACAACAAAATATAACAAAAATTAGGCAGAATATAGGAGAAAATATAAAAAGGGGAGCGCATGCGGTTATTAAGTTTTTAAAAGAGTACAAGAAAAAGAATACTTTATTTTTAATAGAACTGTTAAGGATATTTTAAAAAAGATCGATTTTTTAATTATCCCTAATTTTGCCACAAAGAAACATAACAGGGAACAAAATACTATTTACTTTTCTGTTTATAATAAGTAATTTATTACGTTTTTAATATACATGTAATTTATTACGCGTGCAATGCATAAAGGTCATCGCAGACCCGGCCATCGTCGTGCGAGGGTTAAATGAAACAATCAATCACGCGCATCACACTCTAGAAAATATAGCGGTGTAACATTTATTTGGCTGGCAGGTTTATCAAACCCGCGATATATCAAGTTATTTATTGTGGCAGAATGATTAGGAATGTTAAATGGCGTCCGATAGTATGTTTATATATATATGTATATATGTATGACATGCCAATCTGGAAGCTTTTCTTAACGCACCGTTGAATGTGGTGCTAATAAATCAGTTAAGCATGGACGATTCTATATTTCTCTCTCGCAACGATATTTTCTGGTCAAATTGTTATTACTGTTCTGTCGAGCATTTCTGTTCAAATAAAAGTGTAATAAATTTAAATTTCTGCTCTCAGGTTCTTTTCTTCTCAAATTATCATTGATCTAACAAGCTATATAACAATTTGTATTTTGAGTAGGATTGTCAAGTATTTCTGAAAAACCATATTTATAGACGTATTTATTTATTCTATAGTTTGTGCCTATTTTACAGATACAAATACTAGACATATCTACCTGGAAAATTTATTCAATAAATTTGTTCCTTCAAGCATGAACTATTATAAAGTACACACATATTCATTTACACACTTTCACTTTAATAGTTTTGCTTTAATAATTAATAAAACAATTGAGTAAAGCACGAAACATTCACGAAAGCCACTACAGTGGCGCGTCGTGCCTAAGAGGTTAATAGTCAGAAATTAGATAATCAAATAACAAGAGTTATAGCCTGCTTGTAACTCAACTTCGTTGGAATTTTAACAAAGTATAGTTCAATCTCCCAAAATTACCATTAACCCTTTGCACTCGGAGCCATTTCAACTGTAAATCTGAATGAATTTTTCTGGTTCGTGATATTTCCACCCCATTTAACAAAATCAATTTTTATGCATAGAAAATTTATTCATGTGACTCCTACCAACAGTTTCACTACTTGACGATATTTTCCATCTAAACCTTATTGTTACAAAAATTATTTTGCAATGTAATGAAATAATTTCAGTGATGCCTCGGAGTCACCACTCTAGTGTAAAGGGTTATTACCGCTACCAACGTGCAAGGATACCCGTAGACGTGTCGAAATCCTCTATCCGCGAACCCCCGAAGAAAGATTGTTTATAAGCGGACGACTGTCGCCGGTTCTCGAAAACAACGCAGCGTGCGGTGTCGGTGATGCAAATCGGCCGATCGTAGGCGTGTCGTTCTTTACCGAATCTCGGCCGGTTGACCGTGTCTCCGTTACACCGGAGATTACGACCGGTCGGGGTGCCGCGGAAGATAAGGGCCGAGGGCACACCGGCGCCGGAGGCCGAAGACAAGCGAGCAGCAGCGCTCCCTGCCACGACGTTTTTCTCTCGTTCCGGCCGGAATCGGGGAGCATGCGAAAGAGAGTCCCCGATCGACAATGCGACCGGACAACGAAATCCGAGGGCTTCCGCGAAGTGACCGGCGCGCGACAATTCTGACGGGGGCGAGCGGCGTCGGGAAGCTCGCAAAACTCCGATACAGAAGTGGCTCGAGCTGGGCGAACGAAACTTGGGGAAAAGGAGGGAGGGGAGGATAAGAAACATAGCTCGTCACGTATCACGGCGGCGGCGGTGCGGCTGTCGTGTTTCGTGCGAGCCGCGGCGGTCTCCTCATGATTCGAAATCGTTCGGTGCAAGCAGCAACGAGACAACGCGAAAAGAGGAGGAGAGGCCGGGACGAGAGAGAGAGGAAAAGCGAGAAAGGGGGAAGGCGAACGGAACGAGAAGGGAGGAGGCGAACGGAATGACAGAGAAGGAGAAATAGAGAGATGGAGAGAAATAGGGTGAGCAGGAGAAGTAGAGAAAGAAATAGAAAGGGAGCGAGATACCGGGAGACAGAAACGGGCAGGGGAGACAGAACGAGGGGAACCGAGGAGAAGGAGAGAAAGAGCGAGAGAGGCAGAGAAAGGGAAAGAAGCCTGGAGTGCTAAGCCCGATGCGAGAGTGGCCAGGCTAAGCCCAAGGCAGAAAGAAAGGTTTTATCTGCTCGCAGTTATTTATCGCTTTCCGTTGTAGCGCTGTCGTCGGGGCACGACCAATCAGAAGTCAGTATCCCTGGGTACCAGTCCGCGCCATCCGCATACATTATCGTGCGGAGCCTCGGCCATTGTCTTTCCACCGTTGTAAATCACATTTTATTCCCTCGCTTACGGTTTCGTTTTATTTATTTGTCGGAGAAACGTATCGCTACCGTACTCGTGGCCAAGGGGCGAGCGAGCGAGCGAGCGAGCGCGCGAGCGCGCGCCAACCGCTCGCGTTCTTCGCTATAAACGCTATAAACGCGCGCACACATAAAGGGAGAGCGAGAGAGAACGAGAGAGAGGGCGATAGAGGGGGGGACACAGAGACGTGTAGGATAGCACGAGAGAAGAAGACACACGGTCAACCCGTGCACCGAAACACACGCTTCCACGTGAAATCCGTGTAAGGGGAACACAGAGACGACCGTCCAGAGGGTACTGTCTTCGTGGCACTTGTGCTCCGTTCGCCTTCTACCCAGGGGCCGCGGCAGTATGTGTGAGAGGGGGTTGGAGGCAGCGACCATACGACTTCGATTTTTATTAAGCACCCGGACCGAGACCGACCGACCGACCGACGTCCTCGTCCTCGTCGCCGTCCCCGACGACGACTGTTTAACTAAATTCCATCGCGGGATCACCCTGCTGCTTCGTGATCTCCCTCTAGGCCCTCGCTCGCTACCTCCCCTCTACGCCGCGTTTTTTCTTCCCCCGCCCTCCTCCGCTCGGGCCCTTTCTTTCGAATCGGTTTCTTCTTTTTTCTCTCTGCACGCTCCGGTGGAATAAAAGTGAAAGGTTCGCCTCGCATGATTTACGGAAACGATGCTGATGAAGCTGCTTTCCGATTCATTCTCGGCTAACCCCGGGGTCCCCCCACCTCCCCTCCCCACCCTCCGCCGCCGTAAACTCCGATACGACGATCCGCTGCGGATGTCCAGTATTTATCTACTTGGACAATTCGCTATGCGGGCCTCGCGATTGGTTTTTCATTTTATTTGTTAACACCTTGGGTAACCCGTTACTTGTTGCGACGATGGAGTTATTTGACTGAGAAAAAATCATTCTTGCGTTAACCCTTTGCACTCCGTGGTGACACTGAAATTGTTACACAACGTTTCAAAATAATTTCTATATATATATTATTAAAGTATAGATTTTAAAAATCGTGAAATTTGTAACTTTGTATCACAAATTATTCTCTATTCTTCAAGAATTCTCCAACAGGAAATGGAAATACAGTTGGTCGAAGAATTGTTTTAGATTTCCAGTTAAAATAACTTCGAGCGCAAAAGGTTAATATACAATGGGATCATAATGCACTTTGTATTAACTTATATTAGGATGATTTCATGGAAATATTTTTATGCGAACAGATAACAAATAGAGACAAATATGCTATTAAATCATTTGAATGAAATCATTTTCTCTAAGGTTGAACGTTTTGCAAAAGAAACTTATTTTTTCACACCATTTCAATAGCCTTGATTTTTCAGTTGAATAAACATATACAAGCTATTAACATAATAACGATAAATTGGTATTAATTTATGCGTCAATATATATCGCGCTGTTCTCGCTTTTTCATAAAGTTGAAATTGGGTACTTCATTTTGCGACTTACATAACTAGTTTATCCAGTACATCGAACTTAAGATGTAAAATTATTCAGTTATAATTACTTTTAACCGTATCGGATTACAAAAATAATATAACGAACTTCATGCTTCATTCATAAGAGATACGATCGCGAATAAGACGCTAAAAACGAAGAATTATCGAACACACTTTTACTAATTGTTATTGGAATAAATTCATCTAAAAAGCGTACTCCCAATCAATTATTTTTCTTTCCGATTTGAAATTTGCATAAACGTATTACATCGGAAATATTATAGAACGGTTTGCTTCGTTTTGTTTTTATTTTGTTTTTTATTATTAAAGAAAGAATCGAACGACCTTAACTGGTTTTAATTTAAATTTTAGTGGGTTTTTTGTCACCGCGGATACATTAAAATGGCAGGGTTTCGCGAAGGCTGTGCCGCCGATCTTACTACCTGAAACGATTGCAAAAGTAGAACACTTTAGTTAATACCTTTTATCGACCGGCGATTTCATACGCGCACTTTGCGCCGCATGTTAATTATAGGTTGCGTTACCTTACGCCGATACTTAACTATGTACAGTGTTGCCGTACAACCAAGACGAAGTATGTGTTTCGCTCCCCGGACGAAGGAGCGAAGGCTTCGCGATGTTTCAAACAAGAAGAGTTGAAAAACCGTTTCGAGACGGACAACGTTTCTCTCGCAGCCTCCCCATTTAAATATTTAATAAACTCGATCTCGCGAGCGTACTTACAACAAATAACTTCACACATTTAACACGGCGTCGATTTAACATATTTAATGCCGTTACGGATTTGCAATGCCCTGTTAACCTGTTAACCTGTTAACCCTTTTTTTTCGTGACGAGAAGTTATATTATTTTCACCCAAAATTATTTTGAAACGTGGCATAATAATTTTTAGGTTAGGGTAATTTTGTACTGTTCAAAATAATTCTGGAACGTGCTGCAACAATTTTAATGGCTCCGCAGAGTCGCCGATCGAGTGCAAAGGGTTAAAAGTGTTATAGCGACGTTTGAAACGAAATTGTTAAAATTCGAACCGTTAAAAATTTCATGGTACAATAATTATACATTGAAAAATTTCGTAGACGAAAAAAGTCTGTTAAAATTGCTGTTATCTTCCTGATAGGACGAAATATTTCATCTTTCCCCATTAATAGGTTACTATCGCAATCTAATTTTCCTACCACCATGAACCATAACCTAACATTCATAGTATGAACTAAATCTGTATGAAGAAAATCTTGTTGCAACAAAGTTTCTTACAAGTCCGATAAATTCGGCGCACTGACAACGAAGACTATTTAACAAAGCATGTTTACCGAACAACTATACAACTAACAGTATGTTTAAATATCCAGATCTCATGTTCGGCAAACTGGTATCGTCGCGTTCAAAATGATTTCTTTCGTAGCGATCACATAAATCACGTTACAGAAACGTCGCTTTAGAAACCGGACCCTGCGTGCGAAGAATATGAAAACGACGATCGTCCACGATACGAAAACGAAGAGCGATTATCATTGATCGGCACCACTCGAACGAGCATCGTTCAAATGTTTATTGTTCGGACAAAAACCGTCCTGTTGCGCTACGAAACGCGCGAGCGCCAGTTCACGCGGCGGCGAAACAGAGTGAGACACGTCTGTAAAAGTATTCTTCTGCGTGTTCACAACGGAGGCGTCGGTTTCGAGGCGAGAGAGAGTCTGGCCTGCTCTTGTGTAGTTTCTCCGAATCGGTTACAGAAATTATAACGACGCGACCCTGTTACGATTTTCCCGAATGCGGTTCGCGTTCGTGTTCGTATCCCGGAGAGTACACGCTCGGCTGGTTTACGAGATTCGTAACACGTGGACCACCAAACCGTTTGCTCTCTATCGCAAAATTTCTTATCGTTTGTCCAAAGAGAATTAAGAGATATAGAAAAAAAAAAAAGAAATTACGTGAATCACCATCAAGACCGAATAAAACATCAAATGCTTGTGATAGTTTCAGCGGTGCAAGTAGACCATGCAGGCCAGGTTCTCTCCCAGCCTCAGTCGCGTCCTGGCCATCAACAGGTCAGTAACAATGATAAATATTCAAGTTTCTTTTACGCGTGATCCGTTTGAGAAGCGTAATAGTGTGTACACCGTGTATGGTAGTCTTGTCTCTTTTGTTCTTTTTTTTTTAACGTGTTCGACACGTTGATTGCCGGCATCGTCTCCATTTTGACGAAGCTCTCGCGCGAAATGAATTCCTTCCACCGACTGTACCAAATTTCCTTACGATCCGAAGGGATACAGGAGAATTGTTGTTGAAGAGATTTCGTGGTCGTCGTGTCGGCTGTCAACGTGTTAACACTGTGTAGATAAATTATTAATTATTATTGACACCGAGGTACTGTTCGTTGCATCTACGTGCATTTAACAATGCCTCGCCTCGATTGTTACTTTTGTGGCGTCGATAGCAGTTTGATCTGCATGCGAAGTATATGTAGAATGAATATTATATAGATATTGTTACATAGACGATGCAACAGTTGTGTAATTTAAGATAATACGCTTTTGTGGGAAAACCTCGTCGAATCGGAAAATTCATTTTTAATTCGCAATTATAATTCGATCATCCTTCAATTTAAAAAGCTATTTCCAGCAAATTAAATATAAAAATTTATTCGATCATATATATATATATATGTTAAATCGATATAAAAATAAATTCCTTCGCACGCGTGACACCCCAGAGGGAAATTACAAGTGACCGATTGCAAAACGGAATTGTTTATTTAATCGGTGAAAGGGAAAGCTGCCGGACAATGTCGTGCCGCTTCGAATACGTTACGTGTTCGCGGCTCGATCGTATATTCTCCCGTCGAAGCAACTATTTAATTGTTTGTTGTCCCTACTTTTCCTTTATAATGCCATTCATTTCGCGCGGAAACCGTATCATCGTACGTAAAGAAGAAAACTTTAAAACGATAATTTCGCATCGGGCGAGCGCGGTCGCCCGATGGGAACTTCGAAAAGTTTCCCTCCGTTTCGGAGCAAATTGTAGCCACATGTGCAACGAGACAATAACACGTTTAAGCTGTTGGTGCTCGTGCTTGCACGCAGCTACACGGTTCTATCAATTTTTTAAGGATGCTCGTAAATAAGCTTCTTCGCATTCTCGCCACATTTTTTAACGTTCCTATTTTAACGTTTTTTAACGTTTTCTATTGAGAATTTAAATGTGGTATAAAGAAAGAAATACAGTCGCGAATTATTCTTTCGAACGCTTTGAAGATCGGTGAAAATTGGAAAAAGTGGCAAATAAAATTTTCGTGAGAATTGTAGATAGATGCACGCTTTGAATAATTCATTTTATTAATGGTTCAAGAATGATTTTTATCGATACTCATTAATCGGTTATTTTTAGGTTATTTATAATTCGTTTATAATTAGTTAACAAACGGATTAACTTTGGTCGTTAAACGGTCGACAGGAGAGCAAAGAAAACTTTTCAACTCTTTGCCAGTAAAAATTTAGCTCGATTTTCGTTTCTATTTCGATTTTATTAATTTTATTAGTCGCGAAGGATATTTGATATTTAAAATAGTATATAATAGTATTAAAGGTTATGATAGTACAATGTGGTACATTTATCTCATTAATAGATATTAAATTATTGATTACTATTGATTGCTGATTTATAGGTTATAGTTCAGAGTATAACAAGCCGATTTATAGGTTATCTGTCGTAAAGTGTTAAAATATCTAGAAGATTTTCTAAAACAAAAACTCTTGTTACACTTTGTACATTCCACCCTACATAAAAGAGCCTAACTGACCTAAGTCGTTCGAAAATCGGCGGAACGTCAAACCATCGTAACCCATTTTCACGGTCGTCTCTGCATACCAACCCCCTCGGCGACAAAATCGACGCGGTCTAATCACTTCCTCGAGACCCCCATAAGCCACGTCCGCGTTTTTTTCCCTTGTACCCGCGGCTACACCATCCCCAAGCGACTTTTTTTCTCGTTGCGTGCAAAATTAGTCTAACCTCAAATTAGTTGGCCGTCTACCCTCGAGGTCTCTCTCCCTTGGCACACGTTTTTTTTTGCTATCTTTCTCTATGAAACTCGAAACCTGTGCCGGCAACGTTGTTTTGAATTACGTCGCGCGACCAGAAGCATTTTTTGCCGTCGTTCGCCTCCCTTTCGGTTCCCTTTCGGTTCCACTCGAGCGTGCCTCACCCTCCATGCAAATCAGCGTATCGCGAATCTACCGCGCCCTTTGCTAAGGGCGTGCGCGCACCACGAGTCCTCTTCCGAAAGGAAATACTCCGGCCGGACATCTTTCGCTCTCTCCCTCTCTCTCTCGCTCTCGCTCTCTTTGTGGGTTTGTTAATATCGTCGTTTTAGATGGGGTTGAATTAACCAGTCGCGTGTCAAGACTTACGCGGAACCATAACAGAGCTATAGAAATTATGAATGGCTAATAATTCGGGACGCAAAGTGTCATCTGTAGGGTTAAATGCTGCAGAGTGGTGTACTGTTGATTTAGATACACTAATATACGACTTCAGACAAATTCTTGGACAACTGTTACAATTTCTCTAATTTATTATAATTTCTCTATTTTATTACATTTTCTCTATTTTATTATAATTTCTCTATTATAATTTCTCTATTATAATTTCTCTATTTTATTATAATTTCTCTATTATAATTTCTCTATTTTATTATAATTTCTCTACTTTATTATAATTTCTCTAATTTATTATAATTTCTATATGTTGAGAAATCGTCGCTTATTTTTTTCTGAGATAACGTTGGACGAGACAATAAATTATTGAAATCTTCATGATTATTTGATCTTCAAATAATAAAATGTTTATTGGAAAATCGTACACGCGTCCCTTGATTTCAACAGATTTAAGCAGCGCTTTAATAAACATCGCTCTTATAAGCAACGAGGGTACGGATACTTATGGGACTGACTGTAAGTATTCCAACTATCACAGTCGTGGACCGGGAAGCCTCGTCAGCATTGGAATACAGAAAAGAATTAAGGAACGGTGAAAATAAACGTATCGCGAAGCGTATCAGTTACGAGCCTCGACCCCTAACACGACCCAAAAACAGTCAAGTCTCCTTGTCGTCATGCACATTTGTAATATTCCACATTGTACCAAACAATACCCAGCATCCAGCACCGGAATAATGTCAATGCTTATTGCCGTGTTACTCCATTATTCACCGTGTTAACCTGCCGTTGAAATCTCTTTCCGCGATTCAGCAAAAATAATTTTCCACAAATATCGATCGACAATGAAGCATTGTTCAACCGAACTATATTGTTAAGCTAATACTCGACGAGCATTCGAAAATCTGTAAATTAAATGTATATTTTATTACTCTAGGATAAACTAGGTTTCGTATTCCAATATTATCATAATTGCTAATTATTTATTATGAATTGTTCAGACGAGTATTTATGAAACAGCAGTATTTTCTAAAAGAATGATAACATTGTGCATATTGTGCTAAAAGTGTCAAACAATTCTTTAGCAGACGATTACTAAAGGATCCACGAGTGAAATTAATTATAATAAATGTTTTTAAAAAGTTATTCGAAAACTCTATTAAAAATCTGTCAGAATTTATATTTCTATAAAATTCTACTATAATTGAAATTTATAAGAAAAATCCACGATCTTACATTTTCAACGATATTAAAGATGCTTTATTTCTTAAAATCGACTTCGTCAAACGATTTGTACACACCGAAGAAATTCGCAACAACAACCTCCTCTCGAATGATTTTGATTGGAAACTCGCGGTTCAGGATTTGCCGAAAACTACCAACGAACGATTCGGCAACAAATAGGTGTAATAAACGAGGAGGGACGACGGACCGCGAAAGCGGACGGATATCCAATTATCGCTCGTCAGTAGTCACGACATCCGATAGCGCTGGAATTGCAAAAATAAATTCCTTTGTTGACCGAGAGAGAGAGAGAGGTGGGACATTTTGTCGAAGAGGGAGCGCGACATGGGGGGAAGAAGGCGAGAGGGGTTCGGAGGGGTTCGGAGGGGGATATGGTGTCAGGAAAGGCGGGTAGGTCCAATAATAAAACGTCTCCGCTTTGAACTTCTCGGGCCGGCAATTCTTGTTTGTCGTAGTTTCGATCAGCGCGAAACGAGACGAGCGCGAAAACGGGGAGAGGAGAAATAAGGCGAGAAAGAAAGGCGGCGCGGCGCGAAGGTAGCTGAAATTATTCTTTCCGTAAAGTCTCCGCCGCGCGTGTGTGTGTGTATCAGGGTGCACGGAGGTGGATCCCCGGTTGACATATCGACTAAACAGCGTGTCGCGTTCGATGAGAGACGGCGCGGAGCGTGAAATCGACGTCCCGATCGAAAACGCTTCCATCTTCCCGGCGTTCGCCCGGCCCGCTCTTTCTCGCGATCGTTCTGTTCGCCGTGGTATCTCGTGACTGTTTCGAACCGTGTCTCTCTCTCTCTCTGGGCGGGCCGCGTCCCGACGTGTATCAAAATGTCACGGGACACGGACGGGTCGTCGTCGGCCGGATTCAAACCGTTTTAAACGGAAACGATGGTAATTGCTCGAGAGAAATAATCCGCCCGTTCAATTTCCGCGGAAGAAGCGTCGTCGCCGATGAGACGAGCCACGCGAAACGTCTCTGTTCACCGCGACTTTCCGGCTGAACTGTGGCCGGGAATTCCAAGGGTTTCGCGGCGACAATGGCGACGATAAAGTTTCGCAAAGTTTCGACAAATTCTCGAGAGTTAAAATACAGATTTCGAGACGCTTTTTAATGATGAAACTACAATCGATATCGCTGCAATTTTGATAACGCTGTTGTTGAATAGCTGAATTGTTATTCGATGCTTTGACATTTTTATATTATGCATTTAATTAATGTGGACAAAATTCTAAAATACGAGCGCGTACTCATTCTCGTGCCGTGTCAAATATTCGTTCCAAAATAGGGACATTGGCTGTGATACATGGACCTTGTTCCATATAAATCTGTAAAATTCGCAGACTTAATTTGATGAACAGTAAAATAAAAGAAAAATATGTTCTATCAGCTACAATATTCTTTGTAATGAAACTATTATAGAGATATCAATTTTTATTTATTTTTATTAATACATAAAATCACTTGTATTTCATAAATTTCAACATATCACAAATGCATTCCTAATAAATATTTAGATTGTCAGAGCCCTAATATATAATATATAATATTAATATATAATATACAATATTTGGTTACGTCTAATTTGATTTATTTAAGTATATCAATATTGATTTAAAGGAAAATATCTCTGCAGCGATTAGACACCTTCCACGGCAAAAATTGCGGGGAACATAAATTGAGATCACGGATTCGGTTGGAAAATGAATACTTCGCGAAAGAAGGTAATAGTCACCGTCTACACAGTTACAAGATAACTCGCGACTAGAGACCGCGATAATTTGCGATCCGACAATTTGCGCACCTCTCTATTTGCTTTTGCGGCACGTGTTCGCGCAGGGAATGCGCGCGCGCGCGGGGGAAACACGCGTGCCGCGATAAACGAACCGTACGAAACGTTCGGGAGAGCCGCCCACGTGGACGGCGGAAAAATTTAGAACGATGATTATTTTATCCGCTAATGGACGGCTCCTGAACAATGCACGGACACACAAAGGCGAACGACCGTTTCCGCGCTCTTTGTCCAAGGTCAGGGGTTATCCCTGACTCCGCGCGCGCGCGTCACGCGTCACCTCTTTGAAAAAGAAGAGAGAGAGAGAGAGAGGGAGAGAAAAAAAACTCTGTAATGACCGTTCGTGACACGAAGCTATTTTATTTTCGGCGCCTCCCCGTCGTAAGAACTCGCGGCAATCGTGTGTCCCGTGATACGGGAAAGTACAAAGCAACCGTATAATCGGAATACATTTGCAAGAATCAGTAAAATGAGCACGCATTTTCCTGCGATACGGTTCCAATAATGGGAGGTGTCTTTGAAGAAAACGTTGCAAGGAAAATAAATTCTTCTCTGATACTTGTACAATAATAATCTCAAACAAACGATTAACAACTTCGCAAAAGTCCCGACGATATTTTTTTACTCCGAAGTCGATAACAATCTTTGATTCTTAATTTTTAGTGAAAAAAGTTGTACCGCGAGTCGTATAATTTTTGCTCGTCGCGATAAAAATTTCACGATGACTCGAATCATAGGAGAAGTAATTTCAAGAACGAACTTTTTTTCCTCAGGGTTTAATTACATTATAATTTTAATAGAATAAGTCTATAATATTGAAAATATATTTTACTGTAGGTAATTCGGCTTCATTAACCTTTTGCACTCGGCGCTATCATGGATGTGACCTACCAGCGCTTATAAACATTTATATTATCATATAGTATACGATACATATGTATATATAATATTGTTATAACAATATTCGATTTATATGAATTCGTAGACATCGCGAAATAGTTGCGAATCGCTAATAAACTTGAACGTTTAGAATCCCGATGTCCCCCGAGAGGGGACAACCGAGTGCAAAGGGTTAAATTTATCGTCACCGAACCACTTTGTGCTCGAACTGTTCCGATTCGTTGCTACCCGGCGCGATAAGAAGTCCCGGCCCACAGGGATTCCTTTTTTCCCTCGCGTACGAAATCAATACGAATGACAGAGTTGCTGGAAACGGAATACCAGAAAATGAAGCACAGCATGGTCATTTTGAAACCGTACAATGTTGTCCGCTTGTAAAAACTATGGAACTTCCTTCCTCTATCATTCGAGGCCAGTTTCTTATTAGGGGTGCGCGACCTATCATCGGCTCTACCCTTGACAATACGGTGGCGCAACCCTCTGCCGGTAACCTCGTCATTATTTCTAACTGGCTTAAGTTTATTCGTGCATGACATTGAACAAGAGGAAATGTTTCGTTTTTGTAAAGATAGTTTCTATAGTGAAATAGCACCCTCGACTGTGCCTCGCATATGTTCAGCTGGTAAACGCGATCTACTGTACCGTGTTCTACTTAAATATTCGAGCTGGCGTAACTATCCGAAAATTATTAGGTCGCTCGGATGCTTTCCTGTACACTGTTTCATTTATTTAGTACTTTTTCCCAAGAAATGAAATCTGAATTAATCGACGAATAATCTCGTAATGGCAGGCTTTATGAATGTATAATTGAAAACATGTGATCGAGCATAATGTTCTATTGTCTTTGATATAATATAATTCTTTTCTTTTATCAGAATAATCGAATCTTGTATAATACAATTAATTGTAAACTTTATTTACTTTATTTCAAGCTTAAGAAGCTCTATTTTATTTTAGGTTTAACATGTTTTATTTTATTTTGAGGTTAAGATGCTTTATTTTAAGCTCAACATGTTTTATTTTATTTTATTTTGAGGTTAAGATGCTTTATTTTATTTTAAGCTTAAGATACCTGCAACGTTTTCTTTAACCATTGAACATATTAACAACGACAAAGATTTTTAAACTTTTGAAATCACTGCAAGTTATTATAAATTCAATCGTTACTTTTTTTAATCGAGTGAGATTTTTGTTAATTTTATTTCAAGCAGTGGTTCAAATTGTATATTTGAAACATGTTCTTCATATATCTTTAAAGACATAAAAATTTGATATTACGAATAAAGCGCGACATTACCTCGTAATATTTATTAACCCAATTAACCAGATATTTCAATCAATAACGTACAAGCACGAAACATAAAAACAGCTGGGTCGATTCTAAAAAAAAAAGAAATATACTACCCTGCCGCGTACGATCGGCCCCTCGATATAAGTTTCTTTTTTTTTTTTTACCCCACGAAATATCCTCACCCACCCCATAATTCGACTCTTCTCGCTCTGCGTGACTATCGCGCATGGTTATTACCCCAAAAAAAGGGAGGGAGGGGGTTAGGCATTAGTACCATCCTCCCTCCCCTTCGTGACGCCATAAATATAAAAATATCCCCCCTAACCCCTGGGACGACTTTCTCTCATCCGTGTGAGAAAACGCGGCGCGTGGAAAATACGATTTTTGAAGCCGACATATGGGGCTCCGTTAATGTTTAAATGAATGCCGTTCTCGTTGATTTCGTTCTGTGCCGAACTATTTTTACTCGACTCTTCGTTCCAGCCATTTGCTATTTTACTAAAACTTGCTATATTATCTGTAATCATTTATAATCGTATATAATAGTAAAACAAATTCATTGCAATTCATTCTTGTGATGGAAATTTATTTTTTAATTCTATAGTTGTTATAAACTATTTTCTAACCAACTATATTGTACAACAATAATTTAACTAAACGACTCCGAACAAAAGTGCAAACAAGATATGTTAATCTAAAGTTTCTTCCATCTTTTATTTCTAGTTAGTGTAAAGTAATAAAAATATGAAAAATTGTACTTTTACTTGAAAAATTAAACCACAGTGTTCAAATTGATACGTAGAAATAAGTATATATAAAAAATATATAAAACAACGTAACTTATCAACGAAAATTATCTCTACTCGATAAAAATTAGAATTTATATAGAATTAAAAGAACAATAATTATTTTCCGTATTATTATACAAACGAAGAATTTTCGTTAAGACACAAAGTAGCTTCACGAAATATTTTCACGAAACGTAATACATGCTTTGGTTCGCCAAAGTAACGCGACCCTATAAAAATGAGAGGGGCGACGTTTCGGTGCCCCCCATCCCCCCCTTTCTCTGCTGGCGAAGCACTGGCGCACAGAAGGATGACAAAATCGCCCTTTCCGCGTATTTCGTGCGTGTCGCAAGGGACGCAAAAAAATAACCGAAGGTATACCGCCGGCAGTGCCTCCGGGATTGTAACCCCGCTAATGTAGCCCGCTGAAACTTATTGTGCGCTACACACCTTTCTCCCTACCGTCCGTATCTTTTCCTGTTTCGTCGGTCTCTCGTTGCCACCCCTGAACTACCTCGTAAGGGAAGGGCGTCGTCCCTCTGTATTACAATCTACATTCGTTAAGACGTCGTCCCGTCGCGGCAGATTCGCAAATCGACAACAAATCGTATCTTTCTTTGACTTTTTAACCAAGTCTCGAAATTGAAATAAATTTTCATCAAATTAAATTTACTCACAAACGTGTAATAGATTTCTGAATTAGGTATTTGTAAGTATATATCAATATATAAATTTTATATATTTAATATACAATATATAAAATTTATAAATTGATAGAGAATTAATTTGTAATATATATGAATTTAAATGGAATTATATTGACACATTAATAAGTATATCCATAAGAGGATTCATTTATAAATTCACTTATATAAATTTGAAGTGAATGAAACTGTAGACCATACTGTACGATAGCAAAATTTTTGAAATACAAGAGCTTCAATCTAATATTCTCTATGACAAATTATAACTTTGAAACTTAACTTTCTATTTTCGGTTTCCTTAATTAAACTGACTTATTTTCTGCTCTTTCTTTGCTTTAAAAATTCTTTCCTTCCTATATTAGAACTTGGTAAAATTACCTGCGCGCTGTTAAGATTTCAGGACAGAAATCGAAAGACAAAAATTTCAAGACAGAAATCGAAAGACAAAAATGCCGAGCGATTATTCGACGAAATAATAAATAAATAGATAATTTCTATTTCGCGACAATTTACCAGAAAACCTACTTACGAAGGGGGGGGCACATGGCGTTATCGCAGATTCGAATCTGTCTCTATTCCAACAGTCTAATCTCGGCGGAGCATTACGTGTGAATCATCGGATATTGTCGCGAGACCGCAGAACGCGTTCGCCAAATGTTTCCCCAGCGATTCGGACATTAATTGCCGTGGCTGTAGCTGGTTGCGCCGAAAAAAGAAAAAGTAGTCCACGGACCCGACAAAAGGCGGCGCAAGGAAGAAGCGGCCGCCACGGAGTCATAAACATGAGTTATATTGGCTGTTAGATAGTTGAATCTCAGTATTCTGTGGCACGCTTTCGGTCCGTTAATATCTTCATTACTAAATCATCCCCCGGCCTCGACGATGGTGGTGCCACGGCTTCCTCCTACCGCCGCGCTCTGATAGACAATCACGCGTGGATGGGGGAATTTCTGGATTCTACCCTAAAGTAGAACCATTCGCCGCGCGTCTCTCCCTGCCTCTGCTGGCGGATCGTATCCGATGCCGGGAAGCTCTCTTTCTTCGCGATGATATTGGAAACCCGGGACGTTAATAACACGCAGCGTTCTCTTATGGAGGGAAAATAGAACGATTAGAATTTCAACGTTGAATACGTTAATTCTCTTACACGGTTTAACCCTTTGCCGGCGAATCTAAAATCGAAAGTAATTTTTCTGACTACTACTATTTCCACTTTATATAACAATATTTATTTTATGAAATCATACAATAGTTATACCTTTAACAACAATATCGAAATAAAAATAGTTATCAAATTCTAGAAACAAAAGTGCCTAAAGAAAATAAAAGAAAGAAAAATCGTCTTGCCCTATTAAAGGAATATTAAAGATGAATAAATATTAATCAACGCAGCGTTAAATGAGTGCGTGGTGCAAGGGGGTTAAGCTCCCCTATCCGCCAAGTATACTCGTCCACGAAAGAAGTCACAGGTGCCATAATCGCGCGAATAGCACGGCGTGCGAACGAATTAAAGCGACGGATCTGGATGGACGTTTGTAGCTCATTAAAAAACCAGAGGCGCAAATGAAAGGGCAGAAAAGATCGCGTTAACGACGTGCTCGACAATTAACCAGGCCGGATGGAAGAAAATGGGGGAGGAAGAGAAAGAGAGAGGGAGAGAGAGAGGTCTTCCTGTCGTCGGGGCGACAGGCCGGCCGTGGGGACAATTAATTAACGCCGTCTTAGCCGTTCAATTTAGGGCGCAAACGAGTTGAATCCTGGCTTACCGAGAACAGCCTTGTACAAACGTCCTCCCGCTGCAACCTGTTGCTAGGGGAACCAAAAGAGAGGCAGAGAAGAGAAACACGAGAAAGAGAGAGGGAGAGAGGGAGAGAGAGAGGACAGGGTAGAGAGGATGATGCCCAACGGCGGCCCGTGATAGGGTGGCCAGAGTGATGCTGCGAGCTGGCAATTAAGCCATCAACCCCTTAATGAATGAACCCCGTTCACGGACACCGACCTCTCCGGCAACCCCATTAGCTAACTAACCCCGGAGTTATTTGCATATCTGTCGGCGAGGGGTGGATCGCTCAGATTCGCCGGGAGACAATTACCACTGACTTCATGGTCAGGTGCTTAAAGGCTTAAAGCGGAGGAATCCTTAAAGAGGTCCCGCGAGTTGACGGTCGAGCCAACAGGTACTTTGAATCGCTCCGCTAACGAATCGGACCACGTCGAATACGTTGATTCGAATTGTGATCGATTCGCAACCGCGTCTTGATCTCTATTCTTTCGCGGTCTCTTAACGGCTCTTAATTAACCTCAAAAAAGTACTTAATACAATATCGCATTTCCGGAATTCTTCAGTTTCTACGATTATTCTATCTATTTATAAATCGATAAATTAACGTCAACGCTAAAATTTATTTTAGCTTTTATTTGTTCTAGTTTTTATAAATTAAAAAACGTAAAATTTACATTTTAACAATAAACAGTGAAGCAGTTGTTATTAGATTTAAAATCTTGCAGTATTAAAGTAATAATCAATATATTGTGGAGTAAGCACAGTATTAATTGCAACAAATTGGACTCGAATTAAAATATATTCCTTTTTTGAATCATGTTAATAAAGTCAAAAGAAAGTCTAAGATATTCTAATTTTCATCCACATATTTTCCTCGCCGGTGTATAAAAATCGCAGTATATTACTTCCGAGTTACTTTTATTTAATTATTGTTAAAACGTTTGAGAACATTATTCAATAATATAATCCCTCATAATTCCTAGGCGGTACAATTTATAAAGATCGAGGATATAAATAGCAACGTTTCATAACCATTAAAATAGTTTCAATTCGCCGACTCGACGAAATCGTTAACACGGTTCCATAACCGTGTAATTGTTGCAAAAATGAATTTTCTGCAAACCTATTTCACAGTGGACGGTGCGCGCGCGCTTATTACGAGCGGAACAAGAACGAAACGCAAACCGTGATATTTCGATGCACATGCACCGTAACCAGCATTAGCGCACGGGTGGTAAACGTGATGGACTGTTTCCGGCCCGTAGTTAAGAAGTATTTAATTAGTGCAAGTTAACACGGTCGTCTATCGCCTCTGCTCAATTTCACACGCGAGCGTGCACCCCGCATCGTCGCAGGAATAAAAGATTCCGTCTTCGGGGCGTGAAAAACACGACGAGATAGTTCAGCTCTTTTACCACGTGGGTTGCCTTTATCTACGGAGGTGATCTTCGGGACACACGGCGCCGAGCAAATTTTTTTCGTTCCGGGGCTCGCCAAAGGGTAAAAACTTGTCTTCGCGTGCGCGCATTTACGTATCGCTGAGCTTGCGTTTTTTTTTACTTCGTCGAGTAAATATTTCTTAATTAATTACTTAAACAAAATTCGATGAGCTGTTTAACCCCTTTGCCGTGCCATTTTCTTCACAATTTCTACGATTAGAATTTTATATTTATAGCTTTCTTACATTTACTCGAACGTTTAAATATCGGTGACAAGAATTTGATTTCTACTCGAAGGAACGGATTGATATTTAATAGGTTATCACTGGAATAAAATACTAGATTAAAATATTAGAATATTATAGATTTATAGATTTTAGATTTTTATAAATATTAGATATAAATATTAAGGTATCGAGAAGAAATCAAATGAAATAACAATGTTAAGAGATTAAAGCTGTAATAAAAACACGAAATATAGCAAATACACTTGCACATAATTAATCAATGAAAAATTAATAATGTGATTTGCTTAACATCTCCGGTATTTGTTCTTCATAATTCCTAATCTTTTCTGCATGTACAGTATTGTTTACTTGCAATATTAAATCATCTGAAATCAAGTGAAAATAGATATAAATTAATAAAATAACGAAGTGTGCATAAATATATGTTGACGATATAGATTATAGATTTATTGTACACTGTTAGCGTTTGTAATTTCCAACGTTGAACACGATAGGTTAATGGTAACTTGCGGGACACCGCGTATAGACGGAGAAGATCGTTGAAATAGTCGACGAAAATTGGCGAAAGTGAAACGGCGTCGAATTAGTCAAAAAGGCGAATCCGTAAGGGACGCGACGAGTGTGTTTGTCGTATCACCGCCATTCCGGGCCGCATCGCGTGCCGAGACGCACTTTGTCCACCTAACTCCCTATACCTTATCCAGTCCTTAACGCGGGAACGCTAATTCGTTGATTATCCTAATGACTGTCAGGGAACCAGCAGGAAAGAAGAAAACCACGGTACGTGGTTTTCTTCCTTAATTTATTCCGAGTAGCCCCTTTGAACTCACCGACGGGCGTTTGCATATTCTAAGGATTTCGAGAGCTCCCCTCCCCACCCCCACCCCCACCCCCGAGCTCTCCTCTCGTTCTCTCTTCGGCCGATATGATTACGTTCCGTTCCCCGGGCCCGCTGATTCCCCAATTAACCAGGCATTCAATCAATATCGGGGGAAGAATTAAACAACCGACAAGCCCGATAACACAATACGCGACAAAATGATAGGATATCCCAAAATTTCTCGTGTTTCTCAAAGCCAATAATGCATAGAAAGGTTTTGCATGTAGCTGTATAAACAGTACCCCTTATTTATGAACGCGTGAGAAAACAGCCACTGATTATGTCTTTTTACAGCAATTTTATCTGTTTATGTAAAAGACGAGCACGACAAAATGATAGGACACGTGCAAATATGATTTTTATTTCATTTTTAACCCTTTGCACTCGAGGCCATTTTAGCTCGAAATCTAAAATAATTTCTCTGTCTATAGTATTTTCATTTTGAGCGACGAAGTGTATTTTACATATATAAAATTTGCTATATTTCTTCATTTGCATATATATAGTAATCTTCATTGCTTATTACGGCACC
Organism: Augochlora pura; assembly: GCF_028453695.1. NCBI lineage: Eukaryota > Metazoa > Arthropoda > Insecta > Hymenoptera > Halictidae > Augochlora > Augochlora pura. The sequence goes on from NC_135780.1 coordinate 5,426,524, forward strand.
GAGGCATCTAATAGTTACATGCGCAGAGTCTTGATCACGATAGGGCTTCTTAATCTTTCCAGACAAATCTGACGACCTAGTTTCTCTCACTTCCTCTCGTCTGCGCTTCATTCCATTCCGTGGCGAACCCGAGATTGAAACGTCACCGTTCCTTTCTCTCACCGAACCCTGGATCATCGACGCGAGAACGTCCAAGAACAGTGCTTAACCCTTTGCGGTCGAGCGGCGACTCCGAGCGATCGTCGCACGTTTCAAAATCATTTTTATCAATATTAATTCGATATTAATTTGAAATAAAACATTCCTTGACGTTCGCGAGGACGAAAATTGCATTATTCCTGTATTCATTACTTTCGCGTAATAAAAAACAGATTAATTTATTGTTACAACTATTAGCACAGTTTTGTAGAGCAGAAACAGCTCTATCGAATCGATAAGAAATCGTTGTAAAATAAAAGAAAATATATCAATTATAATATATAACACTGTGATCAAAATCTAAGTAATTAAGAATAGCAAAAAGTAATTAAGAATATAATATTGATAAGTAAATACGTGGGTACGGAGAAAACGCTAAACGAAGGAGAAACGGCCGGGCAATTAGAGATGTCAAAATGTGCAAGGTCCCGAATAATTGAAAGAGGAAGAGAGCCGCAATCAACAGAGCCGACGAGTGAAAGTGCCGCGTTTGAGAAGACAATAGCGAGAAGAGACAAGGAGAAATAATAAACGGTTCTCCGCGGCTGCTTCGAGTAGCTTCCAACACACATCAGCTTGCGACGGCCGTGTGCGCGCGTACAAGAAAACAATACAACGAAAGTATGCAAAAGTTGTTTCAAGTAACCCCTTAATTCGACTCCGGGTCGTTGAGAGGACGGTATATAAATGCGAATTTAAATTATACGGGTACCGGTTGCCATCTCCTCGATAGGGTTTCTTAATCCCCTCTGGGAAACGCTAACGCCCTACTTTTACACTCGGCTATTCAGCCCCCCCTCCCCTCCCTCTCTGGCTTAATTACTTTAATCATGTGTCGGTGTCGCCGGGGATCGACCAATCGCGGGACAGATTTAATGCTCGGTTACAAGCAGAATTTCTTAACGCGAAGGCTGAAGGAAGAAGACCCTAACGTGCGCGAGAACGAACTCCATTTCCCGTGATAAGTACCCCGGACCGTTCATCCAATTAACGCCTTCGAAGCATTCTGATTACAGGGCGCCGCCGCTGCTGTGTTTTATTTCTTAATTTCTGCCCGTCGACGACGACTCGCACGACGACCAAAGACGCGCTCGCGTTGTTCCATTTTTTTCTTCGTGAAATTTCGAGCTCCGTCGCGATTACCGAGCGAACCCTGCGTACGCGATTGTTTTGCTCGATTTTCGATCGCCTCGCGTAAAACGGCGTTTCTGAAAACGATCGTGCTCCTCTGGCCGATAAACATTTCTTATCGGCGAATCAAACTCGAGAGATTATACGCAAATGAAACAGAGAGAGAGAGATTATATATACTGAGAATTATATATACTGAGAATTATATATACTGAGAATTATATATACTGAGAAATTAATATACTGAGAAATGAACTGTATCACGCTAGTTAGTAAACGTCTTTTATTGCCGCGGTTAATTTACCCTTTCGCTACAAAGACGTAATTTAATTCATCGCGTCTTTTAATTGCACGTATAATATTAACACAATTTACAGACGACCGTGATAAGAAATAATAAATAATCGCGCAATATCTACGAACAATTCTAAGAGACGCGATAAATAAATATTTCGAATTATTTTAATCGAAGGCGAATAACTTGCAATGTTCCGTGTCCCGCTCGAGCAGCGACCGCATTAGCATTTCCGTAATTAAAAGCAAAAGGGGAAACGTCATAAACAGAATATGAACGAGGTAGACGCATGCATGTGGATATGCAACCTTGTGCGGCCGCGAAACGATAAGCGAAAAAAAGGAAGACACACCGCGGATTTGCAACTCGCCTCGCATTGATCGCGGCGCTACCGCGTTGCTTTTGTTTTCACGGCGGGGCCCGGATAATTAGCGTCCGCGTATCGATTACTCGCCCGACGAGTTCGATGGGACTTCCTTATCGCGCGCGATAATTAAAATTCACCTGCGCGACGAAACGAAAAGAAAACGAAAAGAAAACGAAAAGAAAACGAAACCCGGGGAGCAACAGCCGCCCGTGGAATAATCGTCGTTAAATCGGCCGATCGTTTTCTTCCTCGTTTCTAATCGTAAATTAACCCTTTGACTACCGTTGGCGCCTATTGGCGTCCGAAACATATTGGCTTCCCGGTACTGTAGACGCCAATAGGCGTCAAGATCGAACTTCGCCCCTGTTTATTATCAAATTTGATTAATTATATATTGTGTAATATTTGTTATATATATTGTAAAAAATCTTAATATTATTCTTCACTTCAAGTAATATTGGTTTAATGTAACAGAATTCAATATTTTAAATATTTTAATATACTTCCTCAGAAATGCATGTCTAACGAAAAACTACGGCCGTGCCAAAGTCTGCCGTAGCCAAAGGGTTAATACAGTTATTAAATTTATAAAATCAAGAAACATTTCGCCTGAACCCGAGCGTCGAACTTACGGAATTGTAGCAATTAATAATGGGGGATGGTTCCCCGGGTCTTCCTTGTAAGCCCGGGGGAACATGATTTGAAATAAATATTTATGTTATATATTGTAAAAAAAGCTTGAAATTATTGTCCACCTCAAGTAATATTAGTTTAATGTAATCGAATTCAATACTTTGAATATTTTAATATACTTCCTCGGAAATGCATGTCCAACGAAAAACTACGGCCGCGCCGAAGTCTGCCGTAGCCAAAGGGTTAACAAGATCGAAAGAAAATTTTTGGCCACGGTTTGGTTTTCTTCGGAACGATAATAAGGGAGCGATAATAAACGACGGTAGCGAGTACGATATTAAAATCTTTCTCCTTGCCGGGCTTCGAGTGGTTTTTCCACCGGGAAGAGAAGGAAGCTTCGAGCATTGTTTGCGGGGTCGGCTCGACGAGAATCCTCCTAATTAGAAAATTCTCGTGGCGGCGACCCCGTCTTCGCGGCCGCCTTCGACGCGAACCTTTTTATTATACGAAGGCGTAACAAGGGGCCGAGGGTGGCTTCGTATAATTATTATTCAAATATTTTCTTCCTCCCCTCGCCCGCCGCCGGACCGGCCGCATTAATATTTACAATGGTGCGCCGACAGTCGTCCCTTCGCGCAAAGGGTTTACGCGAAACGGCGAACTCCACCCCGAACGTTGAAACCCGGCTTTCTTTCTATCAGGAATCTCGTTGGAATCAGTGACAAGCTTCTTATGATCCCGCTTCTGGAAAAGATAAACTATTCGAATCGATCTTAACGATTAATAAAAAATCAATTTACTTTTACTTAAGAAATTCAGTTCCTTTCATTCTGGATTACAGTATTAACCCTTTCGGTACGAGTGCCGGATATATCCGGCGTTCACGCGACGACCGCTGTGGACGAGCGCCGGATATATCCGGCACACGTGCGACGACCGGTATAAATAACAGAATTTTATATAAATAAATCTTAATATTTGATATAAGTACCTCTGAATATCTCTTAAGTTACAAGCAACACTTTTGTTCAAAAATGTCAAAAATAAGCACAGTTTTTCTTTAACGCTTAGGAAATATTTTCTTACAAAGGAGGACTCATCATGTGCGGCGGCAATTTTCGGCGCGGGGCCTCGTACAGCGAGAGTGTCATGGCGGACAGAGTGCTCGTACCGAAAGGGTTAATTAAAGTGTATTTCAGGAATCTCATCGTTTCATTGACAAGCTTTACGTTTCATGCTTGTATTTTGAAGTTGTTTAACACTCTATCCAAATTGTTGTTTCTTTAACCCTTTACACTCGAATGGTGACTCTGAGGCACGATTAAAATTATTCTATTTCGTTCCAAGATAATTTTTATAAGAATCGGTCTCGGTAGACGATCGATCTCCATTATGCTAAAGAGTCGCGGACGAAAAAATTCGAGTTTTCCTCGGCCGAAAAAAAATTCCATTCTACGCGCGTTTGATCCGCGTAACAAGCGAAGCGTGCCCGTTGCTTGTAACGAGCCGCGAGCATTCTCTCTCGCACTATATAAAAAAGAAAAAGAAGAAGAAGAAAAAAGAAGCGAGAACAGAAAGAGAAAAAGAGGATAGCGCACCCCCTTTGGGTGCTTCCTAACGATGTGCTAACAAAATACGGACCGCGGATAAAGGGCTGTTCAAGGAGGAGCATAAGCAGATTGACGAGAAGGAGATCGGCTGTGCGTAAAGGCGGAATAAAAAAGCGAGGGCTGGGCGAAGGCAAATATAAGAGGTTCGGGAGTTAGGTTCAAGAAGCGGACGGTGAAAACCGTTTTCCTCTCCTCGAGTCAAGACGATATTTCCTCGAGAGAGAGAGAGAGAGAGAGAGAGAGAGGAGGGGGCTGGCTCCACCACCCCTTAATTATCCAACTGACAATTATTTTTAACGACTACGCGATATCTTAACGAGACCTAATCCGCCGACGTGGCGTCTATTAAAGAATCGACCTCCGTGGAATGGTAAACGGAATGTCGCAAAAAAAAGGGTGTCTCCTTATCGTGTCTCTTTGTAATCCTTCGTCGGAGGCCGTCCGTGCCCTCTTCGTGCCGTGACTTCTTCCCGTCGCGCCAGCCGAGTGTCAACATTTTACTTTGCCCACGTTAATTGCCGACTGACGCGACGCTTTCGTCGAATTTCGCTTCTCTCGCGTTACGGTAGAGAAAATAGAAAAATATTGATTAAATTGTTCGAGCGTCTGCTTTTAGAAAAAACACTTCGATCAAACAAATCGAGCATCTGTTATTGTAACTGCTCGTTTACGTGGAAAATATCTTCCTCGTGTGGTGTATTTTACCAGAAATGTAAAGGATTTGTTTAGCTCCTAATCTTTGAAATTTTTCATTAATATAAATATACGTAATTTTCCTCCTGGCTGAGAAATTTTATTAAAAGAAAATAATACGTTATTTGTTACCAAATTGTCTTGTTATACAGTAGTTATACATTTCTGTAACGAATTTATTACAACTAAATTTTACCCATAGATTTTCAGGCAAAAGTTTACGAATCGAATTTGTCTTCGTTTAATTAAAATGTACTACACCATTTATTTGTGAGAATAAAATAGTCTGCCTGAGAGGAAGACTTTTAAACCAATAGAAATTGTCTGAAATATTCAGTGGACTAATAATGAAAGCAATTTTAAACACAAGTAAACTGAAATTATTGAAGGAGGAAATTTTAATTTGAGTTTGATCGCGAAGAAATTTTGCTATAGATATCGCGATCGCTGCAAAGCAACGTCTGTGATAATGAAAATTAATTCGCGGCCAATTATTAATTGAGAGAGGATGATTCTTTTTTCTTCCTTCCCATTATAACGTATGATAAATGTAATCGGCTACCGTTGCGAATTTATAAAATCTGAGTCGCGCGAAACAAGAGCGAACCGTTGAAGCGGTCCACTACACCATGATCACATGACAGTGTCCACTCCTATCTTCAATCCCTATTACAACACAATAATTACCGCACGATAGACGACTTCCCACGTCCGGCACGCCTCGCTCATTAAATTGTCGCTTAACGATGGTTACGAGTCCACGTCCTTTATGGTTATAATCGCATGCACACGGTCATAACAGTCAACGATATATCATGGTTAACCTTATTTTAATATGTATCGATCCTAACATCCGCATTTATATCTTAATGCAAAGTCATGCTTTGCGTCGGGCAACGTCGTAACAACGAATTATTCTTTTTAATGACCACACGCAACCAAACAACTGCAATCGCTTTTACAACATTACTTTGACATTAAAAAATCGAATTTTTGCCATTTTCTATCGATTACCGGATTTCACTGGAAAGTGATTTTATTTTTTATTCTCTACTTATGCCGTGGTTGTGATTATGATTTAATAACATTATCTTATCAAGGTAAAATGTCTTATTTATAAATCTCCCTGTTTTCAGGATTGTTTTTTTCAATAATATTTGAAACATCGCGCGCCCTTTTTATTTTTTAAGCAATGCTAGAATATTCTATGCACATCGTCGAGTGTCAAATGTAATATATTTGTTACGTAATAACAGATATGTAATATAATGTAACTGATTTGTTTACACGTATTTAAAAGTGATTTTCAATGTCTTGGATGATCAGAATTGCTTTCCGAACGAATTAAGTAAAAGCGAACTGAATAAGAATAAGAATCTTTGAGCGATTATAGTTTAACCCTTTGACCACTGTCTAAAATGAGAAAGTTAAATTTACATTTAATAATTATCTTGTTTTTACATTATAATTATAGATTTTACTTTAATAATATTTCTTGCTTTAATAATATTTCTGACTTTAATCATATTTTTTACTTTAATCATATTTCTTACTTTAATCATATTTCTCGCTTTAATAATATTTCTCGCTTTAATAATATTTCTCGCTTTAACCATACTTTAAACATAAAAATCGTGAATTACTTCCGATCGCCTAAATTGGCGAAAATTTGACAGCACGTCGGTGGAGACCGAGATCGCGGTAGAGACCCCGTTAAAATTAAATCTCGTTAAATATGCCATCGCAAACAGAGCACAAAAGAGATGCGCCCGTAACCTAGCAAATTACATAGAACATTCATCACGGTGAAGACCGCGCCGAGTGTATCCAAAGAACCTAACGACCGGTAATTAATGGTAGTCCATTAGCAACAGTCGCGCGCCAGTAACCCGAACAATTACCGATTTGATCCCCGATACGGGAAACCGATTGATCAAATGCCGTGTGCTCGAGCAAACCGTGCGTACAAAAAAAGAAGAAAAAGAAAAAAGAAAGAACCTTAAGAAAAACAATTATCGCTGACAATCGACGGACGGCGGAGTACCGATAGCCATCGGCACTTGACCCCATCAGACTCGGAACCTCGTGGAAGGAGTGAGGCGAGGTGTACGCGCGTCGAACGGATTCGGCGTCGAAAATTTCATCGAGACACGCCACGCTCTTTTTTCGCGTCACTTTCAAAGGGAGGAGCATTAAACGATCGACGGATGATTATCGGAGCGTCGGCGAGGAAACAACAACGAAATTTCGGCCGCGGTCGAATTCGTGAAAGGCAGAGCCCCGATGGAATTCGAGAGGGCAGAGGAGAGAGGTGAAAAATATAACGAGGTGGGGAGTCCGCGTGATCCGCCCCTGACTTTCGACGCTCCGGTGTTGCTCTGCATTTAAATAATTAAAGATCCGACGGGACGGATGGACACACGGACCCGTCCCGTATTAATGGGATAATCGAGCGTTCAACGTCGAGCGAGAAGAGAGAGAGAGAGAGAGAGAGAGAGAGAGAGAGACGCGCGTCCACGGTAGTAGGGGAAAAGGTTGGTGGTTGGTGACGACGACGACGACGGCGGCGGCGGTGGTGGTGGCGCGGCGGTGGTGGACGGGTGATAATGATTTTATAGTCAGCTGAACTACCCGGGGGAGGAGGGTGAGAGACAATTGACTCGATAATACGGGTCTTCCTGCCTGGCACCCGTTGATACCGACGGCAAATCAAGTGCGAACACCCGACCAAGAGAAAGAGAGGAGAGCCGAGGGACAAGGATAAATGTTCCGTTCGCTAATGACCCTGGTGCCTCTTTAGGGACTGCTTCTCGACTTAGGCTACCGGTCGAAGACCTTTTCTATATACCTCTTCGTTACAGGCCCGAGGAATCAGGTACCTGACAGCAAACTCCACCTTCTGGCTTCTGCAACACCCCTCTTGTTATGCGGACTCAATACGGGGATCCAGCTTTCTGCGGATCGCCCGAAGAAATCGTTCTCTCTCGGTCTAGGCTGATCGCACGGTACCCGTGTGATCATCGCCGCGATACCTGTCTTCGAATCTTCTACGAGAACTCTTTGATCTCTCATCGACTATCCTGCAGAGCAAACGATTCGCGATCGTGGCAAACAGAAATTAGATAAATTGTGTTTCCAATAGCCTTAACCCTTTGCACTGCACAATAAATTGCCAACTAAAATATTAAATCGTTAGAAAGTCGAATTAATGAGATTTTAAATAACTAATATACGTATAGCTGAAAATAATTTATAAACGATCCTGACATTCTCTCGACATTTTTATTGTTTCGAATTTCTTTCACAGATGAATAATGAAATCAATAATAATAAATAAAATCAGCAATTTACTACTTATCTTAACATTATAAAATTATTTAAATATTGCCACCATTTCACAGCAGTGGTACTTAAAACGATAATGAAATTAATAAACTTATAAACAGTTTACAAACAATATTTACATGCAAGACAGAATACGGGAAATAATTAGATTCGAAAACGAACCTAACCTTAATACGTTTATAGGTTATTAAACGCTCGTAAGAAGTAGCAAATTCAAGTTTCTTTTCTTATCCGTGTCCTCTCAATCCAGCAAACGATGCACAGGTGTTAAAAACAACACCTGCCCTGGTAACGCTTTTACTTGAAAATTACCATATAACAATATTCAACATCGAGATTCAATTTCGCTGAAACGCGATTGTTATTATTAATACGTTGCCAGCCGGTGCGACGTTTACGAAGACAACTTTTATCACTATTGTCATCCCGAAGAAACGAAACAGGGTCACGCATGTCGCCGCGCGCGAGAGGCTGTAAACGTGTCCATAATTTCGAAGGCAACAAGCGTACCTAAAAATAAAAAAAACAGAAAGGTCGTTTAATTGGCATTGCTTTTACAATAATTATTTCTCAAATAATCAAAATCGGCTCGAATTAGAAAATTTTCAATATCGTTTAGCACGTTCGCTGCCGATATTACTATAGTTAAATACGTAGTCATATTTATTCTATCCATCGCATTGCAAATATTGTATCGTCTTAAAAGATATGGTAAAAATGTCATCAAAAAGATCTATAAATTCTCTGAATATCACGTTATACGTTACAATAGCAAATAATTACATTTACAAAAATTATTTTGAAATATTGTAAGTGAATAAATAATTTTCAAAAAGTCAAAACATACTCGAATAAAAAATTGCAACACTTCGACTAAAAAAATTAACTGTTGCGTTAACATCTTCCTAAATCGATTAAGATCCATAAAACGTAAGAATATTGAACAATTAATATCGTACAACTTTACTTTGAAATTTTAATTCGATCTTATTTAATTATTAAAATGTTTTCGAAGTCTGTCGCGACGTGTTAAAGCGTTACAAACAAATATCGTCGAACGGGGGGAGAAAAGGAGCGACTCGGCCCGAAAATGGATTACACGGGAAACAGATTAACGCGTCGAAATAATTCGAGCCGCCCACCGGAGGGACGGACATGATTTTATTCGAGGAAAGCTCGGATAAAAAGAAAAGGAAGAAGAGAAAAGGGAAGAGCTTCGAGAGAGAGAGAGAGAGAGAGAGAGAGAGAAAGGGACCTGTCTGCCTTCGCCGTGCCAGGCGAACGCAAAAATAGCCTCGAGACATGTCAATAATTAATTAACAGAATTTATCGATACGCCGCCGCCGTTATCTTGTCCGATACGCGTACGAAACGATTTTGTGGCCGGGCAGGGAGATAAGCCGTCGTCAATTCACTCGGCTGCCTCGTTCCCGTACAAATTACGACTTCCTCGTGATCCTCGACATCCAACATTTCCTGAGGGAGGTGCAGAGAGAGAAAGAGAGAGAGAGAGAGAGAGAAGCCCTTTACAACGAATGTCGTTCCCCCCGGCCGGTATCGACGTCAAATGGGTGGGCAGGTGACTCGGAACGGCCCGACCCGAAATTGGGACCACGAATATGAATGTCGGCCGTTTAGCCGCATAAATAAGCGTCCACGAATTTATTCGTGGCCTCCTGAACCAGGTATTCCCTCTTCCAATAAAAACGGCCTTTATTTATACAGATTATCATAAGCTACCGACCATCCACGATGCCCTCTTAATGAAATTACATCGTCCGAGTTTTACCATTTCCCTCTAACACCATCCCCCATTATTAATTGCTACGATTCCGTAAGTTCGACGCTCGGGTCCGGGCGAAATGTTTCTTGATTTTATAAATTTAATAACTGTATTAACCCTTTGGCTACGGCAGACTTTGGCACGGCCGTAGTTTTTCGTTAGACGTGCATTTCTGAGGAAGTATATTAAAATATTTAAAATATTGAATTCTGTTACATTAAACCAATATTACTTGAAGCGAAGAATAATATTAAGATTTTTTACAATATATAACATAAATATTGCATAATATATAATTAATCAAATTTAATAATAAACAGGGTGGAAATTTGATCTTGACGCCTATTGGCGCCTACGGTACCGGGAAGCCGACATGTGTCGGACGCCAATAGGCGCCAACAGTAGTCAAAGGGTTAAGGAGACGAAGAGATTATAGCGAATGTTTATGCTGTACTCGCTCGTGCATTCCCACCGTTATTCTCGCCGCCGCTAGAACTTTACTCTGAAAAATGCACGGCCATGCATGGCGGAACTTAGGGCAGCGGAGATGTCGAAACACTTTCGAAATAAATATGTGGAACTGGGTCGAAGTTCTTGTTTTAGAATCTGTCCTGGGAGAAATATTTTTAAGCGGTTCCCGTGCGAAATGTCCATAAAATTGTTCGGTTCGCGGGAAAGGAATTTTAAGGCGGTTCGACAATGTTGGGAGCGAAATGGGATTTTTATAGGTTATGGTAAATATCTTAGATCGAACGTTCAACTGGTCAGAATTAATTTAATATGGTTTGGAATCGATGGTTGGTTAGGAAAAATAATTTAAATCGAATCTTTCTTAATTCTAATTTTTAATAATTTCTATTTTATAAATTTCGCTTAATTCCTGAAAAAATTAAGTGATCAATCTACAAGCCTTAAAAGATTTAAAGTCTGCTTAAGTGAGGGGGTTATTTTTTATTAAATCAGTGCTTCTTCTGTACAAGGTATCATTTATATTAATTCAAATGTTAATAAATATTATTTGTAAATATAATTCATTAATAAATATTCATTAATACGAAAAATATAAAAATATTGTTAGAACAAAGATACATGCTTAAAATTCTGTAGACATTTCTCGAAGTGCTACAGTCGGTGCTGCATAAAATAATTAATTTCAAAAAATCGGCCGAATCGATTCGCTTATTTATAAGATACGTCCACGATAAATGATCGAGTAATGTTCCTAGAACGAGAGACGCTCTCTCGCAAACAATTAGATGCGCCGAATAAGTAATCGTAAAAACACGTCCATGGAAATGACATCGTCGCCGGTCCAGTGTCGACGCGTTCGTAGCCGCGTTTTATTGAAACTTCCGCGGCGTCTGAAAAATCGCGGTTTACGGTTCGCGCGCCGTGTCGTGATCGTGGACGGTCGGTGAGAGCGACGATCTTTTTTTTTTCTTTCTTCTTACAAGATAGCAGCGGACGAGAGGCCGACTATTGCCATCCCCAATCATGACCGAACCGTTTCTAACGAAGTGCCATTCGCTGATCCAGAGATACGCGCCGGGCGAAAGAAGAGGAAGGAGCGCGAAAAAAAAAAAGAAAAGAGAGAAGAGAGAGAGAGAGAGAGAGAGAGAGAGATAAAAACAGAAACGCCCGTGGAACGAGCGAAGAGCCATTGATCCTGGTCGGTGGGACACGGTTGAAACCGTGTCCGGGCAAGCAGTTCGAGGACTCGGGACATCGGTCCCTTGACGTCTCAAGCGGGAGGGTCCCGCGTCGGCCGAGATAACGAAATTAGCCCGGTCGCTAATTTATTTCCTAATTCTCGCGGGAGCGGAGGTGTGAAACAGCCGTTCTGGACCGTGGTATCCACGATAACGGGGCCTCTCGACGCCGGTACCAAAAAAAAAGAAAAGAAAAGAAAAGAGAAAAGACGGTGGAAAGGGTTTCTCTCGCTCTCGTAGAAAGGCGATCGGCGGAAAGAGCGAGAGAAGGGTGGGGAGGGCAGACGGAGAACCGGGACGGAAACGGAGGAGGGGAGAGGGCCCCGCACGGATAGAGAACGAAGGAGGGAAAATGGAGGAGAGTGAAGAGAAGATAATACGAAGGCAGGAATGCACGCCCACGTTCGCAACGTGTTTTCCTACGTCGGTGTGTGGCGGTTGGTCACCACGTGAGAAACCGACTAGAGAGCTGCACACGGAATGCGCGCAGTTGTTGCATACTTCGCGTACCCGTCGGTTAGAGATGCGCGGATGCATCGATCCCCTGGCCGTGGCATTGATTTCTACCCGATCCCCGGGCCCGCTTCTCCGCGCGATCTCTCACCTCGATCGCCGGGATCGCACGAAAATCAACGATCCTCCTTCACCGTCGTCCGGCTATTTCAGTTCGGCGATACTCTTGCCGCGGATTCTCTGGTAACACACCTGGACGCTCCGATAAATATTTATCCGTGATAATTGTCCGAATGGATTCTCGTTCGAATGAATCGAATAATTATAATCGAAAATGCAATCGAATAATTCTGCAATCGAATAAACTATTCTTACAATTCTTTATTAATATTCGTTCTTATTACTTTATATATTAATTACTTGCTCGAAATAGTTTTCTTGTTTCTACGCAATTTTACTTTATTTTTACGTGAATTTTCTAATTTTTGTGAATGCAATAATATCTTGTTTCGTTGGAATTTGTTGTCTGTCAATATAGCTATGAAATTGACTTTATCATGGTCCATTCTTTTGCTGCAAATTATTTCTTCGAACTTCGTTGTCAAATATCTTTTTAACGAATTGAATTTTAATTGAATTTTAATTTTACTGAATTAAATTTTAATTTTACTGAATTAAATTTTAATTTTATTGAATTAAATTTTAATTTTACTGAATTGAATTTTAATTTTATTGAATTGAATCTTAAGCGTGTACCATCAGTGGTGCACGTGGCACGGAACGCATCAACGACGAGGTAATTGCTCCCGATGCACCACGAAATTTCGCATTCGTGAACCAACTTGATCGTGTGGATCGCTTACCATATCATCTTAAATTCAATGTACCTAATCGGTGGTTTGGCGATTCGATTAGACGGCGCACGGTTTAGCGAGCCGGAGATCAATTTGACAAAACCTCGCCTCGCCCCGTCCCGCTCACTTCCAGGACATCCATTAAAATTCCTGAAGGCGCTAACGACATTCCCGATTATTTTGTTCGACGCCCTTCGAATGCGAGTTTATAGCTGTCAGGATATACAGACATATACCTACTTACCAGCGCGCGGAGCCCACGGTATTGCGTCTGACACGGAAACTCGCTCGTAAATTCCCGCCGAACAAATTTCCAGCATGTGTCGCGGCTATCTTAGGGCCAGTGCCTCTCAACCCTTGCAACGCGGGGCCCGGTTGGCCAACGGATCGTTAACATTCTGGCTTGTTAATAAAACCCTGGCCGACACCTTAAAATGCAGTTCTATAAAATGTCTACGCCGCGACCGTCGGAGCTCCCTCTCTCTCTCTCTTTTTCTCTATCTATCTCTTTCTCTCTCTACCTTCTCGCACGACGCGCTGCTAAAAATTCATCGTCGCACGCCGCTCGAGATTCGCCAGAAATTAATCGATGTTCGGTACACTCGACAGAGCGGAGCGACGTTCGGTTTGCTTTATATGCTGGGAAGCGTGCCCCGTTAGCTCGCGTGTCCGATTTGAATTGCCGTGTAGGGGTCGCCTGCGAGCAATATTGAGAACCTCTGGGACTTGGGAGCGGCCGGCAATCAGAATCTCGTACGTAGTCACACATTTAAACAAAAACACACATCGAGGTGGTACCGAAGCACTACTATCTCAATCCGTACGCAAATGAGCTCCTCTGCCCTCTAAGAAGACGAGGCAAGAGCGATGCCCGTGTAAAAGTGCTTCCATCGATGTGCGAGTGCGTGTGCCGCTCTTCGACGTGTGTTTTACGTGCATAAATTGAACACACGTGCGCCAATACGCGTACACAATGCCCATAACCGACCGATGTTGATCGTGTACGTGGAAGCTCGTGGAACGACGGCAGGAGTGTGAGAGAGAGAGAGAGTGAGAGAGAGAGAGAGGGAGAGAGGGATTGGGCAGAAGGGAGGGCAAATCAGAGCCACTCAAAGAAATAACCAGTGCTCATTAAGAGTAATAACCCTCTCTTCGGTCGGGCCGATTGTTTCAAGGGTGTCACACGGGATCGGGCAGCTGCGATACTGCGCGTTACTTAACGGTCCTTCCTTATTATATTATTTGATTCGGGGTTGCATCGGGGCCCGAACGGTGACCTTGCTGGACAGAAGAACCCTATTAAACAAGACAGTCCTACAGAACGTCAAGTGATCCTTACTTCCTTTCGACGACTAGGCGACCACGAACTACACGCGCCGCGTGTCTCTTCTCTGAAACTTTTTCGCTCCTTGTCCAACCATCGACCTGATGCGACGCTGATGCGACGGATATCTTAATCTTCGATTAACACTCTGACTGTCACTCTCCACCATACGTCGGTGACGAATTTATTATTTGCTTCGATTTTAAAATTAATTTACACGCTATTATATTTTGCGAATTAGAATGAAATACTTTCATTATAATAGACACACCAATTTTCGTGTGTTTGTACATTATAATCAGGTATAAATATACAAATAGGTGAATTTTATTTAAAATAATATCTAAAATGAACTTGACGTGTTTAAATAAATTTCGCTAACAAGCTTCATTGAATTTTGTGGGAAGAATTCTCACTTTATCGCGTAATTGAGAAAATATATATATTATCAGATATTTCTATTTTGTGTAAATTAATTTAGCAAGAAGTTAAAGAAAGTAACAATGTTACTGGAATAAATCATTGTAATAATATCTGATTTCAACGTACAGTGCAAGGTAAAAGAGTTGGAATTTGTTGCCTGCTTCGATAAAATAATATCACGTGACATTTACTTTTATCAAATTGATATTATAACAGTGCAATATACGATACCATATTCGACAGACAATGCAGGTATTTAGTGGTTATATACTTTCGATGAATTATATATCCCACTTCGTATTTCACTTCATATTTATTTGCATTTTCGCACTAGATAAGAATTGAATAGAAACTACGAACAAAGACCACTGTTATACATAACCTAAACCCTTATTTAAGGTTTCTATTCAATTATATAAAATAGGACACGTTTTTAATTCCAATTCTTCATTATACACGTATAAGTATATTATACTAATACAAAGTATATTCAAAGCAAACGCCATCGTTCCTGAAACGACCGCGTTCGCGTTACAAAAGGGGAACGATTATCCTTCGCAGAAAGAGGCACTCCCGGCCTTACGATCGACTAACGACGTCGCAACAATATCTTCCAATCTAGCGTAGAATTTCAGTTATTTTACGGGAGGGGAGGTGTACGTCCGCCACGGGGTTCGGATTTCGCGCTATTTATACCGGCCCGTATATAGATTATAACTCGGCCGATTACAGGAACCAACAATCATTGGTTCGCGCGTCACGGTCGAAATAGTCCGCGACACCTTATAATGAATTTACAACATTCTTCGCGAAGCTCTACGACCTATAAAAGATCGAGACCCGGGTGCCTAGGCTCGCGCCGACTCCGCGAATACATACCTCGATTCATACACGCCGGTATTCCTCTTTTTTCATCCTTTCTTTCGTTCCTCGCGACGTTCTCGCTTTTACCTTCGTCCCGCGTCGCGGAAAAAAACGATTCCGTCCATCTCGGGGCATAAAAACACGGATTATTTGCTCTTACGATCGTGGCGAACCGTAATCCAGACAGCCGCGAGGTACCAGAAAGAAGCGTTGGTCAAACAACGTTACACGAGTGTCCAGGGGTTCTCATTACCGTCGGCAGCGCTAGAACAAATTGATCGACGACACCCGCGAAAGCGATTTTATCGTCTATGTTGTCGATGCTATAGAGTTCTCGCGAGAGCAAAAATACTCGCGTATGTTTCGAGGCAGTAGCCATGGAATTAACCCTTTGCTCTCGAAGCGATTTTAAGCTTAGATCGAAAATTGCTATTTCGACTTATTACTATTTTGATATTATTTAATGTAGTACCAAGTATTATATAATTTACTGTCGAGCTTTTAACAGAAGGGTATTTAATAATGCCAACATTATTTTGTGAATTATATAACAATTTTCATCGGCGAAACAGACAGAAGCGTGTTTCGTCTTTTAACGATGTTATTACATTCGAAAGCAACCGTAGTATTTTTAAACGCCGCTCGCGTACGTCTTCATCCACGTTTTATCCATCTATTTTCGCGATAAAATTTGCGGTCGGCCCATAAATCGCAGCGCCATTCCGCGACTAGAGAGGGCATCGATAGTTAAGCGTCGATGATAATATTCTAACCGATCCAACACGCTCGGATCCGGATCGAGCCGATCACGACCTACGAAGCTTGATAATTACAGACGAGCGTCCAGCGAATGAACACGGGTATCATTAACACTTCCTGCCTCGTAACGACTCCTCTCGCCCGATACACGATATACGCTGGTATACCCCTGCGCGTCACTGCGTAAACCTGTCAACCTGCTTAATTGACATCGAACACCGGCCGTACCGTTAACAAGCGTTTAATCGCACCGATCTCGAACTATTCCACGAAAACCTCTTCGCTCGCGGGGGGATCGGTTCGTATAAAAACCCGTGCGCCGTATACTTTCCCGGCGCGGAAAGACGAGGCCGAAACGGGGAAAGGGTTGATCGAATTAAAATTAAGCTGCCGGTAAAATTTTAATATTAAGCTGCCGATAAAATTAAAATTGTGTGAAAATTTGTCTGTCTGCTTAATACTATTAATATTAATTAATAGATTAATACTACAAGTAGCATTGGAATTGTTTTTCTTCAGGGATCTACGCAGAGCATTTATAAAAATCGTGGTACAATCAGTTGAAAGATTGATAAACAATAACGTTCTCTATTCGAGAGAAACGAGTTTGAAAATTCGGCGAATATGCGCGCGATTTTAAGTAGAGATCGTCTGGCGCGTCTGATCAAGACTCGCTGATTCTACTTTTACAGAATACGCGACTCCGGCAAATTTTCACACCGACTTTCCTCTGCAACAAGCTTTTATTTTGGCATTGTTAAGACACCTCCTTGTGTAACAATGCCAAATTGTGTCTTATTGTGAAGACAGCACATCAAAAATTAACAAATACATTCGTTCGTTCGAACACGTATTAATATGAAAATTGTAAGCAATCTAAGAAAATTCGATCATGCAATTGTTACAGATTTTATGCGTTGATGATAAAAATTAGTGGATCGACTGGAAAACAGTAAAAATGTTCAAAGAATCTGAGAATATTCTTGCATTATTTTTCACTCTTCAAAATTGTTTATAACAAGCAATTTTGTAGAAAAATCGTTGGTCTAGCCAAGTAAAGCGACACGTTGCAATGATTGTTAGCTTTCTGCATGGTTAATGTCAACATATTGCAAGCACTTATTTTTCTAAAGACTCGCGACGGTTCAACCTAGATGCTAGCCCAAAGAAGGCTACCCTTCCCCATAATAAAAAAAGGAAAGACACGAGCTTTGCTAACGACATCGATCCGTTGTTTGGTTTCAGTAGCGGCTCCAGGTTTAAGCGGCATGATGCACGGTAGCGGTCTAATGTCGTTGCACGTGGAGGGCGGCACGCAGGTCCAGGTGCCCCGCTCGTTGATGCAGGCGTTCCTGCAGCAGGACCCGAACCATCCCGGGCTGGAGACGGTGCGGCTGCCGACGCCGCCGTGCGGCTCCGACGAGACCGACCCGCCGCCGCATTGCCGCGAGGTGGAGACCGAGTTGTGTCTGGTGTGTCGCCGTTGCGGCCGCGCTTATCCGCAAGAGTCGACGCTGCTGACGCACCAGCGTTCCTGTTATCTCGGCAACCAGCAGCGTCGGGGCGCGCTCCGCTTGGTTCAGTCGCGCTACAGCTGTTCCTTGTGCGACGGTAACACGCCGACGCGCACCTACGCCACCGTGACCGAATGGCGGCGTCACGCCGAGACGCTGCAGCACCGGGCCCGATTGGAAGCCAGCCAGGAGCGACAGCAGCAACAACAACAGCAGCAGCAGCAACAATTCGGCAACATCGGCGCGCAGTGCGGCGAAGAGGTGCACCCGCTGACGGACGAGATGGAGGACGTCGTGAACCAAATCACCTTGCTGGCGGCCCGCGCGGCCGCGGAAAGCACGACCGGCAGCCAATCGCAGGCCAACGAGAGAACGAACCCGGACAACAACAACGCTCCCGACGTGAAGAGACAGAAACTGGTGCAGGAGGTGGCCGCACTGGCCGGGGCCCGTTAAAAAAGTGCTCGCGCGAGCGCGGACTGCTCCGACGAACGCGCGAAACGCTTCTCCGGGGGGTTGAAGCTTTCGCCCGGGACGAGCGCGGATGGGATATGCGGTATGTGTGTTACCCGGGTCCTCGGGGATGCGACACGCGCGTCTCGCAGCCCCTCCGGAAACCGCGCGGATCGGCCCTCGTGTGTCTCGCTGGACCCGCGGTCGGCAACGAAACAGACCGACCGGCCGAGAGACACCAGGCCTGTGTACCCACAGGGCCGTGAGCGAGAGAGAGAGAGAAAGTGTTCGATGGGTGCTCCGCGAGGGATTTATTACTCGATAAACTCGGAAACAACGTTCCTAACTGACTAAGATAACGGGGAGGGGGGAGAAGGGGGAGGGATGGGGAGGGGGAGAGGGTTCCAACGTAGGGCATGATACAATTGTCGGTGAGAGGCTTTTTCTTCCGCATCCGGGCACGCCAGGGAATCTTCGTCGATACACTAGTCCCCCCCGGGGTACTCGCGCGCGGACGGTGGACCAATTACTCGAAAAAAGATGACCGCATGCGTAACCCCCCTCTTTGACTTTTCGCTTTTCTTTTTCTTTTTTTTTTTTTCATTCGCGTTGCGCGCCGCCACTGTCGCGCGCAACCCGCCGGTGGTTCTATTACCGATTGTTTCTTCAATTGTCGGACGACTGCAAACAAAAAAAAGAACGGCGTGCCACCGAGCAAACGCGTGTTACACACCAAAGTTCCTTCGATTGAGAGAATTTACGAGATTGATGGTAAAAATGTTTGGGACTGGGTTTTTGGGGGGGGGGTTACGAACGATGTACGCGAGAACCGAGGGGAGAGATTTATCTGAGCGGATCGTCGATGAAACCGATGATGCGAGGGGACGGTATTGTATTATCCGTGAAAAGTATGCTGTTTCGCTTCGCCGCGGAAGACGGACACGGACTCGGGCTGAACGTGCTTTACTGTGGACAGAACGAAGACGACAGGGTGAGGACGATGATGATTATGATTATGATGATGATTATGATTACGATGATGATGATTATTATGATTACGATGATGATGATTATTATGATTACGATGATGATGATTATTACGATGCTGTTGATGAAGAAAGAAAAGCAAGAGGAGGAGGATAATGATGATTACGATTGACGATGATGGGGAGAAGAGTGATGATAATGATATTGATGAGACGAGAACGATGACGAAGACGATAAAGACGATGACGAGGACGACGACGATAATGATTATGGTGATGTTGATAGCGATGATGATAATATGATCATGATGATGATAATGATAACGATGATGAAGGAAAGAAAGAAAATGAAGATGAAAATGACGATTGATGATATTGATGATGAAGATAATGACGACGAAGATGATGATGACGATGATGATCATCCCTTGACGGCGACGCCAGGCTAACGCGTCGGGGTGGGCTGACTTAAACGTTCCTATGTAAAGTAATAATAAAAATTTAATGCAAAAAAGAGTTACTAAAGAAACGAGCGAACATTAAAAGACGGCGCGGTAAGGTAGGATAGAGGGCACACGGCGTTCGCGACGGAGAACGAGAAAAAAAAAGAGAGAAAGGAAAACGACGAGAAGGAGAACCGCTGAATAAAAAAAAAGTGCCGCGATTTAATTACGAATACGTACGTACATATTCATCTAAATCTCTTCACTCTTTGTCTCTCTCTTTCTTTTTTTACGCGCGCGTGTACATGTGCGGCTTGACGCGGAAACGTGAGGGAACACGAAAGTGACACGGTATTCGCGAGAGAGGAAGAGTAAGCGTGTCGTGTTTTTCACGGGAGGACGATGACCACTGCAAGAACAACGCCTTTGCTAAACTATTACACCGGCGGGAAACATTTGGGAAAGAGAACCGAGTGCGTGTGTGTGCGTGTGTGTGATGACGCGCCACCGGGTCCCTTCTTTTCTCGCGCCGAAAGTGTGACGACGAAAGGGAACGACGACCGGTGAAAAATCGGCGAACGGATAGCAAACATTTGCAACCTGCATGCACGCACACACACATAGAGTCACGCGCGTTTTTACAGGTACACAGACAGGTGACACGCGCGATCACACACCACGCGATCATACACTACATGATCACACGTTCATTTCGCGCGATCACGCGGAAGCGTGTGTGTGGCAGCAGGACATTGTTCTAATCAACCTACACACACACACACACACACGCACGTGCATTCATATACCGACAGAAGGCGCATCATACGAAGAGAGACAGGCAAAGAGAGAAACGCGCGCGCGTACACGTATGCAGGGGCACGGTAGACCCCCGTAGAGCCGGGTGTGGGGTTTAAAGTATGAACAATTTCGCTAGGCAACGTGGCGAATTTTAAAAAATAAAACGTTACTCTCTCTCTCTCCTCTTTGTTTCTGTTCTCCGCGCGAAGAACGACGCGACGCACGCTCTCTCTGGAAACAGGCTTTCGAAGCACGAATCGAAAAGAGACACACACACACACACGCGCGCGCGCAGAGGAGAAAACAAAAAGGCGGATGGGAAAAGCAAAACTGAAGGAAAAGAGATATACGGAGGACGCGAGGCGGGCGGCGGGCGAGACCTCGTCCCTCCCCCGCGCGCGCACGCGCCCCCTGTCGCGGTCACACAGCTCGCGTTCACGAAACAAGCAAGACCCAGCAACATGGTTCCTATATTTAATAAATTATATTTAATAACGCTAAACAGAAAAAATAATGATTAATAATAATAATAATAATTATAATAATAATAATAATAATACTAATGATAACAATAAACATAGTAATAAATAATGATAGTAATAAAAAAAAAATCATAGTTATAGCTATCAATTAGCTGTAATAATCGTGCTCTAGTAAACGGATCGAGCGATCGACCGGTCGATCGATCGATTCGGTCGGTCGATATTTCGGTCCGTCGATCGATCGGACGAGTAATATCTGACGCGCGCGATCGGGTCTCACGGTGCTGACAACGAGAGAGAGAGAGAAAAAACAGATAGCGCTAACTGCTGGCACGCGAACGGATTTTCCGACGGTGGCCTTTTCTCTCGCCGCCGAGAGCCGACGATCCGTCGACGACGGGCACCGATCGCGGCGAGAAGCGTTTCGACGCGTCGCAAGGAAGAAAAAAAAGGAAAAGAGACGCGAAACGGGTGGCTGCGCGCGGACACGGCGGCTTTTGGGGGAACGGACGAAAAAGGTAAGGCACGGAATTTCGCGCGGCGCGCTGGTACCGTCGATCGATTCCTACGACCATCCACGAAATCGTGTCGATCCGGTTTCTCGAACGCGGCGGCGGCACTTGGATCGCGTGGCGATCGAGAGACGCGGATAGTAAACGCGGCGCGCGCCTCTCGATCGGCGGCGGATAAAGGGTTTTGTAAAGATCTGCTCGGGAACGACGACGACGACGAACTCACACTATTAGGACGTAAGGTTTACGGTTAATCGCAGCCGATGGCTAATTAAATAGCGTTTAAGAGCAAACGATGGGAAGGGGGACACGCGGCATCGGTGTGGAACGAGACTCGGGGCGAACGCACGCTCGCGCGAGCCATATATACATTTATATAGATTTATATGTGTATATAGGCGTGTGTGTGCGTACGCGGAGAATATAAATAAATATATATATATATATATAAATATATATATGTATACATGCATATATATACCGGCGTATATATATATATGAATAAATGAACTAAAAATGAATAAATAAAAAATATATATATATATTTAAGTAGATAAAATATATATGTGTGTGCGATATATATTGTACGTGTGCCGCGCGTGTACGTATGCACAATATATGTCTCATGTGTACACATATATAATGTTGTAAACGCTCTAGAATCCTCGCGGGTGACGAAACCAAAAAAAATGAAGAAGATTTATCCGGAACGGTGAAGCGCGTATTGCACGCGTACGTACGCCGTGTTTCTCGCGTTCGAGTATCGATGCGGGGAGGGGGGGCGGACGATCCGCGCCGCCCGTTTCTCTCGATCATGATTTTCAACGGTGAGATTCGGGCGGGATATCCGGACGGGCAACAATCACTGGGATAGATCGGTATAGATCGGTATAGATCGGGATGGATCGGGATGGATCGGGTCAACGCCGAGAAGAGAGACAACCACGAACGGCGAAACGGTGTCGCCGCGGTTTGTTTGCGAATCGGGTAAGGTTTGCGCGTTCGGTGCGATCGCACGCGAAGAAAAGGTTTGGGGAGGGGAGGGGAGGGGGGTAGCGCTTGTTGTGTCTGAATCGCGAACGAGACGATGGCGGAGAGCAAAGGCGTACTAGAAACGAGACAACAACAGCAACAACAACAAGAAAACGATGAAACGAATTGGAAGAAAGTAAATCAAGAAGAGAGAGGGTATGGGGGAAGGGGTGGGGGGATGATGATAAGAGAGATGAACAAGATAGAGGATTGAGGGTGGGGGTTGAGAAGCGGATGGAAGCATTAAGTTTGTAGGTGGTCGTCGGTGGGTGGGGGTAGGGGATGACGGGTGGGGGTGATGGGCGTGCGAAGCGCGATTGCAACAATTAATTTCTAAGGTACTAAGCAAAAAAAAAAAATAAACTCGAGGTTCCTGTCTGTAAAAGATGCTTTTTCTAATGTAAACGTTGATAAACGGCACTTATTAATATATTATATTTGAATTATTCTGAATTATTATCATTATTTTATTATTATAGATTAACGACAATTATATTTACATATATGTGGTCACGTATTTATTAATTATCTAATGTAAAGAAGAAGAAAAAAAAAAACGTTACAGCGTTGAACGATTCACCGAGAAGGCGAAAAACCAAAAAAAAAAAAAGAAAGAAAGGTAAATGAGTACTCTCTCACACGTATACACGAGTCATTGACAGAAAAGAAGAAGAAGAAGAAGGAAAAGAAAGAAAAAACGAAAAAGAGAATGTACACGCAAATTGTTACAGAGACGATATTATTACCGATCGACGAACAACCATAAGTATCGTACGCGTGAGAACGGAAAATCGATTTTAGAGACCTTAAACAAGAACAACAACACGATTTTAACCATCGTCCTGCTCCGTGAACAACCATCCGTATACTTGTTTTTTTTTTCTTTTTCTTGGTCATCGCATTACCGAGCATCGAATCGAAAGCATACCTTTGTAACTGATACCTCGCAAATTATGACAATTGTTAAACTATTCGGTGGTCGCGGACTAATTAATCTTTGTAGATAAATTCGAGTTAGATCGTAGCGGTCCTGCGTTTACCATAGGTCTCGCAGTTAACGTCGATCTCGAGCGCCGCACCGCAAAATCGGCGATCGGGAAACACGCGAAAAATAAAAAAAACTACGGCGCGGGTCCGCGCTAGTGCAACGACGACGCGTTCGCATGGGAAAAAACCGTTTTCCAACCCCGCCGCGTTGCTTTTGTCGTTCCCCGCTTGCGCGCGCGGCGATCGCCGACGATCGTGAGACGGTTCGTTCGCGCAACGGCGATCGTCTGCGCCGCCCCCTGGAAACCAAATTCGGCTTTTTTCGTCGGAGCGAGAATTAACAGTGAGATACGAATGTCATCAACGACGAGTTCCTACGTTCGACCACGAATCACACGAGCGCAACATAGTCACGGACTTAACGACTGGGGCGTGTAAATACTACATATTTTAACAGTCACCCCAGAGTGGCGCGTCGTCGCCGTTACCGATCATTCTCGGTAGCACGCGCGAGAAATGTGTTCTGTTTTCAGACGAAAAAAAAATTATTGGAAAGCGTCTCGCGGTCGTGCGCGACACACGTTTTTAGCAACGGCCCCACCCTCCCTCCCTCCCTCGCCCTCCCCACGTTGCACTAACGCGGGACCTAGCCATCTAACCAGTATCACTAATCTTAGCACGAGGTGTGTATTCCAAAAGACGATGCGATCTTTTTAACATACATTTTTAAGAAACGGTATACACTTTGGCGCACAAAGGAGTAAATATCATGTTCCTTTCGATCGTATACATATTCGTACACACACACAGACACACACTCACACCGGACACGCATAAACACACACAGACACACAGATGATATATAAACGTATATGTATACGCCGACGATTAATTTTTCTAATTGATTCGCCGTCATGCGATTGCACGATGATCATTGGGAAATCAACGAACGCGCAAGTGGAAAACGCGACACTTCTCACGCGCTGTGTACGTTCGACACACACACACAGGATACACGTACATGTACACGAAGAGACACGCACGGAAAACCACAGAGACTCGGGAGAAAAACAGAAAAATTCGCTAAAACAGAAATTTACAAAAATAGAAAATCGCGAAAACGCAAACGAAAACGCAGAAAATCGCGAAACCATTAACTCTACACAACTGCACACAGTAAAGGACACTGACACGTACATATATATATATATACACACACACACATTGAATTATCGAGAAACACGTTTCTCGAGATCGATGATATCGCATAAACGCGCGTAAAGTTCTCAAAACGCGGTAACGTACGTGCGCGTGTACGCAAAACTGTATCTGGTTTTGGCGTTTTGAGTTTTGAGTACTGGGAGATTGCGTGATAGAGTAACCGAACCTCGCTACTAGCTGTTCCTAAAATCAACAATGAATGAGTGATAAGCGTGCGCGAAATAATTTAAGGGAATGATTATGATGAGACAGATGCAATGGAAGAGAATGCGAAAGAAAAGATATTAATTATGTTGTGAGACTTCGATGTGTCCCTTCACGCCGCCGTTTCTCGTTTCTCTCGTCGTGCCGCGCGACCCAACGTCGATTCCGTCGAAAACGAACGGCACCCGCGCGTTCTCGTCCCGGGAACGTTTTGTCCGTTAACAATCCCACCGGGATCGCGAAATCTTTATTTGCAACGTGGAAAATTCGTGAACCTTTGAATATAATATATAATATACAGTTCGTGAATACCGTTCGAAGAAACAATATCTTTCTTTTTATCAGTGGCGTTAGAAGCTAAAAATGAGAGACCCACCGTTCGTACGTTCGACGACAGAATAGAGCAGCCGGCGGCGAGAAAGTTTTTCAGTTTTCTAATCTCGTTGAGTTTCTACGATATATGTTGAGACACTAGTATTTATTGTAGAACACCATTGGTTGACCACCGTTGCTATTGCAACGGTCTATTATTGCGGCCATCATTATTATTACAATTATTATCACGATCATTATTATTAACAATTATTATTGTCATTATTATTGTCACGATTATTATTAACATTATTATTGTCATTATTATTGTCACGATCATTATTATTATTGCGGCGACAGAGGGTGTTTTATTACTATTATATTGTGAGCAAATTACGACTACGACTATTATTATTATTATTATTATTATTATTGCTATTATTGCGGTTCGCATTATCGTCGATTGTATTGTACATTTGTTCGATGCGACTATTTCATTGACTATTAGTTAATAACGGATACTAATTGATAATGATAGCGACTAATTCTTGTGAGAGATTGCCATGTGTATATCTTATATGTACTCACTATGGGGGCCCCGTTGGTCGCTGCGCGGCGGGCCGCTCTCGCGGAGACGGGCCGCCGGGACGCGGGGCTGCCCGAAACGCCGGCTCAAAGACCCCGACCGATGTTGGCGCCGTGCAACCGACCCCCGCGCAAATACGAGGAGCAATTTAAATGAGAAGAAAAAGGGAAAAAGACCTCTCCGGGATATCGGTTCGTGTCGCCCGGGTGAAACGCCTCCCCCAGCCACCCCCGCAACCACACCCCTCCGCAGGTTTGTGCATCTCCTCTCGGACCGCGATGCCGAGCTCCTCGCGCTTCGCGCCCGCCCCTTTTTTTGTAAAACGCGGAGGCGCGGGGAGACGTGTCCAGACGAGAGCACCGAGCACGGAAAGAGAGAACGAGAGAGAGAGAGAGAGAGGAAGGATGAGAAAGAGTTGACTGCTGAAAGTGAACGTGCGATCGCGAGCGGAAGAAACGATACGGGATACGATTACCGACGGGCTACGGGATTAAATAGAAAATGAAAAACCGACAAAGTATGACGCAGAGATATAAAAGGGCGCGCGCGTACACACCTCGTAACTTCACCGGAGAGAAAGAGAGAGAGAGAGAGATGCGTAAGAAAGACGTAACCGCGTGGACTTCTTCTTCATCTCCTTTCCTTGTTCTTTTGGTATCGATCATATACGACGACGATCACAAATCGCCACGATTCTTTTCGTTCGTGATCCTTGCTCGTCGGTTTCCGCGCGAATATACGTCGCCCGCCGGTCGTCTTTCGCGCGACTTTTTTGGACGCGCGTTTATATCCTCGCGCGTGTTTCAGGAGGGTCGTAGAGAGACGAACAGAGAGAAAAAGATACATTAAACCACGGAATTAACCGAGATAGATACAGAGAGAGAGAGAGAGAGAGACACGTTCGGGACGTTCTTTCTTGTTCATCTCAGCCACCTACGCTCGCCCCCTTGTGTACAAATATATATTTATGGTGCCATATGTGTTATGCGCGCGCGAATACCGGGGAAACCCAAAACCCCCTTTATTCACGCGCGCATCTAGATTTTATAATAGAGAAAAGAAAAAACGACGAGGAAAAAATGAACGCGCGTTCACGTATCGACACCGTATACACACACACACACCTGGAGAAAATCACAGACACACACACCCCGTTCACGGTAAAAAAGCCATGCTCACGCACGCGCGCGCACAAATATGCACACGCGGATGCACACGAACACGGTGTATTTACACGCGTCGCCGCCACACACACTAACACACCGTCGTACACACACAGAGACACACGATACACGAGATACACGTGCCATTCGAGATGGCTGTACCTGTATACGTATATAAATATACGCGAGCATACAGTGATGCACATATTTACGTGCGATATTCCTATAAAGAGTAAATGAGAAAAAAAAAAATGAAAATAGGAATTTAAGGGAGAAAGAGAGGCGTGGGAGGATGCGTCGAGGCGCCAACATCGTGCGGCAAATGGGTGCGGTGCAATCATGTTCCTATTAGGTTTCATATCTAAGCGAGTAATTATACCACTAAATATAAAAATGATGAAGAAGGATATAATGATATTATATATATATTATTGGATATATATATATATATATATATACATATATATATACATACGATACGATTACATAGATTCTAGTCTATAAACTATGAGAGAAAAAAAAGAGAAGAAGATTCCCCCGTTTCCCCAAAGGTTCCTTCCCCTCGAAGAAGAAGAAGAAGAGGAAGAGATGAAAAGAAATCGCAGACATATTTTCCCATAAACAAAAAACCCTTCTCCCCCCCCCCCCCCCCCCCCCGCCGTCACGTGTAAAACAGGACTACACACTCTCTCTACTCACACACACACGTTCGCAACGATTCTGGGATATATATGCGTGTAACGCGAGCACGCGTGCAGTAGATTCTGCGAGCTGGTCACGACGATGCAGTTCGGGGAAGGATGTTGTGCTCCCTTGCACGAGTTTAACGAGGACCTCGCGAACGAAAGAGAGAAGGTGAATAACGAACTCTCTTCGTCTAGAATGTAAGCCAGGGCATATACGAGTTTTTTTCACTAGCCGCGTTCAACGCTAAACGAGAGAGAGAGAGAGAGAGAGAAAAGAGGAAAAAAAGGGTGAAACGTGAAAAAAAGAGAGAAGCGCCGTCGAATACGGAGCCGCCAGACTTTTCCGGGGGCTGTCGATGTTGTTTGAAACGGCCGTCCGCCGTCGAATGCAAGGGTTCCGATCTCGCACCGGTTGTGTGATCGTTACGATATCACCGCGAAGGGTGGGGCCGGGAAACGAAGGGAGGGGGGCGACGAAAGCGGGGCGAAGAAGACGTCGAAAAGACGGGAGAGAGAGAGAGAGAGAGAGAAAATGAAACGAGGAGACGAGGAAAAGTATAACTTTGGTTCCTAAACGCGTCGTCCATGGATCAACGCCTCCTAGGATAACACGCCGTGTTCACGTTACTCTAGAAGGCTTTGCCAACAGATAAAAAGAATGAATACTCTGAGAACAAAAAGATATCCGAGCACCTCGTTTTAATCCTGTCCCATCCCCCCGCCGCCGTCGCTTGATTTCTCCGCACGGTTTTTTTGGTAATCTACTGCCGCTTCGAGTGCTGTTCTCCCGGTGAAATGCGATTCACGTTTGTTAACAATTTTTCTTGTTAACGAATCTCCGTCTATGTAGCATCTTTCTATTTCGTTTCTCCGTTTCGGCGCGTCCCCCTGTTCCGTTTTCTTCCCCCCCCTCCACGATACACGTAAGGCAAAACAGGGAGAGACTTTGATAAGGAATTTTTTACCAAAATGGAAAACTGTCTGACAGAAATAAAGCTTCACTTCGGTAAGAAAACGAACATATCACTCATTCGTCGAAGTAATCATTTTACTCGAGAGGAAGGCCGCCCTTTATTTCTTCGATGAAGGTCTGTCCCGTGAACTCGCGCGGCGCGTCGTGTTTCGCTGTTGGACGAATTCAGTTTACTTTATTCGAGCGGCGATTAAAAATGGCCTGTTATAAAGCTATTACAAAATGTCCAATTATAAAGCTATTACAAAATGGCCAATTATAAAACTATTATAAATGGTCCGGCGCATAAAATTGTGTACAGATTGGTACAACTTTGGTATTCCAGTGAGACGTCTTGTATTCGGTTGCGCCGGGAATTAATGGCTTTCTGGTAAAGAAATGATGGGATCTGTTGCGTTAGCTACCGGCGAGTAGCGGAGGGAGCCTACTCGATCAGAGTAGCGTCTAGATATTATCCAACGAAATAGTATTCGGTTAAATAAGCGCAACGTTATTTATTAAACAAATCGCCGCTCGATCGAGTCGCTGGACCTGTCCGAATCAGCCCTAAGGGAGACTATGCTTCGGAGGAGTAGATCGACAAACGCGAACCTTGCAGCGTTTAACACGTTCGTCGCCGACAATTATACGCTAAAATCCCCGCATAATTAAAGCAATTCAATTAATTAAAATAAAAGTAAAAAGTTCAGATTTACCATAGGGGATGACATTAGAACTCTTTCGAAAAATCACAGTCGAATTCATTTTATTCGAATATATTGCTCGAATATTTAATTTGCTATAATAATATTATATTGGTTCGAATATATAAAAATAAATGTTCTAAATTGGTCAGAAATTAGTGTCACCCAGATACAGGTGACGCGGCGACGAACGTGTCAATTAATCGTGGGAGGCGACGATAGTTCTCATCGTCTCGCATCTGAAAAACTTTTATTTCGGCAGAACGAATTGAAAACCAACACCAATACTCGACTCCATGGATTCCCGGAGTGTCCCATTTCCGTGTTCCGATATATTAGCTCGCCCGTCAATTTGCATAAAGACGCGAAACACGAGCGCTCGGCGAGCCAATGTCGCGATAACACGCGACGCAAGGTAACGCGCCGGTACCACGATGACCCGGCGCTGTTTTCCAATGATGTCATTACCGATCTCTGCCTATGGGAGGCAGCGGACGTGAATCGATTCTCTCCAGCTTTCGTCGCCGCGCGACAATCCGAGATCACGCGTCGACGTCGTCGATCCGTCGTTATTGTTTCTGCGTCGCCTCCCACGATGCTAAACCGACCAATTATTATCGGAGCCCCTCTTCCAGCCCCCCACTCCACCCTCTCACATCTGCAAAAGAACTTCGTTCGATCCTTTTCTTCGTCCCTTGCCGCACAACTCGGTCCGTCTCTTTTTTCTAGTCCCCGAATCTTATCGTGCAAAGTCTCTGCTTGAGTTTTCTCAGTCCCGACAACAACAAGATCGACAACATCAACAACAACTAAAAAAAAAAAAAAGTGTAACTAACTTCGACGTATTCTATTAAACGCTAGTTTATCAGAAAAATCGACATCATTGTGTCTTCATTGATCACCTTTGGTAAACGACGCGTCTTGCTGTCTCTCCGCTGCTGCTGCTGATTCGTTCGTCTTCGTCGAACACGCTCGTAAGTATACATTTTCGATATTTTATCTTCTGCAATAATCTTGGGAAAGTTGAATATAAAAATCTTTGGGAATATTGTTGCTTTTAAATAATAACGTCGCTTCTGTCAACTTTTTAATCCAAATATTAAATGGCCCTTTGTTCTTCAACTCATTCTTTATTTTATTGCACAATCTTTTTTCCTCACAATCGTACCATAGTTCGATGTATTTATTTTAAATATGAAACTGTGAACAAAAATCAATTGATACAATTAAAATAAACGATAAAAGTTTGTTATTTCTTATTTCGATCAAACGTTGATTTTACGCGCTATCGCGAAAAATATCTTACTCGATAATTAATTGATCTTACTCGAATAAATTCATAAACTTATGAAGAGAATATTAATTTTCACCGTATTAAAATTATAAAAATTCACTTCTCGTAATTAATACAGAAAATTCGTTCGTTTCGCGTAAAAATCGAGCACTCGGTGGATTTCGCTTTAAACGAAATTTCGCTTTAAAGAAACACGAGCGTCCAAGATCAAGCCGGAGAAGGATCGACTTGGTCCAGAATTTCAGGAAAAGATTTCATCTTTACGCGTGTAAATAAATTGCTGACGGAAAGGAGACAAACAAGAAGAGGAGCGGCGACGGATCGGCGAAAGGAATCGAGGGGCACCGAATAGCACTCTCACACGAAAGAGGAGGAGGGAAAGGCGGATTCGATGTCGTCTTCGCAGAGAGAGAGAGAGAGAGAGAGAGAGTTTACTCGCGAGATGAAACGCAAATTAGGTTTAGAAGGGGATCCGAACCCCTGTTGTATCGAAATAAAGGCAGCGCATAAAATACATTGCGACCCCATCCTCGTTGTTCGTAACCTTTTGGATAGCGGCCTGCGACAGCGAAGCATTCTTCACCTCCTTCGGTCCTCTATCTCAACCACCCCCGATTCCTCCGTTCGGGAAAACCCTTAAGCATCCCTTGCGACAACGCCTTCTCTCGAATGCTGAAACAGTAAACTTTTCTGAAATATCGAAGAACCGGGGTTTCCTCCCTTTTTCGAGTGCTCCGTTGGAAGATGTCTTCATTAAATTGCTTGAGATTTTTAAGCTTCGAAAATTCATCGAGCTCAGAGATCGCTGCGACAGGGATAGCGATAGTGTCAATTGATTTACAGTCTTCTATTATTGCTGGACTTTAGGTTTTATGCATTTATCGAGAAAATGACTTGAAAAACAGTGGAGAAGCAGTTAATAATATTAATACACTGCTACCAGCATTTTAAAATTATTAAACAACGTACTGCTGTCTTCTGGATCGGATGCAAATATTTATTTTCCATAAAGATTTTAATATGCACGTAATAATTATCGTAATATATTACGACTGCGCATTTTATATTAAACACGACAATAAATATTTCAAGATAGTATGCAAAATTACCTTAAAAGATCTAAAAATAGTTTAAATATTAATAACGATATAACAAGTAGTGGAAGATATAGTATATATTTATAAAAAAAAATTAAGTCCTCGTTAAATTTCAAATACGTTCGCAACCTGTTTGTCGTGCAATTCTAAATAGCTACGGAAGAGTACATCAAACTAAAGGAGACGGTAGAAAAGCTTCACCGAGATTCCTCCGCACATGACGAAAGCAGGAACGTACAACGTTTTCCTCTTATCTTTTCCATTTCCACTCAATCGCATCGAACACTTTAGTATTACATATCTCGGTATCTAGCAAACAGTATATTCGGAACAATTTCTCTCAGAGTCTGATACATAGTTCTATATATATACATATATACAATATCTTATATCAACAACGAAATTAAATTATCAGTTAATTATCCTTTATAAAAAAGCAGTATCAGAGTAATAAGATATTTGACCAAAAGAATGTTTTAACACAAATGTTTATTCCTTTGTATTATTATTACTGTATAATTGCTTCGTGCTCCAAATTAAATAGTTAATAATTCTTTATAAAACAAAAAACAATATCAGAGTAATAAGATAATTTTCCAGCGATTCGAAGCAACTACTTTGAAACAATAGTCTCTAAATCCATTCGTCGCTTAAAATTTTTATTTTATAAACGTCGTATAATTTTGCGCTCCGGATAAAATGATCCAAAAAGAAGTTAAAGTAAAGCGCAGAGAGCACGCAGCGTGCGCAGGAAAAAATGCGGCCGGCACATGATTCGTTCTCGAGCAGCGTTCTCGGAACAAGCACCCGGTATATAAGGGACGTACATCTTCAGGTGTTGTAGCATATAAGACTGTTATACCTACATATACGTTTACCAGCCGGTCGTATCTTCTCGTTAGCCGCGCGATGAAGCTACCCGCGCGCTGGTAGAGAGTCACGTTTTTAATTTCTACCCGGGCCGGGCCTTAGTTCATTTTCACACCCCCTCAGTGGGCGCACCCCCCTCGATCGCCCGGGCCGTCTAATAAGTAAATAATAACTCGTTCCGCCACATAACTCCTATCTCCGACCTCCCCTTAGCTCGGCCGGGCCCCGACAACCGCCGTTCACCATGCAATTAATACAAATTCCACGGTGACACGTCGCCGCAACGAGGCGACATTTATTCGCGATCGTCGCGAGGCGCAGCCGACGATCCGAAAAGAAAGGCTCGCAAATCTTTCCGCGAGCGTATAAAACAATCTGGCCGACGCGTATTCGAAGCGTTCTTTATCTTTTACTATGGAAATTAAACGATCATAGCGATTTAATCATCGAGCGGTCTGAAGAAAAATTTCTTGCTGCGTAAAATTTGAATTCGTGGAATTAATAGATTTATCGGGCAAAACAGTGTTAGTATTTTTAGCATTGTTATATTAATACTAATATTGGTGTTAATATTAAACGATATTATTAGTATTAATATTAAACGATATTGTTAGTATTATTTCATTCCCTTAGACACTATCTAAAAGGTAGCCAAGTAGTTAGGTTATGTCAGGCTATGTCAGAAGATTAATTTTATGGAAGCTTTTCCAATTTTCAATACAAGTGTTCCAAGACATATTTGTTTATATGAAATTGTCAGTCTTCGTTTTACTGTCGGACGTGCTTTATCTTTTAATAAAAATCGTTGGTATTTCCCTAATATCCAACAAAATATTAAATTAGTAAAGGGTAAATACAAATATTAATTAGTAGCATCTAACGAAAAGACTGTTCATAAATTATTATATAAAACATCGAGTGAAAACTACAGCGGAGTTTAGCTCATTTTTTACAGAATTATATATAATTTTATATAATTTTAAATAATTTTAAATAATTTTAAATACTTTTATATAATTTTAAATAAGTTTATATAATCTTTTATAATTAGTTAACATCGAATATTAGAACCACGAACGAGAGAAATGATTACGAAACGTATCGGTGGAAACATATTTCGATCGTAGCGCGCGTAAACGAAAGCTTGACGGGGAAAAGGGATTGGCAAAATTACCTTTCTGGCTCGTATGAAAACGTAGATGTATGTCGCGGGGACCGAAAACGAAGGAGTAGAGGAGGAGGAGGAGGAGGGGGGAGACTGGAGGGAGACGGAGAGCCCAACCTCCTTAGAATGCATGTGTTTGCCTTTAATACATTTTTCGACGATGTTGACCGAAGCGTATCTTCAACCTCTGTGTACGTGTGCACGCATATGCATGTGGAGAGAGAGAGGGAGAGAGAGAACCAACAACCTACAGGGTGCCGCTAAAATATTCACCTTGTCAGAGCCGGACCACAAAATGTAGACTGCAATTTCCGCGGTGGCGAATTCAAAGCGGCCGAACGTGCGGACCAATGGGGGTGGGGGGAGTGAACGAGTTTTTCGCGAAAGAATTCACCCTATCTGATTTTGCGACTAGGAAGGCTCGGTTTTGGCAAATCTACTGAACAATAATTGCAGAGTTTGAAAAGTAATTGTTTTATCGAGTTTAAATGACTAATTGAATTTATGCACGAACTTTGTAAACGAACTTGGCGAAGATTAAATTAAAGGAGTATTTCTTATGGATGAATAGAATCCACAGTCTAGTGATTATTTAACGAGTTCGACTTGCGATGGGAATTACTAGCAATAAATTATTATGGATAGTATGGATATTATTTTGTTCTTTGAAATTGTAATCCTTCGTTATTAATATTTAAGCATTCTAATAAATTCAGGTATAGAATAAACATTAATGTTCCGTCCCTCTTAAAGAATTATATTAATTGAAAAATTCCTAATCGCAGTGCCCGTGAAGAAAATGGCACGGCAAAGGGTTAACACGATCGACAGGGTGCACGATCGTCGTTATCAATATACCGACGATCAAATCGGAACGGATACATATTTTCTACCGCCATTACGCGTGTTTACGCACGGTAAACGCTTTTTATCGAATCATTAAGACAAGCCGCATTAACATAATCACAGTCGCAAGCTGAGATAGTAATTTCGGAAATAGCTTCCCCCATAAGTGTTCCGGTTCTGGGCAACCGCCAACCGGCTACGGAACGATTTCACGGGGAAATTATTCGAGGCTTAAGTTTCGCCGTAACTGTTACCAAGAGGAAAAAATATATGTTATTATGGCCGCGCATGCAACCCTAACTCATCGTTCAAATTAAACAATCGGTTCGCGTCGAACGGTACACGTCGACTTTTTAGAAATACATTTTCGACTTCGCACGTGTCTAGGCACTTTTGATCCCATAACTAACGCTTCAACTATGCAATAGTTCACGGAATTATTCGCGCAGATTTTAACATTCATTTTTACGCTGATCTATTATATTTTCCTATTTTTATCAGAATCCACGAAACGTAGAAATGTTAAAAAAGTAATCGATGTTACACAACTTAACATTTCGATTTTTGTTCGATGACATATAATTTTTTATATGTTATAATAAAGTTGATAATAATTTTGATAACATTTTTATAATATCTTGATAAAATTTTTATATCATTTTTATAATATTTTTATGATATTTTTATATAGGATTTTATAAAATTATATTAAAATATATATTGTTATACGATGTTTAAGGTTGCAACGTAACGACCAAAGTATTAAATATTTTCAGACGTAGTCATAAATCGTTAAAAAAAGGAATTAATTAATTTCGCAAGGTTATCTTATTTTCATAGTTAATCGTTGCTAAAAAGAAAGTGAATGTATTCACAAGAAACGTATCAAAGATCCAGCTACGAGACAAATTAGAAAAATACAGGAGATCGCTCAGGCATCGCAGGCATTTAAAACTTTCCCAAGCAGTCGAGCGAAAGCCATTTTCCAAATGGCACTTCCGCTGACCACCGCAGCTACCTCGGTGCCCGTCCAGCTTCGCCGACGACCTCGCGTTGCCTTTGCGCCACCGGTTCCGTCACCGGCCGCGCCGATCCAAAGGGTGAGGGGTTCAAAGACCCTCCGACGCTATTTCCCGCTAAAATCATTCGTGAAAGATCTCCTTATCTCGCTATGCAAAAGAAAGGGAGCGGGGGCGTAGATAGAAAATGACAATTCTTCTGGCCTCTGTGCGCCACGGGAGGGAACCGTCCGCGTCCGTCTCCCCTTCCTCGTCCACCCTTCAAACGACCCGTTCTGAAAAGCCGCGAGTAACGAAGGGAAGGGACAACGGCGATAGCATGCGACGCGAATCTTTTTCTCGAATGCGGTGAACGTCGTGAGACGGATAGATGCGGGCTCGAGGGCGAAGGGTAGAAACAGAAGCAGGAACAGCACTTGTAAAAGCTATGCCAGGAAGAGGCAAAGACCCGAGAAAAGGTAAGAAACGCTGCCGAGAGGACGGAGCAAGAGCGAGGTAAGATAAAGATGGATGGAGAAGGAGGAAGGAAGGAAGGGTAAGAAATGGAAAGACAGAGAGCGAGAGAGAGAGAGAGACGGTACTCGCGCAGTGTTTGTCCAGAAGGATTCGAAGGAGTAGCGAGTGTGTTCGTAGAGGCCGGCAGAGGGTGAAAGGGTGGCCACCCCTCTCAGGGCTACCTACGTAGGTGGTGGTTGTTGCAGGAGAGCCTCGAAGGTGGGGTGGCTCCGAGGCAGGCAGTCCTCTCTTAGAGCATTTCAATATATGGCAAGGGTCTTTGAGGTTGCGGGGGTCGGGGGTGCTCGAGGGCAAGAGGAGGCACCCACCTTCGGTGGAAGCCGAGGGGGGCACAACGCGATGGTGTGGGGTGAGAGGCGCTATTGATTCTTCTTTTAATCTCGTCGCGACCCATCCCACGGACTCGACCTGAGGTTCGGGCGGTGGGAGGTGGGTGTGCGGCGGGGGTGGATAGGGCGGCGGGGGGAGGGCAGGCAGGCAGGCGAAGAAAACGAAAGAAGAAGGACCGTACGGCCGAGGGGTGGCGGCAACGCGAGGTCCCTAGGATTGGGTGACA
This sequence comes from Augochlora pura, assembly GCF_028453695.1. NCBI lineage: Eukaryota > Metazoa > Arthropoda > Insecta > Hymenoptera > Halictidae > Augochlora > Augochlora pura. The sequence continues at coordinate 5,463,363 of NC_135780.1, forward strand.
CGGCGCGGCGAGGGGGGCCCCGAAGGGGCGAAAGGATGGTCTTACTTATTTGAATGTGTCGTCGCGCGAGACAAAAACGACGCCGGTGAATCTACGGAATCGATGTGCCGTGGCACATCGGGCTCTACGGCCACCCTTATCGGCGCGCTCGACGAAATCGTGGAAAGTTTCGCGCGAAGACGGCCCCCCTCGCACACGCGCGCGCGCGGGGATGCCGCTCCGCGAGATGATATTTATGCACGTATTGATTGAGTGTACCGCCAACGCCGACGCCGTCTGCCTTCTTCGCCGTGTACGGCTCCCGTGGAAACCGACCTTGATGAAACAGAGATTTTTACGTAGCGCGCGCGTCGCGGTTTCCTTAACCGGCAGATTAAGAGGCTGCGATTTAACGCTTAACCTATAAATCGGATTTTTCCACCGATCGCTAGCCTAGTCGTGGTAACCAATAATTTAATTTCAATTATTAAAATAAACGTGTTAGATTGTACTATCGGAAGCTTCAATGTTACCATATAATTTTCTAAATATTAAATATATTTAATATCGCGCGGTTAATAAAATAAATATAATCAAAATAGAAACGAGAGTTTAACATTTAGCTAAATTTTTTACATTTGTTAATTTAAATTGTCAATCGGTAATGCCGCAGGAGAGCAAATATTTTAATTTGTTGGAACAATTTATTATTATATAGTACAGGGTGTTCCGTAACATGTGGGACCCACTTCAAGAATATATTATACACGTGAGATCGATAAGAAAACGTTCGTATAAATATACGCTCTATTCGACAATCGTTCTATTATATTAGTGAACGTGAAGGGAATGGCACGTTAAGGGGTTAATGACGACAGTTGGCACCAAAGCATTCGGCTGGCAAACGCGTGTTTGTAAACCGATAGGAGGCGCGGCGTTACTCTTCAAAATACTCCCGCATCTGTATTCGCAGTAGATATCGAAATTGGGAGCGCGCAGCACGTGCCAGCTAGGTATTAAAAGTCCATAAGTATGGGCCACATGCAACGTATAAAAATTCAGGAAACGCAATAAGCGCAACGAAATAAAGTCGTGCAGTTTCTCCCGTTACCCGCTATTCCACCGTCCTTCTTATACCACTTTCGAACTCTAGGTCTACGCGTGCACTCCATACCATCTTCTCAACGTCTTTCTCGATTTTCTCTATCACCTCTCTCTTTCTTTCTCGGGCAATATTTTAAATAAAGCTTTTATATTTTATTTCCTTCCCAAAAAGGGAAGGAAACAGCGAGAACTTGTACAAGATCCTAATATCTGTCTAGAAAAAGAGAAAGAAAGAGAAAGAGAGAGAAACAACGAGAGGGGAGAGAGAGAGGAACGGCGGGTGTCGTGGAGGGGCGAGAAAAAATCTGCTCCGCGGCCGAAACAACCAGGGTGCATGGGCTGAAAGACGTAGGGATGAATTGTGGGATGAGAATCGGCAGTGGAAATGACGAGAAGACGGGGGAGTCACCCTATTTTTTTCTGCCCTCGGCCGGGTTGGGGTAAGATATTGATTTTTTTATTTTATAATTAGAGGCTCGCACCCCCGGGGGCTGCCAGAAAAACATGTCACCCCGCGAAAACTTTAACGCGTTATACCGAATAGCAGAAGCGCGTCTACGCCGAGGCTCGGCGTAAAAATGACTTACATCATCGAACCGATGCAACCTCTTCTCACATTACTCCGATATAATTAATTCCTCTGAGGGGTGCAATTCTTTCTCTTATATATTTCTTTCTTAACGTAGCTTTACAAGCGTTATCCTCTACTTTATCTTCCACGCCTGCAATCATTAGCACTTCTTGCTTTTTATCTTAACACTTTACCTATTAATCGGTTCTTTACCAAAAAAAGCAATAATTTATTTACCAAGGCAACCAATAATTCTAAAATCTATGTATCTTACCTTTGCCAGCTTCCGTCTTATTATATAATTATATAAATATATTAGATACCTTTCGCGACGAATAAAACAGAAATAAAATATATACAATTGCTTAAAGATAATATTGCAAAAATATACACGACGATACTCGTAGAAATACTGTCTTAATCATTGCGATAATTTCACAAGAAACATTTCTCTCGACCACGAAACAATAAAAAACGTTACAGATTCCTGTAAAAACTGTTTGGTACAGGCACGGTTGTTCATGGGTGGCACAATGCTCTAGGATACCGCATCACGGCGTGCCATTAACCCCCGGCGCCCGTTATAGCACACAGTGTAGACACTGCCAAATTGAAATCGTGTCTGCTCGCGGGCCTCTCCGCGTCGCGCGGCAGCCCCACCCCCCAGGATCACATCCGCGTAACCGTCACTTCCGATTCCTTTCAAAAAATCAAAGCCACCCCCATAGGATCTCGCGGCGACGGCGGCGGCGGCGACGGTTCTCGGTAGGAAGAAGGAGACCGGTAAAAATCACGGTGCGCGTCGGGTTTCTGCCGGTCTCGTTTCTCCACATAAGATACCAAGATTCGTAGAATTTCCAGCTTTGGGGGGTGGGTGGGTGGGTGGGTGGTGTGTAGTAGTAGCAGGAGGAGGACGCGGAGCAAAGAGGAACGGAGGGAGGCAGGATGGAAGATTCTCAGGCATGGGGCGAGCTCTCGCGAGGCAGAGAGGGTGCCGTGGGGTATGGGAGATTGCAGCAACCCTGTAAAGTACAAAGAAACCGGCATAGCCGTGCACACCCTCCTCGCATTTACGTTTCCCCTCCCCCTCATCCTCCTCCTCCTCCTCCCGTCTCTCGCCTCTCCGCCACGACTTTTCTCCCCGCCTTATACTCTCTTGCCTCTACCACTTCCTCCACCCTTCCCGCCAGTCCCGTCGGAGGTGACAATTCCTCATCTGCCTCTGCTCACACCTCCGCCCGATTCCTTTGCAGCCCCTCTGCGATCTCCGCAGACGAACGAACGAACGAACGAACGTACACACTTGCGCCCCTTGCGCGCGCACACACACACACACACAGATTCATACGATCGCACACGTAGACACCGTTGCACGTAGAGATCCGCCGGTTCTCTCCCGTTCGCCTAAACGCACCGACGCGGACGAACACGCACGCACTTTACCGACACTGCGCCTCCGGTGGAGGTGTATACACACCACCACCACCACCACCACCGCCACCCCACACCTACACGAGCATACATAACGAGTCGGCTTGTCACACACAGAGTATAATATGCAAAGACCCGCCCCCGGGTTGCCATGGTAACTCGGCAGCCAGCGCGAGAGAGGTGCCCTGTACAAGGGGGGCAGGGGGAGGAGGGGGACGGGGGGGTTGGTTGGGTGGTGGAGGTCGGTCGGAGGGCCAAGAAAAGGAGGTTCGACGAAACGAAGGAAACGAAGAGAGGAGACAGGCACCCTTGGAAATTTGTATAACTACCCCCGAGGAGCGGGCGAGAGGGGGGCGACAGGGGGAGGGAGGAGATGGGTGACTCTCTCCGTGGAAGGCGGGGGCACACACATCGATCCGGGGAACCACCCCGCGCCCCAGGCTCCTTCGTCATCTCTCAGAGCTACTGCCACCCTCCCGGTCCACCACCCTCCCCCAACCTCCTCCTCCTCTGCCGTTTTCTTGCTAACCCTCCCCCCCTCCCCCCGCGAAGGGAGCTCCGCTGCATGCCTGCAATGCCAGAGAGCCCCGTCGAATGTTTATACCTGCATTAAAACCACTCTTTCTTCCCCTAGTTACCGACACTCTATGCCGCGACTGCATTCCCGATACGTGCCGGGATGACCGGAAACGCGATTAAATGTTCGATTGGTCCGCGGGCTACTGAGATTTTGTCGCTGGAGGAATCGTTTTGGGTTTGAAATATTAGGTGCAGAATCTCTGTTAACACTTTAGCGGTCGTTTGGTCGTGAAAATTTAGCTCATTTTTCGTTTCTATTTTAATTTCATTTGTTTTATCAATTGCGAAGGAAATGTAATATCTAAAAATATTGTATGATAATATTGAAGCTCACGGTAGTATAGTCTAACACATTTATGTCGATTACCATAATCATATAAAAATGCATATCTTCTTTCAAAAGCTGTTGATTCAATCAGAATGTACCCCATTTGTTTCAATATACTTTTCCCAACGCGAGTTTAATTCACAAATATCTGTCCTCAAGAAATTCTGATTTTTCGGATCAATAAACTATAGTATGGAATTTTTCAGACTGTCTCCATTTACATACTGTTTAGCCTATAAAAACTATGCATACGTCGTACCAAACAATTGCGAAATTAAAATATAAAATTTTATAAAATTTTAAAATTTCTTTCGCCCGAGAGACTTTCACAATTTTAAACATTTAGGACAGTCTTTGCACGTGCTAAATAGAATATAAACGAAGACAGTCTGAAATATTCCATATCATAGTTTATTAATTCTAAAGATCCGAATTTATTTAGGACAGGAATTTCTGTATTGAAATCTCCTGGAAAAAGGTGTGGTAAAGGAAACGGTGCATATTTTGATTAAATCAAGAATTTTCGAAAAAAGATATACAGTTTTATATATTTAGTTAAACATCCGACAATTTCGTATGCGCCAATCCTCGTTTGGAAAGACAAGAGAGAACGAGGTACGAATAATCAACACCAGGAAGTCCGACAAACGAAGCACGACCTCCGGAAAGGAGATTAGTCGATCGGGCCTCTCATAATCCGAACGTAAAACAGATCCATGATGGAGAGTCGCTCACGGCGAATCCTGACCAGGGATCTACACGAGGGCGATTCTAATCGAATTAACTGAACTTTCACCTAGCCCCGTCGGTCGGCTAACGACCAAGTTCGTCGCAATTACCAAGCCCCTCGTATTTCGAGACCCGTACCGTTTTTGATCCCCGCCAGTCACAGATTTACCCGACCGCATTCCAACTAGTTCCCGCGTCTTACAAACGCGGCCATCCTCTGCTTTTTTGCAATACATAATGCAAGGCTTCGAGGTCAGACGATTTTAAGACTTTGCCACACTTTCAGATCTTCTTCTCCCATTTACGAACTTTATTATAGCGTATATTATATTATAGGTTATATTAACATAACCTAGCACGCAAAATGGTTTCTTAGATTTTGGCCCTAGAACCACCTTCTATTTTTCAGCACAAGTAATTTTATAGGATTGCAAGTAACCCAGAATAAGATCTTAATAATTAAAAAAATTATTTATTACATTCAAAGTACAATAAAACATGTATTATATATTGTATTTATATCATTATTGCATTATATATATTATACAGAATCCTAAGGGATCTAAGGTTAATACTAAATAGTTTGAAGTATTATTAAAGTAATACTAATAAACTAAAATTAAAAAATTATTAACTGAATATTAAAATTAGTCAAAATTATTGTAATGAAATTCTGACCATAGGGGCAGCTCGCAATCCTATCTACCCTGAATTTCATTCCAGTATTGGCTCTTCAATCGTACACTAAAAGTACTATGGAGTATACCTGTCCCTATGATAGTATATACTATCTATATATATTCACAAACAGGAGATCTATAAATGCATACAATTTCAGTAAGATCGTTGACTCCGTTTCGCAGCGTCCTCGTCAGACAGGACGATTCTCTCTCTATACGCGCAGCTAACGTTAGAGATGGCAACAAGTTCCTGGACAACTTATAAAGCGGTTTGCTACTACAGGACAGCGTGTAATAAGTTTTGGTCCATAGAGGCGGAGGAGGGAGAGGGAGAGAGAGAGAGGAAGAAATTGCCGCGCGGCGATACGCCAGCGGATTCCATTGGACCCGGCCAAGCACAGTCATAATCATCGTAACGATAATTATGTAGGTAAATGCTCGGCCGAGAGGGATGGTACGAGAACGAGAGAGAGAGAGAGAGAGAGAGAGGGACGAAGATGAGTCCCGATTCCATCCGCTGACCAGCTGCTTTATTCGATCCTTCGCTAATTACCCTCGTAAGCATCCAGTTAATTGCTACACCACGCCGCATCTCGTTCCGATCGGTCCTCCATTTTCATCCCCCTTGCCCGCCCGCCAGCGCGATACTTTTTCGCCGACTCCCTTCGCCCCCTGCGTTCCTTACCTTTCCCCCCCGTGTTATGCGAGTCTCTCCGCGAACCTCTCACCGAGTAGGAAGTGGCAAAAGTGTAACGTGGGACCGAGTGTTCCTTTGCCATTCAAACGTATAGTAAACGCTTCCTCCTTCGCGGTGAGCGCGATGTTTATCTCTTTCTGGCAAAACTATAACGCGGATTCACTTCCAAAGTTCGAGATTCGATTATCGCGTACGGCCATTTGCGATTCGTCGATACCATTGTTGCTCGCTGTGAACGATTCGAGTAGGCGGCAAAACGTTTATCCGCGTTAATTTGCGAAATGATATTTTATCGGACGTTCAATTTTATTAACGCGTGAGAAGGTTAGGAAATGGTGCTGAATTATTTCATTTATTTATCGTTGTAAACTGTGGAACGGGTTGTGTTTTCTTTACGTAAATTCGCAGAATATACTGTGATTTGTCGTTAAGAGGGAATTGTTAACATTTCGCGTACAAAATAGTCCGCGGATGCATATTAAAAAAGAATTTCAAAGAGGATAAAATGTCCGTGTTAGTTACAGTCAATGTTAATTAAATAATGTGATTTTATTGATAAAATATTGATAACAGTGATGATTATAACGATTTTCTAATTTTATTTAAATGTGAGATTAATATTAACTTTTTTAATAACTAAAATTGATTTTTGTTAACCTATATATTTATAATCTATATAGTTATATATAATAGTTACGATTGATGATCGTTGTAAATTAACATTTGTTGATTGAAAAATCGGGTGTTTACTATTTGATACGTTGAGAACGTTCGTGCCCGTCACGGACGATCATTAATGTATTAACCTCCATAGTTATTACGAACGCGCGTCACCAGCGGTAACAAGACAAGCATTCATTCGTGTGTACGAATTCAAGGGGAATGATTCGGCAGATTCCTAATCAAGATCGCCGGGATACCGCTTCGTATACGTTGAGAAGATTAATCGCGATACTGTGCGAAATATAGTATAAACAAATAGGGGCAAGCTGCAGCGTCGCGTCATATTAAACATAATTATCGTTAAACATATTATCTATCATTTTTAGAATTATGCAATAAAAAGAATTGCAATATACGAGATACATTCCCGTTGATAATAATTGAAAATCGAGACAATTAATTTCGTACTGGACATTATTCTTTTCTTGGTTATTAATAATATTTCCATTGAAAAAAAGAATTAATGTACTAAATTTCTATTAATGTAACTATGACTTTAATCTTCAACAAAGTTTACTTTAATCTCTAATAAGATTCATAACTTTAAGTATGATTATTATTTTCTGAAATTGATTCTGAAAGTTAGAATTTATTTAAACAGCGAGATATTTAACGCGAACGGATTTATATGGAAATATTGAATTTACGAAATGAGTTTGCTAAACTAAGCCTTGCTGTTTATGCAAGCAGACATGATACAATAATATACACTATTCAACATGGGTTACACATATATAGATACATACATAGAACAATTAAATGAATAAAACGTACAAGTACAATAAATTAAATTATCTTACATAAAACGTGAGAAAATCATAAATACTACAGAATATTACTGTGTTATTCTTGGTTCACTTCTTATATTTAAGTACGTCTGATTTTGTAGTTCAACTAACATGTTAAGCTCACCACACGAAGTAGTGGTTAGATAAAGTCCCCTTTTAATTAAATTAAATAATCAACCACAATACAACAATACGTATTCCCAAATTCGTATCAAATGTTTTAAAAACCTGAATCGAAAGAAATAAAAGATACCGAGGCGAGACGAGTCGAAGGCGAACTTCGGTGAAACCAGATCGAGCATCGAGTCCCAGGAATCCTAGATACCCGAAGAGGCCTGGAAGGAACGGCGCGCGGCGGTTTTCGTGATCCCTAATGCTAGTTCGCAGGGGCGCGAATTCAAATGAGCCGAAACGACCGCGGCACGGTTACCGGCGCAAAAATGCACGGTACGCGGATGATTACAATGTTACCGCACGGTAGAACATAGAATCGCAGAATCGAGGAGAGAGAGAGAGAGAAAGACGGACAGACAGAGTCGATGAAGAAAGAGAGAGAGAGAGAGAGAGAGAGAGAGAGAGAAAGGGGAGAGAACGTCGAAGAGGAACACCGTTCCGCCGGACAAAGGCGAGACAAAGAGGCCGCGAAGAAGGGCGAGGACCGGAGCGGGACAGAAAGCCTAGAGATGCAGCCATGTGGTGTGTGCGTGGCGTAGGTGGAGACTGCGCCACGAAGCCCTACGGGCAGAATTATCATACCCACACAGAGGAGCGAGGCCTGATCTAATCACACTCCCATATACATAAAATAACTGCTCTACGGGGCCCCGACGGGGCACACCGTGGTACGATCCGGGGAAAGAAGGATCGAGAGGGATCGGAGCTGGACGGAGATACTCGGTTAGAGAGGGAAAGAGAGAGAGAGAGAGAGAGAGGTGGATTGTTTTCAGCTGGGACTCAAGTATAAATTGGCCAATTATTCGGAAATAAGGTAATTATATAAGAAGGGAGTGATCTCCGATCGCACGGACTCGAGTAGAAGGAAATGAAGGGCGATGGTACGGGGGGGGGGGGGGGGGGGGGGGGGGGGGGGGGGGGGGGAGGGAGCGATCGAGCCACGGGGGGGGGGAGGGGGGGGGGGGGAGGGTAACAGGAATCGAAGAGAGAAATCAAAGGCGATTATCTGCCTATGAGGTAGGAATCGTTCGGGTCGGCGTCGGGACCGTTCTCTCTAAGAATTATTCGCCGTGGGCCCGGTCCGTGGCTCGCGGTGCGAAGAGCGGGGCTCGTTTCGTGGCGGCAGATGTTTTTTCTCCAAATGGAGACGAATTAGTCGATAAATAACGATCAATTGCTGGCCGCGCCGCGACGCGCCGCGACGGGGCGCAGCCGCCTAAGTGACAGAGAGAGAGAGAGAGAGAGAGAGAGAGAGAAAAATCGCGAGGAGACAATTTTCAAGGTATCGCTGTTGCGAGTTCGAAGATTATCGGTGGAAGCCCAGAAAACGTAAAAGTTCCCGGATCCCAGGCGTAATGCGTACCCGCGAAGAACCACGGACGGATTAAGGGATACACAAAGTGGCGATATGTCCAATAATTTCCACGAACAATCGGCGATCGGCGCGGGCGATCGTGATACTCGCTCGCTCGCTCGCTCGCAGAACTCTGCCCGTATCCCCGAAGGTATTCGAGCACGGCCATTTAAACTCCTTCACTTAAATACGATAAAAAGGAGCTCCCCCGAATACCTGGAAAATAAGTAATAGGATAGTCCACGCATTATCCCAATTACACGTACGGGCGCTAATCGTCTCTTCCATGAGTCCCGTAGGGGGCGCCTCTCTCTCTCTCTCTCCCTCTCTCTCTCTCTCTCTCTCTCTCTCTATCTCTCTCTCTCTCTCTTTCTACCAGGACATTAACATTCCGAAAAACCGGTGATTCTCGCCGACGGTACCATCGACTCCGCGAGACCCTCTATAACTACGAGAGATACTGTTCGTCCCTCTCTCCCGTATATATACGTACACGAGCGCTAGTTGCCGGCATAAGAGCTGCTCAGCTGGCTATTAAGGGCTGCGTGGTGGCCCGAGGCCGGAATTAGCATACCCTCGAACCGAACTCCACCTCCGCACCGATATCTCGGCTGCACGAGGAGGAATATAACTTAAGTTCAAGCGGATATTATGCCACCATTCTTCCCGTCCCGTCCCGTCCCCCCTTCCCCCGTGATCCGCCCTCCCCTGGCCATCCCCTTTAACCATATAGGTGGATATATCGACGCGGACCCTGTACGAGAGGCGATAGAAGGGGAGGGTTCGGCCGCGACGGCCGGGAAAAGAAAAGGTGGACGCGGCCCGGTCCTCTCTCTTCCTTATCGGCCAAAGATCTCTTTTAATTGTAATTATATGCGGCGTCGTATCCAGATAAAAATCGAACGAGAGGAGCACCCCGGCCTCGATAAGTTCTGATTCCAGTCCCACCCAAGCGCGTGCCGTTAACGCCCAACAGTCGAACAGGGCTTCGAGACCCCCTGAATCGCGCTCCGATTTAACGTAGCCCGATCTATCCGGTACATTAGACGCTCTCGACTGTTATTTATTTCGAAACAAAACATTTGACGTTGATAACGTTTTATTAGTTGCCGAACGGTAGTTAATTGATTCGGACGCGTACGTCTTACTATCGATATGGTTTTAAATTGTTTCGTGCGAATATACTGTTCGGACCATTTTGATTTTAACGCGTTCGGTGCAACGCGATTGTACAAGGAAACACCCTAAATTAGAATTTACTCCATGCATTGAAACCATGAAAATTTTCTGAAAATATATATCGGTAATAGAATCCAGTGTTAGATAAAAATTAAGAGGACTTTAAATGGATTTTAAGTAACAACTTGAAACAATGTCAATTATTTTAGATTGTATCATATTTTACAATGTCAGTCACCGATGACTGACGCGTCATCGTATCCACCATGTATCCAGCATGGATTACTAAAATAGAAATGTATCCACCATGGATTACTAAAATAAAAATTTCTGACCATGGATTACTAAAATAAAAATTGCTAACCATGAATTGCTAAAATAAAAATTGCCCACCATGGATCACCGTATACCAAAAGGATGGGATATTTTTAATCCCAGCGTGCCCGAAAGAGTTAATCGAAAGAAACATATCTCCGGCCTTCGTTCTCTTCGAGAATTTCGATTATCGCGTACCGTTCGCGAAATTGTATTTCCGGTGTAATCTTCCCGCGGAAGAGCGCAGAGTATTATTACGGAGGCGAACATTTGCGTAGCGTACGGCCTAATAAAATAAGGAGCGCGCGCCGGCGCGAGAGTATTTAAAACCGTTTTCCGGTAACTCCGGGCAATTACGCCTTTCAGGGAACCCAATAAAACCTCGGGCGTCGAACAAAGATCATGGAAGAAGTCGCGCGGCAAAACGCGGGCCCGATACGTTCTATCGGGAACCGCCGCACCGTTTTCTCTCGGCGAGGCAGAATTCTTTTCACCGGCAGCTTTTTCCGCTAGATAGAAAACCGGATACGATTAATCCGAGCCCAGCGGGCCTCGATGATATTATGGCTGATAATTGGTCGTTCAGGGTATCTCTCGTACACGCACGGTGGAAGAAAGAAAGAAGAAAGATGGACACACGGCGGGGAGGTAACCAGCGGAGATAACACGGCGCAACTCGCCTCGGCCAACCCATAACTAAGGCGCGCCTTATTTAAGGCATTATAAGGGCCCTAATTAATACAATGTGGGGGTAGGCGAGATTTTTTTTTACGAGGCCGCAAGGTTTTATCGCCAATTAAGTGGTGCGCGCCGGAGTTGAAACGAAAGAAAAAGAGAAAAAAAAGGGAAAAGAAAAACAGCGCGCGGAGAGAATACGAGAGATCAGCGGAATAAGAACAGAGTAAATGGAGATAAAGGGAGCAAAACGAGGGTGGAATGTTGCGCGGTCATCGAATATTTTCGACCGGCGTCACGAAATTCTGATGGCACTCCTCGACATTGATTTCCACTAATTTTCGATAAAACGGGTTGTTGAATTTAAAGCTGCCGGGAACAGCGAATTTTATCCTTAGTTGAAACTGCTATTGACTAGTTGAATAATGATACGTTTAACAAAAGGTAGCACAAGTTAAATATATTACATATCATAAAAAAAACTCATTTTTGCAATGAACTTTTACCAAAAGCCACATACTTCACAGCTTTTACAATACAGTATTTATTTTAATACAAATCGTGGTATATATTAGGACTAGATTTTTCAAAAGTTTTCGCTGGAAAGCATCGATCGAGTCGAACAAATTTATTGCACGCGAAATCCATAACCTTGATGTGATTTACTGGCGTGCACGTTGCAGTCCGAATTGATCTAATTGTGAGTTCACATGGAGAACACGGAGAAAGTTGGCGCGGCAAAGGGAAACGATATGAATTTCTTCCTGTATAACATATTACATAAATACTTCGCATAAATTCTTCCGTCGATATTTCACGAGCAGGGAAATTCTGCAGCGTTCATTTCATTTCCTACATTCGAAAAATATTACCGACTACAGGAATTCTTCCTTGATTTTTCTTGCAACAATCTAAAGAAAAAGTATTTCTTAATTATATTAATTATGTAGCTTATTTGTCGAAAACAATTCTAAAAGAGTCTGTTAACTGTATATTTTAATTATTGTTTCACATAGAATTGAGAGAGTTGTTTTACATTTATTTTCAAATAATTAAATAAGATACCGTATTTCAATTTTAATATTAATAATTGTAAATTTATTATTACCATTTTACTATATGATATCATGATTAATATAAAATAATTTTTACTATGGTATACTAATTAGTATAACATATTGTCCAATGCTTTTTTTGTAAAAAAGTAAAGGAAATGGTATAATAAAAATACTAATGCAATAACGATAATAATTACAGCATTCGAAAGAGATTTCTAACACCGGGAGTCGAGGAAAGGGAACTTTTAAAATGCTCCGCGTTTCAATCGAAGAATATCCTCTAACGCGATGTTCGGCGCGGCAGATTGCGATTTCATCACGGAAAATATTACGCGAGATCGGTATCGTTGAAAAACCGAAACACCTGCTAAAATATCATCCGGTTCCCGTTGCATTTCCCGTTTCTGCTTCGATTCTAATCGAAGGCTTCGCCGATTCCATCGTAGAATTGATTTCCTTCTCATCTGAATATAATTCTCCTTGGACGATCACGGCCTGCCGCAGATATAATGACGGAGTTATGCCGTAACACCTCGGAGGCATCTCTACGTATATATATGTATATATATGTACAGTGGTACGTACGTATATAATACATATACATCTGCATAGCGTACGTGCATTGTGTGCCGGCGTGGAATATTCAAGCATATTGCAAAGCAACGCGATCAGTGCTCACGGTACCCTCGCCAGTCGACTCGTGACTGATCGTACACCGGCATTCCGAAACAATCAATTAAATATCATGCTCGACCGACTCGCGCGGACCACGAAAATAAAAAATAATAGGCGGACACGTCCGTAACAAATCGTAAAACATGCGGATTTCAACCTGAAATTGATCCACTCCGCCGAACTGCACCGTAATACAGTTACAGACGCTGTAAACGAAACATCTTTCGCCTGGTGTTCGTTTCAACGGTTATACACCGCTGTGACAATTGATTTATCGATCACCCGATTCTCTCTTTCTCTCTCCCACCCCGTGCGAGCGCCCATTTTCTCTGCTCACACTTATCGTAAATTTGTAGACAAGTCTATCCGGCGCGTGATCGAACAATAAACACAAGTGCCACGATATTATTCGGAGCAAGACCTAATTCGTGAGGCGATCGAGAAACGGCGTACAATTTCTCAGACATTTGCTGGACGTGTAACAGAGAGTCGCTCGTGCGAAGACGAGATTTTCGTGTTTCTTGCTGAACTTGAAAGATCAATGAAAATGCATGGCGAATTTCGAAGACGTTTCAACTGCGAATCTAAAATCATTTTTCTGACTTCGAGCGTCTACGTTTTATGTAACAATATTTATTTCACGCATGCGAAATTGGGTCTCGTGATTTACATAATAGTTACACTATAATTATTCACAATAGTTTCTCGCGTCACACTTTAACAATTTTTAAATCTAAGTCTTGAATCTAAAAAATAATTTTGGAATATATTACAGTAAATAACGTCAGTCAATGAGTGATATGCTAATTTCTCCAGTTCTGATTTTGGGAAGAAAACAGCGAGAACTTATTGAAGGACTTAATATAAAACTGCAGAACAAAAGCATTACTAATATCGCTGCGATATTCCAATAAATTGTTCGTGGACCGTGTCAACTATGTAATCGAAGCTTAGCCGGATCGCGGAACCCGCGTAGGGGCAATAAATTCTTTCGGTCGCGAAACACAAACTTTCGAGCGTCGCGAAGAGGCAGTCGAGACAAAAGGAGAGGAAGAAGAAGAAGAAGAGACGGTTTCCCGCGCGTCCGGCGCATATCAAAATCAGGCAGAGTCGGCCGGTCCTCTTCTTTATACAACAAAAATTGTTCGGCCGAGATTTATTGAACCCTAAAGTATATTTCATTACGGCTGACCCTCATTGTCGAGCGCCGGGACATACCCCCGTTGAAACGGCTGTAAACAGCGGCCGGGAACCGCGCGCAATTCGTTCAGAGCTCGTAACTAATTTCCGAACGTCCGGTGCTAGAGGAGTGCATAAATAACCGAGCAATCGTGGGTGACGAGTTTTCGCGTCGCACGGGGAAGACCTTAAATCTCTTCGGTTGCCGAAGTGACGCCTCGTAATGCGGGGTTTGCCCGGAGTTCGATCGGCGACGGGGCAAGGAGCGGCCGCCGTGGACGGCCGCGCATCGCCGTTACGGTCCCGCATTGGCAGGCGTTTGAAATACACTCGGCTGAATTATGAACCGTAAAAACTCGCAAGTATAGCGCGGCCAAGGAACGAAACTCCGTGGGGCTTTAACCCGACGGTAACCGTATTCACCCTCGCGGAGGGTTATTACGGCGCGTGACTCGGTGTGGTCTGCGGTCCAAACACCTCGGCTGGATGCCGAGGCGAGCAAGGACGAGAAAAAATCGCCGATGGAAATGCAAGGGGAGGGCGAGAAATCGCAGACGGCTGGAGAAAACCGGGGCTGATTGACAGAAGAAATCTCGGACCGGGTGCATCTACTTGGCGAAGATGGGAGCAATTATACAGGGCGGACCAAATGCGTCAACTTCTGATTTCTTTTCATCGTAGGGATTTGTTTCAATTAAATGGAATACACAGAATTTAACTGAAACAGTTTTTTATCACAGTAGTGTCCTTTTAGTTCTAGTTCTTCTTCAGCTGATTTATTTTCTCAATGATTTCTGTACACCTCGTTACCATATAATGACTTTTATTTACTGTTATAACATTACGTTTGCTCGTGCATTTCATACCAATGCTAGAAAACTTGTAGAAAATCTCTACAAAATTCCAAACAATGTAACTATAAATAAAGGAAAATATTCCGCAGAATCATGGAGATATTTAACAATGAGCAGTTAGGTATAAATGTTCCTCCGTTCCTTTAAGCAGGAACCAAACTTCATTCCCTTGAATATTTAAACATTCAAATAGACGTAATCACACAATAAATATTAAATTCCTTTTCCTTCTAAGAATGTAATGCGATCCTAAACATTCTAATCATAGTAATTGCAAAGAAAATGGCACGGTGAGGGGTTGTTAAAGAAGGGGTCAACCAGAAACATCGATCTATCGGACATTAACATAAATATTCGACAACAGCGCTTTCTGCTCGCAATAAAATCGACGAGAACCTGACATAACCTGAGAACAGTTCCATAAATAGGTACGTTTACCTTATTACTCTAGCATTGCCATTGGAACTTATCGGTTGTCGATGAATTTCAGTTAGTTCCGCCGAAAGTGTCTCGGGCGTGTTGGCCGATGGAAGGCAGCGCGTACTCGTTAAAAATCGCGCGATGCGTGCTCCGAGTTGCCTCGGAATGGAACACAATGGAAACAGGAATGACCAGGTGGTAACGAGAGAGCAAAAGAAAAAAAAAAAGAAAAGAAGGTAAAGAGACCCCGAAGGTTAAGTACCAATCAGAATGGCCTTACACGTCGTTCGAGTAAGGTTGGGACCGGCGCGCAAGGGCATCGACTGTTCAAGGATCGGGACGCTAACTGTGTCAAGTATCCTTTCGGGGGGGTTGGTGGGTGGGTGGGCGGGGAAGGAGCGGCGTGACCAAGCGGAGAGAAGGAAAGAAGGTATCGGAGCGAAGACGGGGAGAAGAAAAGGAGGATGGACATTAATGTAATGATGTCCGAAGTGAGGTGTAATGACACCAGGGTCATCGGGCGATACTGCAGTGGATCATACGCCGAGGTCGTGATGGCGAGGTCGTTCCCTCCTCCGACATCACCATCACCACCGCCGGAGCATCACACCACCACCACCACCACCTTCTTCTCTCCTCTCTTTCTCCTCCTCCTCCCTCCACCTGATCTCTCTCCTCTCCACCTCCGCCTACTTCTCTACCTGACTCCTACGGATCCTCTTTTTCCTCCTTGTATTCGCGAACGCGCCCGCGGAATGAACCGACCCGGGACCGACTTGCCCGCCAATAATAACTCTTACCGGATTCAATTTGAATAATGCCGCGTGCGGTTTCCATCCGTGCACGCCTTATTATCTCACGTATCAACTTGCCTACTCGATACCCATCGATGATATATCCCCCTTCTCTGTCAGCCACCATTATATTTTTCCCCTCCCCCGTACGCGAGATCCCCCTCGGTCTTTTCGCTACCTCTCCTCTCTCTCAGTGGTCCTGTTGACCGTCCCTCGCCCCGTTTCCTCCTTTCCGTTCCGTTGTCCCGCGGTACAGTTCGCGCGCCGAAGGAAAGCTTAAAATTCCGGGATTTATCTTTCCTTTATCCTTTCATTCATGTCTCCCCGGTCGGACGTCGTCGAGCTTTCTTTCCTCTCGGGCGCGCGCGCGCGCTCGCTCGCCCGGTAGAGAGCCCCCTCGCCCGCTTTATGAAATCAAATCGAACACAGAGAGAAGCGAGATGTTCCTTCGCGAGGCACCCTTGAATTCGCGTCGGCTGCGCCGCCGAACCGTGAAACCGATCCCCGTCGCGGCAATAATATATAGTCCGATTTAATACGGAAAGATTAAACACCGCTCGGAAGCGAAACGATGGAAATCCCACCGACCCACGTTCACCGTCACTCGATGACGATTCTTACCGCGACAACGTGTCCTCGGAACAAGATTAAACGATGGCTTCGAGTACGAGAGCATCGTACGATCAGTTCGCTTCTTGGAATCTCTTCGATAAAGAGGTTTCTTTACCGTGATTCACTGTTGATCAAGTTATTCTTCAAAGCTGAAAGTACCATGTCAATTGGTGGGGGATCCCGTTCTTCGGCATCCAATGCTTCCTCGTTTCCGATACCGGCGTGTTCTCTCGTCTCATCAAAATTACTCACTCATCGCCAGCACCTTCGCACACCTCGGCCAGCTCCGCCCTGATCTTCCTCCTTCTCGAACCCGGCCCTCTTTCAACGGCCACGTCCGCCCGTCCGCCTATCTTCTTTTCTCCTCGCGATGCTGCTTTATCTGTTACAGCGATTAGCAATCGCCCTTTTGTGTCCAACCGTTATTTATTCCGGCGGCAAATGTTCACGCCGCTATGAAAATTCACGGAGCACCTCCGCGCGTCTTTCTGTTTCACGTATGCGGCATATCGCTGATGGTATGCGCACCGTCATGCTCCCGGACCCGCGGTCTTTTTCCTCTTCTTCGGACGCGTCCACCATTGCTCTACGAAGACACGGTGCATGCCTACCACCTGGCGACAGATCTGCTCTGCTAGGTGCTGCTCGGCGATTTCGATTTGCACATTGAAAAGGTCAATACACCGGGACTACTCGGTTAATACCGCTCGGTAAACCCGATCGTTCAAGCTTGAAAAATGCTGTTCGTATAATAGAGTGTTCGATGAACAGGACGCTTGGATATTAGGATATTGTAGCGACGTGATCGGGTTGTCTAATTGATTTATAGTGTAACACGATGTATAATGTAATATTGATGATAGCGTAGTAAGAAATTTGAAATTGCTTTTATAATTTTCTAATTTTTTCTCAATTTTTATGATCTATGACAGGGATTAGTAGATCTGATTTTTCAAACAACTCGTTTCATCTCTTCGCTGGTGAAAATTTCTTATAATTTCACTGCTGTGAATAATACATCTAGTCTCGTGCTATTAAAGTTGTAAATTCATCCCCTTGTCGTTCCCTTTGCGCGTTAGGCAACATCTTTGAAGTCCCTCTCTAAAACCTATAAGCAATAATGGGACCCAACGTGATAGGATTTCTAATCCTATCGAGCTCAACACTTTCATTAGGGAGAGAATTTTGCGACGGTCAGAGAGGAGTTAGGTTCGTGGAAATGATTTGCTAGGAGTTTTTATTAAATGCTACGTTTTCTCTTCAACGATTGCAAAACACTTAGAAATAGAAATACAAATGTTACTCCTAATATCGACGAATCGATAATATGATTTTATAAATGGATTTTACCTTAAAATAAGATTAATAAGTGTATTTTATTTTTCTTCTTTAATCATTTAAAATTTAAATTATAAATCTAATATGCTAATACCTTTTCCGTCGTCCGATTATACTGCTTCAAATGGCACCTATTCGCTTACTATCGGAAACTGAAAGCAGAGTCAATAGAAAATAAAATATAATTTTTATCATTAATATCATGATATACTTTAATGCAAAGATAGTAAAACGAAGCCATTAATATTCGCAAAAAGAATTAGTCTCACATGGGACGTAAAAAGATGTTAAAAAATAATAGTAAAACGGTGAAATAAAATTGGCCAGCTTCGTAGAAACAAATAATAATAATCCATACCTATTTTTAAACGAGATCACGTATCATACCGTACCGATGCGCCCCAATCGTACAGTTATTGATTACCTGTCGCCGGAATCAAATAGTAGATTGAACGGACTTGTGGCTCGAAAGAAAAACCATTGTACCATATGTGTCCCACAGGGGTTCTTTTTATCGGAGGCCATTAGGGTTTCAAAATATTTTCGATGGCTCGTACTCCACGCATCCGTGGCTTTCGAAGTACGTGGAAACGAGGGTCGCTGTAACGAACTTACGACGTCTACATGAATCAACGAACGTCGACGAATATTTGTAACTCATTGTTAGAAACGATATTACTCGAATACGTGTAATTGCATTTATTAACATTTTTTTACACTTTCATAATATTAATATTAAACGATATTTACTTTATCTAATTTATTTTATCTACTTTATTAATCTCGAAAGGTATCTAACATGTGAAAAAATTATATAATACTATTGAACCTTTCGGTGACTCAATGCAAATTTTAGTTCCTAGTTTGATTTTATTTATTTTATTAATCACGAAAAATATTTAATGTTTAAGAAATTACAGAATAATATTGAAGCATACGATAGTACAATCTAATACTTTTATATCAATATTAGATAACAAATTACTGGTTGCCATGACTATCGATTCACAGGTTACCGATCAGAGGAAAAAGTCGATTTAAACCGGTTGGTATATATAGTGTTAACCTTTTGCACTCGAGCGGCGACACTGCGGCGCCATTAATATTGTTTTAACAGGTTCCAAAATTATCTTTATAAATATCACCAATATATAATATATAATATAACATCACTAATGGATCGAAAAAATTGATGGAAGTGTAACTGTTATACGAGTCACGAGACTTGACTTCATAATAAATTTTATAATATAAAACGAAAATACTAAAAGCCAGAAAAATGAATTTAGCGTTGAAACGGCTTCGAGCGCGAAGGGTTAATACAGATGGCCGCGGTTTCCGCGCCTACGGCTGAAAATCTGCAAAACTTTCCCCGGCGTCGTCGTTGCGGCAAACGAGCGAAACGACCTCCGCAGATTCGAGAGCAGATAGTTAGCGTTTCCCGCATTCCCGGCTCGCGAAGGGGTATTAAAGGGTCCCGGTAATCAGTCAACGGTGCACCTTTATCTCGTTTTATCCCGAGAAAAACTCAATCTTCGCATAGCTTTATCTGAGGCCGCCTTCTTTTGTCAGGTGTTTGCGATTCAATGCGACAGAAACATCAGGTCCGCGGTCTCTCCTCTCTCTCTCTCTCTCGATCTCGATCTCGCTCTCTTGCTCTCGCTCTCTCTCGCTCTGGCCGGTCGGCGAAGAAAAAGACGAAGAGGAGAAAAGGGAGTAGAGGCGCGGCGTCGCCCCGGCAGGAGGGTCACCACGAGGTAAATCGAGAAGCCGTGGAAGAGAGCCCAGTGGTCCCGGGTGCGGACGACCAGGAGAGGACTCATGATTCAGTTAAGAGTTTGAGGTTTGAGGTCTGGTCGTCATTATGTCGCCTGTGCCGCCGTAGCCTGGCGGCCCCGTCTGACGGAGAACGACGAGGTGGCGGCGAATGAGAGCGGGGCAAAAGGAGGTGGAGAAGATGGTGGTGGTGGTGGTGGTGGTGGTGGTGGTGGTCCGGTGGACCCCTGGTAGAAGAAGGACGGGATGGTAAAGCGAGAAGGGAGAAGGACAAAAACGAGGCATTAGCGCTACCCATGCTACCGTGTGTTCCATGGTCTGTTCGACCGCCCGCTGATGCCCATTTCTACTTACCAAATTAGCATTATTACCTGGTACGGACGTAAAAATGCAATCAATGTGTATATCCGTCGGTACGTATGTAGAATCGAAAAAAGAACGCGCCGACCGCCGTCGGACGCCGATGTACCTGCCGCGAACCAGTGTTAACGACCCTGATCTCTACGTCCCCGAAGACGAACGAGTGTACCTGCGCCGCAGCATTGGTTAGCGCCTCCGAGCGCTCTGCGCATCACGATTCCCAAAACCTTTTCCACCACGGACGCCTGTTCGCGTCCACGCGATCCGCGATGTCGCCATTAACGACGAACGGTCGTATTTCAGATTTTATTAAGTCGAGTCAGAGACTCTGAATCTTTCTGCGAAATTAAAATTGTTTGAAATATTAATATTTCATTATTTGCATCGATCATCGATTCGACGCAAGATCGAATCGTTTTTCGTTTGAAAAATCTGAATCCATGATTGTTATACAGGCGCGCAAGATAATTGATTAAACGGCAAATAACACGATAAGAAAACGCGCTCGGGTAACACCGTCGATTAAACGCAGAACGGTGCGCGCGCGCGCGCGCTGCCATAATCGTCGCCGTTATAATTCGTTACCTATAACGGCGTCTAATTTTCGACAAACTTTTAATCCGCTCGAAAGAGCCGCGCACTAAAAATTATGCGGTATCGTTTCAGAAAAGGCCCGAATACGATGGAGCGAGCGAGCGCAATTTTTTTTAAGCTACCTGGTCCCCTCGTTAATATGCACGCTCGAATTTTATGTATATCAGCGTTTTATGAAAGCGATTTCGGTCGCGCCGCGAATACGGTTCAATTAACGTGCAATCTTGATGGCGGGCGGACCACGAAAATGTTTCAGATTAAACGGTGAACCGTCGTGAATCATTCGCGGGAAACGAGAGAACGGTCGTCGATGGGAGAATTTATCCGTGTCGATTGTTAGCGCGACGAAATCGTTTTTTTTTAATTAAAGATAGAAATTCTCTCGTGAATATTTGATTTTAACGAAATTGGGATTTTTGAAAGTTATTCATCATTTTGATACATATAAATTAGAAATTATAATTAAAAATTACTGCTGCTTTTGAGTCTACGTTTTCACGTAATTTCAGAACCAACCGTACGATTCAACGTGCCCAACACGTCATTAAATTTCAGCGTGGACGAACAAAATGTCTGTTGTTATCCGCAAACAAGAGCTTCCAAGAACTTCCACCTCGTCTGTTCTCATCAAAACCTGTATCGCAATCATCGCAGCACACCTTTTTGTTACGTTCATTCCCTAACGTTGTTAACCCTTTGCACTCGAGGCTATTTCAACTTCGAAATGACGGCATTTGTTTCAATCTCCAGTATTTTCATACAGTACGATCGTTTCGAATAGGTGCACAGGAAATTGAACTCGTCCTCTTATAGAAGACTCCTGTTATTTTTTTAATTTGCCAAATATAAATAAATTCAACGATACACGAGCCAACGGCGGAATTAACCCTTTGCACTCGTAGCCATTTTACCCGTAAATTTGAAATAATTTTTCTGGTTCCTGACATTTCTATCCTATTTAACAAAATCAATTTTTATGCATACAAAATTTATTCTCGTGACTCTTGCCAACAGTTTTACTACTTGATAACTTTTTAAATCTAAACCTTATTGTTGCAAGAATTATTTTGGAAAGAGATAGAATAATTTTAGTGGTGCCTTAGACTCGAGTGCAAAGGGTTAAAGGTGCGTGCCCGTTGCACACGAGGCTGCCATCAGAAACGCGTAGCGCACGCAACGTAATACGCGTACGTGCGTGCGACAACGTCCAGCCACGTGGACGCGTGTATGACAGAAAGGAACGAAGGGCTCGGACTTTGGTTTGCCCCGGGGGTACGCAAGAGACGTATATAGGCTGCCTGTCTTACGCGTTCCGCCGCACACGAGGCATACATCACTCCACGTGTGAATCCTCAGCAGCGTCGGTGCCACCTCACCCTTTTTGATACCTTTTTCCAGCCATCGTTCATCCGTGCGCGCCCGTGGACGTGTGTTGGTAATTATTGTTACGAGGGATAAGAAGAACGACGCGGAAGAGAGAAACAGCGGGGTTCGGGTTGCGCGGATCTTCCTTCGGTGTTCCCCTGTAATCAGACAGTCGGACCTGGCCTGCCCAAGGTAGGAGGAGCAAAGTGAAACAGCGAGAAAGAGAAACTCTGAATGGCGTATTAGCGACGCTTCTGGTTTAAAGCATTCCATAACCTGACATTCTATAAATTTCTATTCTTTCTATGATTCTTCTCCAAAACAATTAACCCGTTCGAGCGGAGCCTCTGAAACGAAAAAATTGAAATGAAAATTGTTATATAATTAACAAAATAACGTTGACGTTTTTAACAACGTTCTGTTAAAAGCGCGACAGTTTTACGAGTCACAAGACTCAATATAGTAAATTATATAGTACTCGGTACTATATTACAGCTGATCAAAATAGCAATTTTGGATCTAGAGCTTAAAACGGCTTCGAGTGCAAAGGGTTAAATCGTCGATAACGCTACAACAGCGTCGTCGCGTCACGCGGCGCGCCGTGTGTAATATTTCGGCGAAATATTTAGCGAATCCAGAGATACACGAATCGCGCGGATCGAAAGGCGAACGGTTCCGCGGTTTGTAAAATAAGTGTAACAAGCTCGCCGGTGATTTACGACGCGGATACATTATACTCGCGGATAATTGGAACCCGGCAACATGCGGCAACAACATTTACCCGCGTGAAATAAGAAAGCAGCAGCGGCGCGTAGATCACGGCCATTCTTTCGCCGCTGGTTTTAACATCGTATTACCCGCGGGTAATTATCATTACCCCGGGTGTAATTAAATTATTTCTCGAAGACCGCCGGGGGAATTTAACCTGTTTCACCGCTTTTAGAATTTCGCTCGATACCACGATTGTGTACACACACAGGCGCGCGCGCATACACACACGGAGAAACGCACGGGTTTCAGCTACGTAATTACGGGCACGATAATTCATCGCCGCGCGTACACGCGTGTGTGCATACGTGTGCGTTACGCCGTACGAGATTCGTTAATAACGGTTTGCACCTCACCCAGGGGTAATTAATGCGTCTCGCCGCGGCACGGTTGATTTCGTATTCGGCGGAGAGAGAAAAAAAAAGAAATATGTCCTTATTATCTTAAACACCGGCTTTCGGTAAAATCTGGATTTGTCGATCGTCGCCGGAATAAAACGTTTTCACGTCACCTCCTGTACGCCATCGGCGCGATGAAACTTTCAACGAAGAACCACGAATGACCGAGAGAGCCGCGTTTCTCGTTGCTTTGTCCTTTCGGTTACCCTCGAGCCTCCCTCGACCGCTCTCCTTTCTTTCTTCCTTTCTTTCTTTCTTTCTTCTCTTCCTTCACCGTTCACCGGTTTCACTCTCTTTCCACGCTCTTTCCGTCCCGCTTCACCTTCTCTTTGCTCCTACTCTACGAAATTTACAATGCCCTCGCTTGTAATAAGCGGTTGCTGCGCGCTTTGTTCACGATTATGAGCTCACTTCGGGGCACCGGGGGGGAACTTATCGAATTAAGGCTCCTCCGAACCTCGTAGCACCAAAACATCCACGCTTCGAGATATAACAAATCAAAATTCACCGGTCGCAGGTGTTCGCGATTTGCTAAACAATTCTTTAGCTGGCGAATTCTTAAGCTGGCCAATTTTTCGGATTTGGCATACTATCTTTGGATTCAGATGCAAGGAAGAATTGGTTGGACGTTGTTTTCCTATTTTAATGGAGGGTCTACTTTGTTGCTGTAATTTTCAATTATTGTTCAAACTTCGCCTAGCTCGATTTCACGACTGAAACTCCGTTTCATTGGTGGTGAATGTTTTATTGATAATATGACGTCAATTTTAGTTTTCAAAAATCTAATACTGTCAAATCCACAGGACTTCGGTTAACAATTTTGTGTCTGAACATCCAATACATTCGCAACCAATGTGACACATATGTGTGACAACTACCTAACTCTATATATTATGCGTTCAATATTAGTTTAGGTTTAATAACGTATTTTAGTTACTTTACGAACAGATTAAAATCTTCTTTCATTGACGAATTTTGTTTCACTCAGAGGTACAAACTATCTCGCGGAAAATCTAAACTTATTTGGTGAAATGTCGTCGTATTACTAAGTAACCAGAAAGCTAAACAAGCCAATAGAGGGTTAACTAATCGAAGAAGCCTCGGGAACTTCGATACCATCTTTAGAACGAAATCCACGCTCCCAAAGAAAAATAAATCACGCGCGTGCTATCTTTAATTTTTCGCGTTATAATTACGGTACAGGAAATGTGCCAATGCTTTCACAACTAAGAGAGAGAGAGACCTCGTACCACGACTGTCGAACCGGCCACCGCTAATTAGTTCGCCACCACGGAATGCATTTCTGCGGCTTGCGCCATTCGGCGGAACTCGCTGCGATAGATACAAAAATCCTGCGCATAATACGTCGCGAGTCTTGCCGGCCGACTCTGCTCCTGTGCAGCTCGGTAAGACGCTGGGAAAAGCCATACTACGGCCTAGAAATCTGCTGACCCAAGTAACCGAGCCACTTGTCCCGCCAAAGTAGCAAAGCAATATGGCAAAGCCGCGTTCGTACGAAGCCGGCACACACACAGCGCGGACACGGCTTAAAGCGTCTACAATGTAAATAGCCTGACAATTTTTCAGGGGCCGAAAGTTTGCTTCTTTTCAAATTTCCCTGCGCTGCGCGGCTAACTCCCTGAAGTAGACACGGCCAACTATTCGCGAGAAGGACGGTAGAAGGTTCTCCCCTCTTCTGGGACACCGGAACGTTGTGCAAAAACATTCATTTTTCCAGGTCAGATTCACCTTTTGTTCCAAATCAAATTTATCCTTCAGCAGTTTATATTTTTTCCGTTTTCGAAATCGAACACGACCTTTTGGAAATCGAATTCATGGTTAGCTATAGAACTATGCTATATAATAGTGAAATATTATATTACAATTATTGAGACAGTAAAGTAAAATATCTTATACAAACAATCTTGTAATAATTTGATAAATCTGTCTATCGAAATTATTTTTAAAATGACTAGAAACTGGTCGACTTTTAATGTTTGTTATTAAATAATAATATTGAACTAGGAGTATCGCGCTTCTCGACCGGAATGATTCTCGACTCAGCCGGCTCGTCTGCCCGCCTAGGGCTCGGCGCTTGATTTCCAAACGATATCAAGATTCCTTTGAAAACGCAAAAACGGCGATCCCGTAAGCAGGAGTAGTTTACGTTGGAGCGGCGAAATGGGTGCCAAGATCGAGTCGATTACTTGTTACGCCCCTGGATATGTACACGATTATCGTACCAACGCACGAGAGCCGGTAATTAGACGACATATTAGATATCGCAGCCTTTAAGTATATTAGCTGCGCGAATACGAGCCACCGCGAAATTCCACTTAACTCGAAAGGAGGAAGTTATCTGGGACTCTAACGTCGCGTTCAAGTTCGCGATGAATCATCTCCGATGACTGGCCTGCGAATTTTCTGTGTTCGTGGCGAAATTGAGTGGTAGCAATTCATAGCAATGGAATGGCTAAACAGATGTTCAGATTTCAATTATTTTCAATCTATTTAAATGATTAACTTGCCATTTAGTTTTTATTGCAATCGGTTCAGAAAACTTGCCTTTGGTAAAAAAAAGCATTCAGTGTCTAATGCCGATTATGGTGACGTAGCATTTATGTCATATGACATATTTCTAGTCTTCTTTATACACAAAATTGTTCGATTATTACGTGAAAAACTTTATTTGATTTTATACAAATGACTTTGCGAAAATCCAAAATGTTTATTATCACATTAAACAAGTATACTAAAACAACTAATCGATTTCTAGAATATTCACCGATCTTGGTTAGTTAAGAATCATTAAATAAAGACACTAGCATAATGTAAGTTGACGTAGCACAGCAAGCACAATAATTATTTTATCGCATTTATAATTGCACGTAGAAATATATAAATATAAAATGATTATATACAAGAGATTTCTATAAATGTTGTATACTTTTAAAGTCGGTCTAATTGCAATAAAAAATTGTATATACCGTACATTATTTTGTAATGCATCACTAACTTTTGAGAACAGGAAACAGTTAACGAATTGCCAATGAGACTGCTTTCTTAAATGCCATCGAACTTTGAACTCTTACGCTACAGCCGGATACCAAGTGACAGATGCTATACAGCTGATCAAACAATGGTTTCGTAATAATTAATGTTCGCTTCTTCGAGAGGCTTGTGAAAAAAATGTGATAATAAACAGAAACCAAAAAATGGCTGCTCGAAAAATATTGTGGGAATGCTTTTAAATTTATTGAAATAAATTTATCACATGAACAACGCATTCGATTTTACACGTCCAGTAAATTAATCATAAAGCGTAAAGATTCGTCAATATATTTTTTACAGTCAGACAATTTGACATAACAACGAGTTATTGTGCTGGTTTCATTTGTTCGCAACGAAAAGTCTGTGTTTCAGGAAATAAAGGATTTTTTTTCAGTGCGACAATTGCAGCGTGATAGGAATTGCACGCGAAAGGCCGAGGAAGGGGGAGGGGGAGGGGGGGCGAGTCACAGTGTCAGTGGCGGTGAAAAATTTGCCAATTAAAAAAAATCTCATTTCTCCTGGTAACGAGGGGCGGCGTGCAATTAACGTCAGCGGCGAAAATGATTTATGGGGTGAGTAGAGGAGGGTGTGAGTCGTGGGCGAGAGGCTAGCTTATCATAAATTAATGAATTATCAGTTCTCGCTACGTGGTATGAGGATATAAGGGAGGAAGTGGCACACAGCGTCGATATTTAAAATATTCAAACATATACACGGTCTCCCAGAAATTTCTTTTGTCGCACAGTTATTTTATAGAGACGCGATATTAACTTTCTGTAATACGGGATCGCTGACTTCAAAATTTAAGCCTACATTCAACGATAATGACAGAGTACAGAAAAATGATAGAACTTGGAAAAAGACTCCAGAACTTTTTTTTTTTAAATTATAAATCATTAAACAAAATGTTATATATTGGCAAATATATAAATATATAAATATATAAATTGTAAAATATGAGAATTTATAGTGTCGTTTTGAATATTTATATCCATTGTCGAAAGCTATATAAGTATTTAATTATATATCAATGAATTCACGCATTTATATTTTTTAATGAAATTATAGAACTAGAAGAAATATTATCGAATCCAATAATTATAGATGCAGAGATTGGAATTATTAATTTATAATGTGTGTCGTTCGAACCCCTTAACGATGCTAACTGCTATGCTACCGGAACGTTGGGATAGTTTTGCAAAGAGAACATCAAAGCGTCGACGATAGGAAAATCGATTCGTGCATACACTTATTTTGCAAGTTTTGTTATTCATGGATAGCTTTAATAAGATCGATTTTCTTTATCATAATTCCTTTTATTATAAGTTTAAATGTTACCACTAATCGATACTTAATACTTCTAGCTATTTTCTTTCTTTAAAACGTTAAAATTGAAGAACGTATAAAAATTTATCAATGGATACTTTCTTACACGTGCATAAACAAATTCTAATATATAAATTAAAATTGCTCCTATATAAACAATTTATCCATGCATAATGTTTATTACGTTAACGTTAATATTGCAATGCTGCAGGAAGTCTCATTAAGTAATTTATAGCATATCGCATAAAAGATATAGTATAGATTCATATAAATGTTTCTAATGTCTTACAGAATTTTCTTGGAACGCAAATCCGAGGAAAATTACTTTTCGAACGAGGAACGACTATTAATTTTCTATTCCAGATAGCAGGGACGTTCTTTGTATATTCCTACATGGTCGACCGTAACGATCGACGGGAAAGACGGTTCCTTCGTCGGGCAGCAGGCGTCGCCACTGTTACCAACATGGCCACGTGCTAAACGTGTTTACGCGAAAGTGCGTCATCTTTCGTACTTCTCTTGTTCGTATGCCGAAGTATTGGCCGCGAGATTACGGTGCCGAGTTTCTTGACATGCGTGCGCGGTGACTGACAGTCATTTACGTGCTCCTTGGGAGCATGGCGGGCGCGGATGCGCCTATTCCGATGTGCACCTGCGACGTACGGAATGTGGTTACCTGTTCCGCTGTCAAGCAGGATGCACCCACGAGTAGAGTAGTCAGGAATTACCGACCCCACGGCAGCCTCGCCAGAGTGCTTTACGACAAGCAGAGAGCAGACGAGCAGCTCGAGGCCTACGACAAGACGCAGGCAAGTTGTACCGTAACTAGGTTACGTTTCTCGTCCAATCCTGAACCACCGTCTTCTAAGTCGCACGTATCCGCCTGGGAATATTTGCATTGCCGCCCGAGATCACGTCATTGGTCCCCAGCACCATAGATATAGCAGTAGGTCACATCGATAAACGCTCGAACTGATTTTTTTTTTCCTTGACCGCCCAGCCGCAATAACGTTCGTTGGAAATGTCCTCAACTAAAACAAACACTGTTTGAATATATTTGACTTTGTTGATATACTGCAAGAATAGTATTTTCACTTTTTAGCGGAAGAAGTACATAAAAGTCCCAACGTGCGTTGAGAGACGTAAAACCAGTCGTACGAGATAACGTTCATTTGAATGCTACTGATTCACACGTTATCGTTGCGTTCGGTTGCGTACTCGCCGCGAAGTGAACGTTAATCACGCTTAATTATACCGTTCCGAAAGAGTCCCTTTCCGAGAATTCAGTCTTTAAAATCTGGACTTCAGAAACCGTGAGTGCCGCACAGGCCGGCAAGGTAATTAGGGATGCTGAGGGAGGAAACGGTCACAGGGGGATGGGGCAGGGAGAGGGAGGGGGGTCAGTAATAATTAGTACAATTACCGCACAAGGCCAACCACCGACTAAAACCTCTTTCCTCGAAGCTGCTCAAGAGTCAAGACCGTGCTCGGTAATTACGGGACAATTACGTCCTCGATATTCCTGAAACATCGAAGCCGCTCCGGGCGCTGCCCTCCCCTCTCTCTCTCTCTCTCTCTTTCGCAATTAGTTCTATACGCGAACCCACGGAGTTGATACTATTTATAATTACACCGTACGATTGTTTTTAATTCGACTATCGCGTGAGCGCCGGTAATAAGGAAGAATTCGATTTCTTATGAAAAGCCACGCACGTAGTTCCAGAGTCTGCCGTACGCAAGGCGGGATCAGCTTTAATGCTAACTTGTTGCGTACGTGAATAACAAGGACAAAAAATGTCGTAGGATCGAAGTCGTTCATTTATTGTAACAAATACTTCGATGTTAATTAAGAGTCTATATAATTTGGGTAGTAAAATAGTAGTATAATAAATCTTACTTTCAGATTTAGTTTTGGTTTAACTACCATGTACGATTAATACAAACAAAAAGACCATTGGTAATTTCGGGTTCGTAAAGAATAATTCTATTAATGGTCATATTTATTTTCTTCGTTGCAATAATTACGTAACTGCGCGCGATATTCATCGATTCTCGCTCCTTTACGGCCTTGAAGTAATAACAAGAATAGTCTGGGTCGAATATGAGTCAGTACAGAGGCAGATGATCGAGTTGCTGCAACAGTTATTTTATTGAAAGATCACATATGAAGAATAGAAGCAAAAAGATATTATTTGTACCAATTTTTTAAACTGCTCATGGTGGGGGATTAATCGATGCGACTTATATTTGTTTTTGGGCATAATTAACCTTGTATTTATCGAATAAATATAAAGACTGACAAGAATTAAAACATGTTATGATGTTTTGATAATGTTTATCATAATAATCGCTATTATTCTGATAGAACAGCGTATACAAAATATAAAGTATTATTTTTTTTCATAATGATTTTAATACAACCAAATAGATAATTATTCTGTTTATATAATTTGTATACCGCGAGATAAGTGCTTATTTAGAAAGTCTATTTATTTTTAAGCTTTACTTAATTGTAGATATACTGCTAGTTTCAAATTTCGAACCAAGATAATGGAAATATTAATAAAAAGTCTGATAACGATGAAGATGACGGTATTGATAACATTGAATATGTGTGAATTACTTCTTATATCTATGAAGCTTTCGACGTAAACAATAGCGATCAACTGAACAACTGTTAGTTTCAGTAAAAAAATCAATATTAGTTGTCTGCACTTCCCACAAATAGTTTAATAGTTTACGTTTCTGAAACTAATAAATAATTCGTCCTGTATTTTGACTACAATCAAACTTCAACATTAAAAACTTGGAATTATGGAAACCGAATAAATATTTATTGAGATTATGGTTTTGTTTCTTCTATATTTATCAGTACGATCACAAAACGCAGGTTTTATTAACCCTGAAACCAAGTTTGAAAATTCATTTAAATTTCTGTAATTAAATAAACGAAGACCATATCGTGCGTTAAGGTTCTAAAAAAGAAAACAAACACCTCTACATTTGGGAATCACGCGTTCCACGCGGGCAAGCAATTACCGTACCCGTGAAGAAAGCATCTCCCCTGTTGACCTTGCCGCGGCAACGTACACAAAACAATAGTTAATATACCGTCTTATATCCTGTACCCTAAGTCAAATACAATGCGACGCGCGCTCGTGTGTGGGTACGCGCGGTAAGGTAAAATCCATTCGCGGACGAGGCTGACTAGCGGAAGAAGGAAGCTTTTATCGGTGTTTGCAAGAACCTTTTGCTACGACAGAGAGCAAATCGATTCGGAAGGCTGGCTGAGCCGAGTACTCGAGCAGGTGCCCGCAGGAAAAGAGAAGAATCCCATTCGGTCGCGTGAAACGAGAAATTTGAAATTCGTGAAGAGGGACGTCCCCGCGAGATTTCAACCGCCCCTCGACCCCCCACTCGCCCCCTCCTCCCTAACTCCCAGCGACCAAAATCGACGCAAGACGTTACTTCTCCTCTTTCCCTCTAGCCCCTCTGACGGCAACAACCCCTGCGCACGCTATGTTTCTGGGGCTGCCAACATCTAATATCCCTGAGCAGTCTGAAAACTTTACTCTCAGGCCGACGGTAAGGGCGTGAATACGTCGGGGCTTGGGCGGTGTTTTTAGGATTTTTAAAAGGCCAGTGTGCCGGCACTGTCTTCGCCGAGAGAAGGGGGGCAGACAGTTGCGAAGGGTGCTGCTTTAAAATATTAAATGACTGATGGATGAGACTCCGGAGAGAGAGGGAGAGAGAGAGGAGCTAGACGACAAAGATATTTACCGGCGAGACGGTCGCGTCTTCTTCCTTCCAGCCGCCCCGGCGGCTTTTACGCCACCGTGTGTCCCCGTTTCTTAGGAATTTTAACTTCTGGCCACGGTAGTTGGCGTTGTTGGCTGTCGTCGATCTTGCCGCGTCTCTACCGCTGTACACATTGAACCGCCCAGGAGCTTGTAAAATCCTTAGAACGACGCGTGCATTGTTCAGACGGTGATAATCATACGAACAATTTTCAATTATGTAAATAGGCTTTTTCACTCGGCACTAAGGGGGTTAATATTTCCCGTAACAGGGACAGACAATTTTTGTTTCTATTATTTGTGTATTTTTGTTTTTGAACTTTGACGAAAGAAGAATTAATTTTTACTTCGCTGCAGAAGAAATTAATAATAATCATATTTGGTAGAATATTGCGTGGAATTTTTATCACGAGTCTGGCTCGTTATTATAGTGCAGGGGTTAAGAATTGTATCGGGTGACCGGCGACCCATGGGAGTCGTATTAGTTATGAAACTATATACGTATGGGCTCGCACGATTTCCAGTCGTCGAAATCGACAAGAAAACATCTCTCCGTTATGATTGATACACGCGACGAGTGACAAAGGACACGCGACACGCGCTCGAGAATAAGCGGCAATGTAAATAATATCGAATATACCGATATCCATTATGCCGTGGAGCGGACATAAAAGAGAAGATAGAGAGAGAGAGCGTTATCGGTGGCGCGACGAGCAACGCGGAATCGTTCGACGGAGAAGGTGGCGAGTTGATACGGTCCGCGCGCGTTTACGGCCCGGGAACGGAAATCTCGGAATCGTTCGGCGCGCCTCATCGGCCAGAATCGCGGCGGATGATCTAGTCCGATCCGCGATAAAACCCCCGGACGTTGGATTTTCGTTTATCAATCCGCATAATCGCGCGCGAACACGAAATCGCTCGCTCGCGCGCCCGTCACGGTCTCTTTGAAAAAAAGAAACCGATTTCTGGAGCCACGAGGGATCGGCAGCTCGGTTCTCGAATAGTCGTATTTATGTCTTTATTCGTACGCGCGCGCGGGGGAGGGGGGGGGATACCGGTTCCCCGTCGAAGAAACCACGGACGCTGGATTCTTCGGCGCGCGTACAACGGATACGCTTTGTCGCCGAAGGTTCTTACGCGTTCGACGCCGATGGCCCCGCGGTCGGCCGGGTGGAGCTGATTTGAAATTCGCCGAGCAAAAAATCGCCGAGGACGAATCGATGAAATGAAAGATTCCATTAAACCCCCCCGGTCTGGCTCTTGATCCTCCTCCTCCACCCACCCTGGCGTTTCTCATTTCTGTCAATTACTTTTTACCGATCGCCGTTTCATCGCGTAACCATGCAAAAATACTAAACGCGCCGCGCGCGGCCGACGGTTTTTGCGTTTTTCATCTTCTTCTTGCCGTTTCGATGAAGTTAGCCCGGTCGGGCTAAATCAGCCCCCTCTCGTGCAACTCGCCGACAATTTTTTCGCGATTTCTCTGCCGAGCTAAATGTCGCGTATGCTTTGGCAACGTTTGGCTCCTTATAGAGCGAGGTCTAATTATTCACCCTAAGCCGATCCACGATTATTGTGCGCGGCTTTTGAAAGCGGCGGACGAACGAAGAGAACGTTCGATTTTTAGGGATCTGGAGATATAAAATGCCCCGGGTTATATGAAATGGAAACACTGTAAGTCTGAAGAAATATTCTAGATTTACAGTTAAAATGGCTCCGACTGCAAAGGATTATATGTGAATATTATTAATTTTCTTCTAAATCGAAATCAAATTGAATTCTTTCGTTATCAGAGTATTGAAACTAGACCGAATAAAGGCAAAACAAGAAACAAAAATGATCTAGTTTTATTAAGGGAAATATTAAAGACGAATAAGTGCTAATCGGCGCAACATAAAAGGAGGAGTCATAATAGTGCTAATAAAGAATTCTACCTACAATATCATATCCATATACAATATCATATACCATCCGACATCTCGTACAAAATTCTGAAAATTCTAAAAAATTCTGCAAATTCTACTTCGCTCGACGCGCGAAGCAAATCGCTTTGATTTTATATACTGTTCGAAATTGCTGGACGAGTCGAAGCGTTAAAACTATCGCGATGGAGACTCGGGCGGCATTAACCGACCGTTCTCCGCGCGAAACGCAGGAAAATATTGCCGAAGCGGACGTTAGATAACCGGGCTGCGTTCTCAATGGGGCAATCGATGGGGGCATAGAAGGCTGTCATAAGAGCCGCGTTGGAAAATGTTGGGAATCCCGTTGAAAAAAAGTGCCGCGTAAGGGCCGGGGGGGGGGGGGGGGGGGACCCGTCGAGAACCGCGCGCATCGTAATTTGCAAGTTATTTCGCGCCGGCTATACGGATCGGATAACGAAACCGCGGGACTCTGACACAGATCGTTATCGGCTCGTTCGGAAAACATTCCTCGGGCGCACGACGTAAATCCAAGGACGTGCACGGTAACAAGAGAGTACTCTCTTCCAGGCGTTTCACGCATGATCGATCGTGACCATGCATCAGGGAAAAGGAGTCGAAAAGATCATATCGAGATTGTTACGTGGAGGTTGCGCGCGTCCGCCTGCGTGACCGCTTCGTCGCGATACCGATCTAATCCATTTCGAGACTATGATCCTCCCTGGGTTAAAGTGATTCGGCAACGATACTTGTAAACACCGATCTCTTGTTCTCGCTAACCCTTACGTCTTGGAGAGAAAGGGTTTCACTCTAATCACGCTAATCACGCGTTTGTCATTGCAGTTGAAGACACAGCCGCGACTCTTTAAATATTGACTAGAATTACCTTTTATATTATATTATATTATATATAACTATTTTAAGCTTAGATCCAAAATTGCTATTTTGACCAGCCGTATAGTATAGTACTTAGTATAATTTATGCATGTGAAATTGAGTCTTGCGACTCGTGAAACTGTTACGATTTTAACAGAAGGGTCTTTAACCCCTTGCGCTACAACCCCTTTTACGCTGCGCTATTTAGCAATAATTTGTTCTTAATATGACCAGATAATTTTTATTTCTTATATCGTCTTCATCTATTTCCACTTCTAAACTCTTCGATAATAAAAGAATTTCATTTAATTTCGATTTCGAAGAAACGAATAGTAGATCTTGCATAAAATCTTCACCACGAGTCTGACTCGTCATTATAGTGCGAGGGTTTTTTTTATTATAGTATCAACATTATATTGTTAATTATACAAGAATTTTCATTGGCGTTTCAGAGGAGCCACTCGAGTGCAAAGGGTTAAAAATACTGTCGCATTCCGCCGAGCGACATGAAAGTCCGACCGGATTTGAAATTACGAGGGAATCTATACAAAGCGACCGGAATAAGCGTGCCAACAGCGTGATTTGTTGTCGCCGGGGATGGTTTGTTGGCGAAACAGTTGCACGGTGGTGGTGCTGCTGTCGGTGTCCCGTCGCCGGTTCGCGTAGTTCGATGATTTACGAAAGTTCTCGAGCACCGTTTACGCGCAAACGAACTGATATTCTAGGCGCGGTTCGAGTTCGTTAGCCGATCTTCGATCCCGATGAAAGCTCACGGTTAGTTACACCGACGCCTTTCTGCGCGCCGCTTCCCGCCGCTTTCCCAATCAACAGATGCCCCCGTGTTCGGGCCGCTCGCGGCGCGCCGCGCGTCGAAAAAGGGGAACCCTTCTCCTCCGTTCCTCTTCCACGCACCACCACCCTCTCTTTACTTTTTGCAGTCGAGCACGATGCTAAGGAAGGTCCTCCGCTAATGAGACGTTTCGTTCCAGTTTAAAAGAAAAGCCGAACGATCGGCTGTTAGAAAAACTCGCGCCCAGATCAAACGTACACACCGGGGAAGATCGAGCGAAGAAGCTACGAAGCGAATCGATGCTGAACCGGAGCTGGTTATTTATTTAAAAGAACGGGGACTGCTTCTATTGCTGGCTACGAATTCCTCGCTTCTAGTGTCTTGAGCGAGAACTTATTCAAGGTTCTAATATAATTTTTCATTTCATTACTAGGTTTGAAACCTGACATTGAAAGGTTGAAGTCTCGAGTTTCGTCCAGTTAATTATCGTTAATCAAAACGCCCTGGGTCTCGGTCCAGAAACGTGGTGGAAAGATCGCGGCGATTCTCTCCGGCGCCAATATAACGCCCGCTGGCTCGCGCCCGCCGCCGCCGCCTGCAGCAATAACATAATGGCACAGGAAGAGAGAATGCGTTTGACTCGCGATCCAACACGCTCGAGGAATCCGAAGAGCTCCACGTACGAGCGGCCAAACATCCCCAGTATTCCTCGCCGAAAGCATAAACTGCTCGACGGCGTTGTTTATTGTTCACAGTTTACGCCTGGTTTACGCGTGCTTCGGGGCCCCATTCCCCGATCCTTGAATACGGGGGATTTCCAGAAAAAGGAACCCGACACACGGCCGAAAGAAATGAACCGGCTAGAGGAGAGGAGAAATCCGAGATCCCGTG
Organism: Augochlora pura; assembly: GCF_028453695.1. NCBI lineage: Eukaryota > Metazoa > Arthropoda > Insecta > Hymenoptera > Halictidae > Augochlora > Augochlora pura. The sequence goes on from NC_135780.1 coordinate 5,499,513, forward strand.
GATTCGATGCTGCGCGCCCTCTTGGCAGACCTCCATTTTATTCCATGAATTACAGATACCGGGAAAGCGAGAAACAATTCCGCGGCGTGACGCGCGACTGTCGCTTCAGAAAAAAAGAAATACATACGTCGATGATCATTTCAATGCGAGCCGATGCGTGCGACACCTCTGCGCCGACACTCTGCTGTTTCCCTAATTTGTTTATAGATCGCGGGACATTTTGTGCGCGTCGTGCACAGTGAGGGAAAAAACGAGTCCGTCGAAACGACGGATTTTGAAATCTCCATTTGCAATTTGTACAGCAAATTTTACGCGTGGCGAATACACTCGTCGTTACATAAAATATTGTCATGATAAATGCCTTTTTGTTATTTTCTGAAAAACATTAGATACGACAAAATTAGATTTATCACCTTGCTTGATTAATCAACTATAAATATGGAATTTTAACGCCTCGTTTCTTTTGTCTTGGGAATAAAACGCGTCGAAACGTTGTGTGACCTGAAAGGAAAATCTCATTGAACTACGATCGAAAAATTGTGACCGGTAAGAGGCAAGGCCCATAGAGCATTGTCGCGAGAATTTCAGGTCTCCTGCAATTACGGTTAGAGATCGCTGAACGAGATAGAAATAGGTTCGACACTTTCGTGGCAGTTGCATCCTTTAGGGAATTACAATCAGAAAAATCGGTCACCTTCGAATTATCGTCTGGAAGACGTGACCTATTAAATAACACGTAACCAGAGGTAACTCTGAGCAACCCTTTTTTTGTCTCAAGTAACATAGATTTTATTATTGATTAGAATACGAAATCTTAATCTACGAGCAACATATTTAACAATTATTATTCCTTTAAAGCATCCATTTCGAACATGGAGAATTTAACTCTGTTTGAAAATGTAATACTTGATTATTTATGCCCTGACTAAAATGAAAAAAAAAATGAGAAATCTTGTTGCAATGAAATAATAAAAGAAAGTGTTAAACTTGTCTTTTATTCATTTAAATTACTATGAGCTCAAATATTTTTGCAATCTTCGTATCGTTAATATAAAATATATTTTGTTTTTGAAACATTTCGCTATATGAATTTTTCACAGGCAAGGCATACAAGTTTCGCATAATAAAACACTATGATCCAACTAGATTCCAGATAACGCGTCGAACGTAGGAGCGGAGTTAATTTAAGATTTTGTCGAAGGTTTAATCGTGTAATTTCGAAAACGGTAAAAAATATCCCCGAAATGCCGCCACTGACAAGGATTTCGTGCAAAGCTATGGTTATACGATTGTGTTTACGTTTCCCAAGCTTTTCTACGCACCGTAGCGTGCCGCCATAAAGAAGCGCATAACCATTTCAAACAAAGTGTGCTGCCGAGCAGGAGCCTCGCCCCATGATCAACGAAACTCCTATGTATAAACCCGAATTATGATGTGGGACCGCTGTTTCAGCGGAAACAGCAATTACCACACTCCCGATGTCCCTTTCGTTTTAATGTTTATCGCGTTCCACTCCACGTAACGTGGAATTTGTAACACCTTTGGTTGCTATAGGGTTTTCCAGTAAGGCCGCTACACCGTCCCTATGAGAAAACCCTGTACTTGTCATGCGAGCCGTAAAAAAATAATTATCGAGAGAAAACTGTCGTATTAAACGTTCGCGAGATGGAAAGAATCCAAGAAAACTGGGCCACCGCTTTGAAAGAAAGATCAACCCTTTGTATTTTGTTTTGGTAGCGCGTTGCGGGACGTTGATTTAGATGACGGTGATTTCCGAGTTGGCTACTTGTTACCCGAGTCGGAAGGTGATTGGTGTGTGGCGGAGGACTACGCGGAAGGTGTGCGAATACGATTCTCTCTCTCTCTCTCTCTCTCTCTCTCTCTCGTCTCTCTACCTCTTTGACTGATTCATTCCGTCTCCATCCGCCGCGCCGCGCCGCGCCGCGCCGGTCCGCAGCAGCAGCGTCACAGAACGTCGCCACTAATGACGCAAAGAGGAATGCTGTCCGGCTGTCGGTACAGCCGTGTCGGTAGCCATTTGTAATTCGCCGAGAAAAAATTGATAAAAAGTCGAATCAAAGTGTGATGACGGAGGGAGACGACCAGCTACCTGCAATTAACGATGCTCTCGCTGCCTGATATAATTAAAATCCCGTGGTCCCTTTCAGTTCCTCTTCTTCTTTTTCTTTTCTTTTTCTTTTCTTTTCTTTTCGTTTCTCTCTTCTCGCGTAACGGCTCGCCACTTTTAAGAATCCTTTCAATTTCCTCCCTTTTGTCACTGTTCCGATTCGAACAACCACAAAAATCACCAAAAAAAATCCCGTCGAATGCCGCGGCAAGTTTCGCACAGAAATATTACACGAAAGCAATGACACCGGACGCGTTTTCTCACGCTGCGCTTTAAAAGGCAATTGAAAAGACGCTGAATTATATCTTGGCGCAGGTAATTCGTACGCCATTACCTGCGCCAAGATATAATTCAGCGATGAAAACGATATATATCGAATACCGCCGTATTATTTAATCGAACGATCAGCGAGTCGAACAGTAATGCTCGCCCCGTTTTGGCAAAAGTGTAACCGAGTATGCTTGGGAGTCTTTAATATTTTTTTTGGCAATTTTTATCGACGTATTTTTCAAATCATTACCTGTACACATGTTAGCTAAAATAGCTATCAGAAGCTTAGTGCTCGAATAAAAATCTTTAAACTATGTTTCCTAACAATTTTGAAAATTTGTTTCAATTGTACTTACGAATTGTAATACATTCGAAAATTATTTTCAATAGATATCGACCAAGCTCAGATTTAAAAATTGTTAAAGGTGTAACTGTTCTATGAATTGCAAGACATAATATATATTGTTATATAAAATGGAAATATGCTCGAAACCAGAATAATTATTTTAGATTTGCAGTTGAAATGGCTTCGAGTGCAAAGGGTTAAAGTTCGTTAAACGCGAGAGTGTCCGGCAGCCCAGAAAATCCAGTAAAAACGCGCAGAGACGAAGGCGCGCGCGTTGCGTTAACATCGTAGCACATTGTATCAGTTCCAGGACGATTTAAAAAAAAAAAATTGCTCGTCTCCCCGGCACCCTGCCCGACGATGACAGAGTCGACAGAATATTACAGAGATTCTGCCGGAGTTAATTCCCGTGGGCCGTGGAGGAACTGTTTTAATTAGAAAATCTAATTGATGGCTGCGTATGGTGTGGCTGCCGAGCAATCCATAAACGACTTCTTAGGGCTGTGCACCTGGCCAACACGGCGTTAATTACTCACCTTCTGCGGCCGGGTCCTTCCATCTCCTCGGCTCCCCTCTTTCTCGTTCTCTCCCTCGGCTTCACACTCTCATACACACTTCTCTCTTTCCATCTCTTTCTATCTTTTTCTCTCTATCTCTCTCTATCTCTTTCTCTTTTTCTGCCTCGCTCCCTCCACGCCGACACCGTTCTCGTTTTTTACGAGCTCTCTTGACTCGTGAGCCTGAAAGAGTCGCGAGTGTAGGAGAATAAAGGTAGGGGGGAGAGGGAGGCGAGAGAGACGGAGGGAAAAAGAAAGGAAAACGTCGAATCGCCGTGAGGGAAAAGGAAAGGGAGGCGAAGTTGAAGTGCGGTAGGGCGACGAAGAGAGAGAGAGAGAGCGGGAGGGAGGGAGGGTGTGGGGTAGGGAAGGGGGTTAGAGAGCAGGAGAGAGCAACAAGTGTCTCCCGTCGCGAGGCGCAAAAGCATTCCTAATTACGCCCCTGCCCTTGGAGCGAGACGAGACAAAAAGCGCGTTGATTACATTTTCGTATAATTTCATCGGTCGGCCTCTCGCCATTAAGAGCCACCACCGCGCGCAAATTAGATCGATTCTTTAATGCCCGGAGCCCGCGTAATTGGTTCTCATTCTCGGAAGCTGACGATGAAATCGGATATCTGTCGTGTACCCAGACACGGGTGGGACCGCTGCGGGGACCAATGGACCCCGGGGGTGGGACCGCTGCGGGGACCGGTCAACGGTAATTGCTTCTCCGACTGTTCTGCGGTTCCGCGCGGCGGCGACGGCGGCGGCGGTTTTCGGAGGCCGCCGCCACGGCCACGGCGCGAATATCGTTAATGTCGCGATACGCGCGTTCGATAATGAAGCGAGAAACGGTTTTTTTGCGCCCGGACACTTTGCGGGGATGTTAATGAATCGTAACGCGGCCGCGGCGGCTATTATTTCAACGCGCGCGACGAACGACGAAGTCGATCTCACCGGAGTCTCATCTCGCGGTCGTTACGCGCGACGTCATTACCCCCCGAGGAATTGGAAATATCCGCGGATGATCTTCGACGTAACACTGTGATCAAAAAGTAAGGTGAATTTGTTCGTAAAATGTAAATTCGTTGTTTATTCTTACAAATGAATGTCATCCCCTTTAAAGTAATCCCCGTCCGATAAAACGCACTTCTGTCAACGCTTTTTCCAATCCTCGAAACAGTCAGTATTTTTCCGGTACAGCCTTCGAGACCTTCTTCGATTCGGTTTTTATCTCCTCGGTCGTGTCAAAACGGCGTCCCCGCATCGGCCCTTCGAGTTTGCTGAATAGCCAGAAGTCGCGCGGAGCCAAATCAGGCGAATACGGTGGTTGCGGATATGAGTCCGAGTTTTTGGCAAAAAAGCCGCAGTATCACATGGTGCATTATCGCGATGACTTTTGGTTGTTTGCAAAAACACGCGTAACTCGGAGATAATTAAACCTTTTGACGAACAGACGCTTGGCAAATGTTATAGACAGTCCCCTACCAATCTAGGAGAAAGAAAATAATAGAAGAACGAATAAAGAATTTACATTTTATAAACAAATTCACCTTACCTTTTGTTCACAGTGTTAATATAACATTATTACGATAATAATTGTAATATGCAATTTCTGTTACAGTGGTACAGAGTGGACACGACGAAGATACGGGAGGATCTAGTGTGCTTATGGATTCCGCTCGGATCGGGCCCGCAGCACGACCAACCGGACAAAACTGCGGAAATCTTCCTGATGAAATCCGTCGAGAGATCCGACTCGTTGCCGCTACAGGCATGGCATTCCCTCGCGAGATCTGCTCTGTCCTGGTTCATCAGTCGCACGTCCATAAATGGGTGAGTCCGTCCAGCCAGTTCAACTTTTCTTAAGATTACAAAAATTTATCCTTTGTTATTAGAGCGCCCGGGAAAAACCGGCATCTACGTATATCAAAAACTTTGGCTTTTCTAATAAGGAAACTTTGATATCTCGAGAATTCCATTTTTGAAACTTTACAGTCTCGCGGGAGACTTTAATGGCGCCGGGCGATCCTCTTTTCTTACGGACGCAAATATCGCTTTAAATTCATCGCGTCGTTTCTCATTCTCGTGCTGCGGTTTCGACAGCGCAGCAAAATTCTAATTAACGTGTTATTTATCAATATTAACTAGGAATATAATGACAATCAGATTTAATTTTTACAAATTCGTATAAATAACTCAGCAATTTACACTTTTCAGATACTGCAAAACGCTCGATTTCTTTCTGTTTATATCGTCAAAAATATATTTTCTTTAAAATATTCTACTGACGAAGATACCATAACGACAGAGTAAATTTGTTGTTTACTATTGTTCTTTAAATGATCGTTATGTAAGTGCGACCTTCTCCTACAACGAGGTATTAGATAAAGATGGGTCGATGACGATAACCCTGAATTTTTCCGCGACAATGCGCCGGGCGATTCGCAGCCCGGTCGTCGGCCGTAAATGAAAATTGCAACGAAACAATATCACATTGTTGGAGGTTTTCTATGGTCGCCGTGGCGAGGCCTCACGGGCCTACCAAAGGCAGATCGTTGCGCGAGGTGATGAAAGGAGGCTTTCCCTTCTCGCCGGTTAATTAATAACCACGCAGATACGATCTCCGCCTATCTCGCTGTCCGATGAAGCTCGACAAGCTGGTGGCAAAGGCCCTAGCCATGGCTCTGCCGTTGCTGGCTCGGCTCTTAAGGCAGGCCCCGACGAACAAACAAGGAGAGGAAGAGAAATAGAAGGCTGGAGGGAGAGAGAGAACGTTTCGATGGAGAGAGAGACGGAGAGAAAAAGAGTAAGAGAGTAAAAGAGTGAAAGAGTAAAAGAGCGAGAGAGTAAAAGAGCGAAGGAGTGAGAGAGATAAAAAAGAGGCAGAAAGAGAAAGAAAGTAAGAGGACGGAGAGAGGGCACGGCCCGGAGAGAAAGAGGAAGAGAAATGGTTATTGATGACCAGCTTTGTTTGCCCCCCGAACCGTTTATTAAAATCCAACGCGGGTGATTAACCTCTCCCCGACTGCGTCGTCCTGACAGCTACCAGGCGAAATACCTCCGCGGCACCGGTGTGTATATAGGATTGACCGGGGAACCGTTTATTAAAATCCAACACGGCTATCCGTGCTACTAGGCGGAACAGCCTCCGCGGCGCCGCTTCATGAATTAGAATGATGTAGAAGTTTCCTTGCGGTGGCCCCCGCGCGCGCGCGCGCGCTTGCGAGCGAGCGCGGTCCCTGAATTGAGCAATTAACGCATTACGTACCGGGCACACGTTCTCGGCCCGGCTGTCCGCGCGGGGATAAATTCCTGATAAAATATAGGATTTTCGTGGATCCGTTTTATTGATCGTAAACGCGCGGATGAAACGCATCCCCGCGGCGCGCGCCCCTCCGTAAAAGTCAATCCACAGTGATAGTTAATATTGTTCGTAATGCTGTAAATAAGCGTAAAATATGGAGAGGGCGAGGGGTGTTCGTGCAAGCCGATGGATGTTTGTGAACCGTGATAAAAAGTACGAGAATCGTGCGCAAGAAACGTCCGGACGTTCTGGACGAATTTGATCGATTTTGTTGGCTAGATTAACCCTTTGCGATCGAGCGGCGGCTCTGAGGCACCGCTAACATTGTTCTATCTTTATGTTTCAAAACAATGTTTAGACTAATAAAGTCTAGGTTTAAATAATTCTTGAAAGTAAAACTGTTGGTATAAATCAGAAAAGTCAATTTTAATTCGAAAATATGTAGCTGTGATTTGGAACAGTAGAAAAGCGATACAAAATTAAGACGATATTGTTGCAAGCAAATTCTTAAATGGCACCTGTTCCTCGGAACAACCTTAATCTAATCTAGAAAATCTTATCGTGAATGAATTGTTTCATTGCATTGCGTATAATATAATATATTATTAATCTGTATTAATACTACTTCTTACACATTTATATTATTAATTTTGATCGATGCCAATATGTTAACAACGTGTTACTAATAATAATACTAAAATTTATTTTATCATGGTATATAATATAATATATTATCATAATATAGAATTATTAAGAATTATTAATATCAAGGCGGATTATAATATATATTTTTATTTTAATGGCGAGAACTTTTATAAAAATTTACTAAGAACTTATAACAGCTAACGCATTCGTTTCTTTCAATTTAAATTAAAAATACAGCTCATGCGGAATAGGGAAGGAGATGGTGTAGCAAAGGTGAAACAGGATTCCGCGTTCCAAATTGCCTGGTCTTATCGGTTGGCCGTTTGCCATTGAAATATTAAGATAATCTTCTTCTACATATTCAAAGAATAATTCCGACGATATCAGATAATATTACTCACGCTTAATCTTTTCGACTTTCGTAATCTCTCATCTGTGGGGCCGTGCCACCTTAAAACCCAAATGGAGTATCATCTTTGGGGCCACCTATATTTCGAACTCTTTAACATTTGTTCTTTT